>NC_045441.1:119472187-119502287 GCF_002776525.5 Piliocolobus tephrosceles | reverse complement strand
AGAAAGAAAGAAAGAAGAGATTATTTTGCTCTCATTCTTGCAAGGGTTTTTTGGGATAGAAATTCTAAGTTGATTACTGTTTTCCTTTCAATACATTGGAAATATTATCCCACAGTCTTCTGGCTTCCATTTTTGCTGCTAAAAGGTAATTAATTGTTTGACTTACTGTTCTTCAGAAGGTGACCTCTCTTTGTTCCTGGTTTCTTTGAAGATCTTCTCTTGGCTTTTGATGGTCCACAGTTTTATTATCATGTATTCTTCAGATGCACCATCATATGTCCAGGTATGGAATTTTTTGTTTGTTTTGTCTTGCTTGAGAATCATTTGAATTCCTCTATCTGAGTGTCACTCGCTTTCCATTATTTTCCAAATTTCTCAGCCATTATATTTTTAAACATTGCCTCTTCTCCTCTCTATTACCTTCATCTGAAACTTTTGACTGGATAGATGTTAGACCTTCTCATTCTAGCCCCCAAGACTCATAACCATTCTGTTATATTTCCATTGTGTGGTCTCTCTGGCTACATTCTGGATAATTTATCTGTAAAAAATATTTGTGTCTTTATTCCAGTTACCTGATTTTTTCATTGGCTGAGTTTAATCTGCAATTTAATTGATCTGTGAAGTTTTACATTTCAATTGCTAAGGTTCATTGATTCTGCAACCTTTTTTTTCACGTTTTTAACACTGCTAAAATCAGGATACATCTTACAACTGGTGGCATCTTGCAATGATAATCGGCAGTATTGTTGATGGCACATAAAATTATGGTGCCTCCTATAAAATCAATCCTGGTTTATAGTCAATGCAATATGATATTCATTTTTTATTTTTGGAAGTTCTATTTGTTTTTTTTTTTTTAATTTAAGCCCAAATGACTTGAATTTCTTATCTATTTTAGAATTTATTGATTATTTCTTTAAACGTATAAGACAGATATTTTATATTCTGTGTCAGATAATTACAGTTCCTAGATATTTTAAGTCTATTTCTGCTGTGTATTCTTTCTGCTGGTTCTCACTCATGGTGCATTTTCTTTCATGCCACGTATCTGTGAACCAATCATTTTCCTTGAACATTTATCTGTGAGAATCCCTTGAGGCCTGGGTTGAAGGTGGGTTCTTCCAGAGAAGATTTGCATTTACTTCTGTAAGTTGCTGGGGACACTACCAACCTGAGACCACTCTAAATTAAATAATTAAAGATTTTTGTTGGACTGCATAGTTAGCATAAACTTAAACCACAGACTCATGTTGGGGAGCTTACTTATGGTTATGAAATCTCAGGAAACATTTTTCCCAGCATCATCTAACAGCAAAGTTTTAAGTCCTGGACAAGAATAGTATGTTATCTGCAAGCAGGTCATCAGAGTTAAAGTGTCTTAAGGTCCTGGAATTGTTGGGAGAATGGAGAGATATTGACAATTTTTTAGATTTTGGTAAATACGCGTGTTCAAATAGCTAGAGCAACAACTAGAAGAATAGACCCAGTGCACACAACTTTCAAACAGGTAGAAAGGATAAAGATAAAAAGAGATGAAGGAGGAAACATAAACCAGAAAAAAATGAGGAAAAAAAGATTTACAAAAAGGAATTTTAAAAAGTTGAACATAAAGATACTCCAGAGCCTAGAAAAAAAACAAAGTAGAACAAATTGAAAGGGCATAAAAAGAAGAAACTTGCCTAATAATAATACTAAATGTAAATGGATTTAACTCTTCAATAAAGGACAAAAATGACCAATATGATTTATTTAAAATACTAGCTATATGGCCAGGCGTGGTGGCTCAGGCCTGCAATCCCAGCACTTTAGTAGGCCAAGGTGGGTGGATCACCTGAGGTCAGAAGTTCAAAACCAGCCTGGGCAACATGGTGAAACCCCGTCTCTACTAAAAATACAAACATTAGCTAGGCATGGTGTGGGAGTAATCCCAGCTACTCAGGAGGCTGAGGTGGGAGAATCACTTGAACCCAGGAGGCAGAGGTTGCAGTGAGCCAAGATCATGCCACAGTACTCTAGCCGGGACCACAGAGCAAGACTGTCTCAAAAAAAAAAAAGAAAAAAATACTAGCTATATGGTTTCACAAGAGGCTCTCTTAAAACATAAGAACAAAGAGAGACTCAAAGTCAAGGATGGAAAAAAGATATTCCAGGTAAATACTAATAAAAGAAAGCATACAGCCAGGTGCAGTGGCTCATGCCTGTAATCCCAACATTTTGGGAGGCCAAGGAGGGAAGATCACTTGAGGACAGGAGCTCAAGACCAGCCCGGGCAACATAGGGAGACCCTGTCCCTACAAAAAATAGAAATAAGTTAGTCAGACATGGTGGCATGCACCTGTGGTCTCAGCTACTCGGGACACCCCTTCTTAAAAAAAAAAAAAAATCAGGAATAATTCTAATAAGCAATGTGCAATCCTCCCTGTTCTGAAGTAAGCAGGTATATGCAAACCTGTCCCCAAAGTCTTAGGAAGCTGAGAGGTCCAAGAAAGAGGCCCACAAATCTGTTTTTTAGAAAGAAACATTTAATAGGGTCTTAGAAGCAGAAGTCATGTCTGTGTATCAGGTGTTGGTGAGACAAGCTGGTGATTCCTGCACCACTACCCCCAAGACCCATGGCCCATACACCACAGGGACAGGGTAACTCCGAAGGGATTTGTAGGACAGTTGAAGGGTGATAGCATCAAGGCTGTACCAACCCCAAGGCAGGATTCACGGCAAGCACATACCCCACACAAGGAACAACAGACAAACTGGAAATCCTGAGGCCTTCCCCGATCTGGGGGCAACTAGAAGTCAACATGGCAGATTAGCATCCAAGATGGAGTTGCTTTGGCCTCCATGCTTCCTGGAGACAATTACAAAACTATTGGAAAATGCTAACATTCCAAACAAATCTAACAGTATACTCTATTCTTAAATAAGAAAACTCAATGTCATCACGCCACTGTGCTCCAACCTGGGTGACAGAGTGAGACCCCATCTCTACAAAAGTTAAAATCATCCAGGTGTGATGGTGTGCGCCTGTGGTCCCAGCTACTTGGGAGGCTGAGGTGGGAGGATGGCCTGCACCTGGGAGGTAGAGGCTGCAGTGAGCTGTGATCACACCACTGTACTCCAGCCTGGATGACAGAGTGAGACCCTGTCTCAAAAAAAAAAGAGAGAAACTCTTGCACATGTCACCAGAACATACGTACAAGATTGGCTGAATGAATGGAGATGTCATACAACGGAATACAAAGAGCAGAGAAAAGGAGTCAACTACAGCGCCATGCATCCACATGGTTGAACCTCAAAAAACGTAATGTTGAGCGAAAGAAGCAAGTCAGAACACGCTGTGTTCCATTTACATACATCCACAAAACAGCATGTTGTTTAGGAATATGCCCATATGCAGTAATTACAAAGAAAAGAAAGAAAATTATTAGCATGATTAATGGTTTTGTCTAGAAAAGGAAAGGAAAGGGAGTACATTTGAGGGGCATGTGCAGGCTACTCGAATAATGTTGCATTCTTGTTCTTAAGCTGAATGATAGGGTAAGAGTGTTAATTTAATTTTTTTTGAGACAGAATCTCACTCTGTTGCCTAGGCTGGAGTGCAGTGGTGTGATCTTGGCTCACTGCAACCTCTGCCTCCCAAGTTCAAGTGATTCTCCTGCCTCAGCCTCCCAATAGCTGGGATTACAGGCGCCTGCCACCACACCCGGCTAATTTTGTATTTTTTAATAGAGATGGGGTTTCACCATGTTGGCCAGGCTGGTCTCAAACTCCTGACCTCGGGTGATCCGCCCGCCTCGACCTCCCAAAGTGCTAGGATTACAGGTATGCTCCACTGTGCCCGGCTGTTAATTTTATTTTTAACAGCCACTGAAGTTTTATACAGGATCTTGTACATATGATATACTTCACAATAAAACATATTTTAGGCCGGGCATGGTGGCTCATGCCTGTAATCCTAGCACTTTGGGAGGTGGAGGTGGGCGGATCACGAGGTCAGGAGATCGAGACCATCCTGGCTAACACGGTGAAACCCTGTCTCTACTAAAAACACAAAAAAGTAGCCGGGCATGGTGGCGGGCGCCTGTAGTCCCAGCTTTGCGGGAGGCTGAGGCAAGAGAACGGCATGAACCCAGGAGGTGGAGCTTGCGGTGAGCCGAGATTGCGCCACTGCTCTCCAGCCAGGACAACAGAGCAAGACTCCATCTCAAAAAAAAAAAAATAAAATATTTTAAAGGAAATACAGGGAAGTTAATTTACTTTTTATAGTGAGAATCAATCAAAAATGCCCAAAACTGAAAAATCAAGAAGTAGCAATATAAGCACTTTACCTAGTCTTATGAATGTTGAGCATCAAGGCTAGAAGAACTCAATGTGGTTATTGCCAGAGAGCAAGACCAGGGAAGAAAGCGAGGAGCAGGACTCTGTTGCTTTTTATAACAAGTCTTGTAGAACTCCGACTCTTCATACGATGTGCTGAGTAATCCTTTAAATTAAAGAGAAGTTGTAAAAGTGGCATTTAATACCTAGAGTAGTCCAGCTCATAGAGACAGCAAGCAGAATGGTGGTTGCCAATGGGCAAATGGGAAGTTATTTAATGAGGATATAGTGTCAGTTTAGGCAGAGGAAAAAGTCCTGGAGATGGATGATGGTGATGGTTGCATAGCAGTGTAGGTATACTTAATGCCACTGAACTCTACACTTAAAAACAAAATGGTACATTTTATGTTAAGTATATTTTATCACATACACAAAATTAAAGCTAAAAACACCCAGCCAAACAGTAGCATTTGAGCTGAGTTAGGTAAGATGTGAAGGAGTTAACTCGACAAACCGTGATGGGCGGACTGCAGGAAATTTGATTCTAGCCCTGAAACCCGTCCTTGTTAAAGGCATTAATTCCCCTGTCTGGCTGGGGACCACCTGGGGGTCTCCAGAGATCGAGTGAGGTGCTCCAATATCCGCAAACAAAACTTCCAAACTAAATTATGTTTTAGTCTCCAAAAGTCCCCTTTGGGTGTTTTAGGAAAATAAATACATTGAGTGTAATCTTTAAAAAAAAGAACAGCAGGATCATCATCACTCCCTTTCTAAAAGGATTCTTTGGTTATAGAGAAGATTTGCCACTGTTTCTTAAAATGAAAGCTCCCCTAGTACAGTCAAAATGTGATTTAATTAACAAAAAAACAGGCTTATCACACCTTTCAGAAATATGCCAAGCAGGTGCTTTCAGGAAATGGAATATTAAAAATCCAAGAAAACAATGAAATGCCTAAAAGGTAGGTTAATGCTGCTCTGGATTAGAGGTTCAAAATTTACTTTCTCATGCAAAATCTCAGTCTAGGGCCACCCACCGCAAGGAACCCGAGCCTACTGACCACATCTCCCCAATTTAGCTAATCATGCCTTTTGCCTCCATCACACACCATAGATTCTAATTCTTTACAGGCATCTGCAAACACAAAACAAAGTCTTCGTGGGCTGGGGCTGTGTCATATTCATTTGCATCATCCCAGGAACTCTTGGTATAGCCAGGCCACTGCCCAGGACCTATTTGTTGACTGATTTGTTGATTCACTCATTCCAATGACTCCTCAAAGCTTAGGGAACAAACCTTCGCATGCAGGACCTTCACCTTTGCCTGCTCCACTCAGCTCTGCCTCTGTCAGCCCAGAGCTCCTAAACCTTTGCTCTGAGCTGCTCCCCATGTTTAGTTACTGGATCTCACTCTCACCACCCACAACCAGGGACCTACCTCCCCTGGTGTCATCTTCAAATGCAGGCCTCCAACACCAAGGTCTTGCTTCCCTCTCCCCCAGGACATATGTTCCTGCCCAGATATAGGCCCAGAAGTTGATGATAGACTATTGGGCAACCCTCCGCCACATGGCTGCCTCCATCCAGGCACCCAGTTGGCCTCCTCTCAACCATACTACACCTACTCCTTCCCTGCCAGCTGGGTTTCTGGACAGAGGCCAGACCCCCTACCAGTCACAGGGCAGTAAGAGCTATGGAATGGCTGGCCAGGACATGTCACTTGCCAAACTCCTCAGAGATACTGCGAGGAAGTGGGCTGGGGCTGGGGGCTCCCTGGGTGGGTGCCTAGTGTCTGGTCATCTGGGACTTAGCTAATGACCACCATGAGGTGCCCAAGAGCACAGGCTGAGGGCCTGCTCCCAGCGAGAGAGTGGGTTGGTAGCCTACAGGCCAAGGAAGGGATGCAGCTGCAGCCAAGGCCAGCCCCTTGGGCCTGGAGAGCCACCTGGACAGCCCTGTGTGGAGCTTTCCAAGGCCTCACCATTTAGAGGAAAGGTAAAGGTGACCCACATGCTTTCCCTGCCCAGGGTCCAGCAAACTTTTTCCAGAAAGGGCCCAAAAATAAGTATTTCAGTCTTTGGGGTCCGGAAGGTAAGATAGAGCAACTGTTCTCACTACAGAGTCTGTTTTTTCCTTTAATTAAAAAAAAAATGCTGGGCCTATAATCCCAGCACTTAGGGAGGCGGAGGCTGGCAGATCACGAGGTCAGGAAATCGAGACCATCCTGGCTAACATGGTGAAACCCCGTCTCTACTAAATATACAAAAAATTAGCCAGACGTGGTGGTGGGCGCCTGTAGTCCCAGCTACTCGGGAGGCTGAGGCAGAAGAATGGCATGAACCTGGGAGGCAGAGCTTGCAGTGAGCTGAGATCACACCACTGCACTCCAGCCTGGGTGACAGAGCAAGACTTCATCTCAAAAAAAAAAAAAAAAAAATCATAGAGACGGGGTCTTGCTGCATTGTCCAGGCCAGTCTTGAACTCCTGGGCTCAAGGGATCTCCCACCTCAGCCTCCCAAAGTGCTGGGGTTACAGGCATGAGCCACTGTGCCCAGCCTAAAGAGTCTTTTTTACGTTTAGAAATGTAAAAACCATTTTTAGCTTGAAGGCTATGGAGGCTAGATTTGATCTGTGGGCCATAGTTTGTCTACCTGGTCTACCTGAAGAGGCAGGCATTCGTTTATGAGATTATTCAGATCTATTAGAGAGCTCAAGGTAAACCAGGGTCAAGAATTAGAAGCATTTTCAATCAAATGCAGTGATTTCCAAAGTGAGGCATTCTACCAGGGGATAAAGGAAGGAGCTATTAAGACTTATAAGCTATATTTTTATCTCATTCTTTTTATCTTAATTTTTATGTTTTACAAAATATATAATATGAGTACAGTGGCATTTGTACAGAATGTATAAATACATAGTTACATATGTTGGGTGTGACAAGCTAGATTTTTTAAAAATTATAGGGGTGCAGGATGAAAAAATCTGAAGAATTCTGCCTAGAGTTCTTACATCAATTTATTTTGTAAACTTGCCACCACCATGCTTTTGTTTCTATAAGTACCTCTTCTTTCACATATTTCTGGGTGGCAAAATCTGATTTTTAAAATTGAAATTTATTGAAATTCATGGTGATAGATGTTGCAGAATTTAACAGTCCTTGAAAGCTGTGTATTAGGAAGCAAAAGGCTGTTTGCTGAGCACCACTGTGAGCGACATTCTGCCTTTGTAACCGCATGTCTGGCTGGGAAAGCGGGCAAAATTTCACCAGTGTTTGATCAAATTCCCCCCCACCCACTGTTGTGTTGTTTTGTTTTGTTTTGTTTTGTTTTGTTTTGTTTTTGAGACAGGGTTTCGCTCTTGTTGCCCAGGCTGGAGTACAATGGCGCTATCTCAGCTCACTGTAACCTCCACCTCCCGGGTTCAAGCGATTCTCCTGCCTCAGCGTCCAGAGTAGCTGGGATTGCATGTGCCACCACACCCAGCTAATTTTGTATTTTTTAGTAGAGACGGGGTTTCTCCATGTTGGTCAGGCTGGTGTAAGAACTCCCGACCTGAGGTGATCCCTCCCACCTCATTCTCCCAAAGTGTTGGGATTATAGGTATGAGCCACCACCCCCCGGGCCAAAGTTCACTTTCAAATAACACTAGACTACTTCATATGTAGAGCAGGTACCTCGTAACAAAGTATTCCCAGTTTTTTTCTCCTGCCCCTTATGACATTGCTGAAATTTATTTCACTTATCCATATGTTATAATCACACAATACATTGCTACTATTATTGCTTTAAACAAATAGTTATATTTTAGATAAATTAAGAATAAGAAAAATAAGTTATTTTACTTTCATTTATTCCTGCTCCTTCCCTTTCTGTATGTCGATCTGAATTTCTGACTTATACTATTTTCCTACTCACTGAAATGCTTCTTTTAACATTTCCGGTAGAGCAGATAGGCTGGTGATGAATTCCCTCAGTATTTGTCTGCGAAAATATTTATCCTTCACTCTTTTTCTTTCTCTCTCTCTTTTTTTTTTTTTTTTGTTAAGCAGAGTCTCGCTCTGACACCCAGGCTGGGGTGCAGCGGTGCAGTGGCACCATCTTGGCTCACTGCAACCTCCACCTCCTGGGTTCAAGCTATTCTCCTGCCTCAGCCTCCTGAGTAGCTGGGATTACAGCCGTGTACCACCACGCCCAGCTAATTTTTGTATTTTTGGTAGAGACGGGGTTTTGGCATATTGGCCAGGCTGGTCTCAGACCCCTGACCTCAGGTGATCATCCCGCCTCGGCCTCCCAAAGTGCTGGGCTTACAGGCGTGAGCCACCGCGCCCGGCCTCACTTCACTTTCTGCTTGCTTGCATAGTTTCTGACCAGAAGTCTGCTGTGGATTTTATTCTTGTTCTCTATTGGTAAAGTGGTAAAGTGTTCCCTCTGGCTCTTTCAAGACTTCAATTTTTTTTTTTTTCAGTTTAATTATGTTATGCCTAGGTATAGTTTCTTGGTATTTATCTTTCTTGGTTTTCTCTGAACTTCATAGATATGTGTTTGGTATCTATTAATTTTGGAAAATTCTCAAGCATATTACTTCAAATATTTATTTGGCTCTTTTCTCTCTTCTCCTTCTGGCATTCTGATTACGTGTACATTATACCTTTTGAAATTGTCCTCCAGTTCTTGGGTGTTCTGTTCTGGGTTTTTTCATCCTTTCTCTTTTGCATTTCAATATGAGCAGTGTTTTCTTCCCCCCTTCAGTTTCACTGATGCTTTCCTTGGCTGTCTCTGGTTTTCCAATAATGAGCCCATCAAAGGCATTCTTTGTTTCTGTTACAGTGTTTCTGATTTATAACACTTTCCTTTAATTCTTTCTTAGAGTTTCCATCTTTCTGCTGCTTACATTACCTGTCTGTCTTTTCCCTTAGAACACTTAACACAATCATTGTTATTTTATTTTTATTTATTTTACTTTTTTTCTAGAGACAGGGTCTCACTATGTTGCCCAGACTGGACTCAAACTCCTGGGCTCAAGCAATCTTCCTGCCTCAGCCTCCCAAGTAGCTGGAACTTAGGCATGAACCACCACACTCAGCTCTAATCATTGTTATTTTTAATTCCCTGTGTGATAATTCCGGAATCTGTATCATGTTTGAGTTTGGTTTCTTTTTCTCTTCAGACAGCTTTTGCTTTGTTTTGTTTTGTTTCTCCAGAGACAAAGTCTTGTTCTGTTGCCCAGGCTAGAGCGCAATGGTACTATCATAGCTCACTGCAGCCTCGAACTCTTGGGCTCAAGTGATCCTCCCCAGCAGCCTGCTGAGTAGCTGGGACTATAGACACGTGCCACCACACCCAGCTACAGACAATGTTTTTGATTTTGGTTTTGGGTTTTGTTTTGTTTTGCCTTTTAATGTACCTTGTAAATTTTTTTTGAAAGCTGGACATGATATATTGACTAATAGAAACTGAGGTAAATAGGCTTTCAGTGTGAGACTTTCTATTAGTCTGGCTAGGAGTTGGGTTGTGCTTAATGTTTTCTGTAGTTATTGGTGCCAGAAGCTTCCGATTCCTCAGGGGTCTTTGGTTCTGTCTCCCCAGCTGTCTTTTGGTTTCCCTAAGTACTCCTCTGAGAAAGTCAGCATCTTCCAGTTCTTTCAGCTTTAATCCAGTTTCATTATACCTCTTGGTGTGGTGGTAGGATGTGGGGGGAGAAAAATGTTCTATCATCTTATGATTATGAGATGAGCAGGTCTCTGGGCTGTGACTTTCACAAGTGTTTCTTAGTTATTTCCCCCCTCTCTGGGGTGAGACAGGAATATCGCAGGGGACTGGATTTGGATAATTTCCCTTCCCCCAAGTAGACAAGGCTCTGGTAAAGTCTTCTCCTAGCAGAGTAGGCCTTTGTCATGAAGAACACTCTGGGCATTTCAAAACGGTCACGTTTCCTCCACCCTGCCAGCAACACCAGAGACTTTTTCTTGGTTCTTCATTATGAGAACCTGGTGGAGTTCCTAGAGGTAAGATCCACAAACATATCGGGGGAGCCCCTAAGGCTACAGGCCTCCGGGAGTTTCTCAATCTCAAGCAGGTTCACACTCAGCCTTCAATTGCATCAAAATTACCATGTAAGTGTTTTTACCAGCTGATGGCTTTAACAGTTTCTGCTCTAGGTACACAGATCACAGTTGTGTACCTGGAGCAGAAGGTTGGCCTGTCTCTCCAGATTTGGGGGTGGCAGGTGCCTTGGGAGTTCAGTTCTCTGATAGGTCTGAGAAAAGCCATTAACTTTCAGCATATTCAGCGTATTTCTTGTTGAAAGAGTTTCCAAGTTCTTTACATGTCAGCACTAAAGCCGGAAGTCCCCAAATCTTTTATAATAGGCAGTGAGCCTAACTGCCCTTTGCTCTAGAAGGAACATTACTTTTATTATAATGGACAGTAAAGAAATCTGTCCTTCACTCCAGAGGGAGATATTGTCTATCTTTCAAGGTTGTTTGTTCTTCTAACATTCTTGAAAAGATCATCTGGAATTATCTAGATATGCAGAAATATAAAAGGCCCAAGGAGAACTGTCTCTCAACAGATGTAAAAAACACTGGGAAAATGGTGCCAGAAATAGAGTTTAAAACGGTTGTCCTCAACCTTGGCAGTCCATTAGCACCACCTGGATGGATTTTTATAAAACCAATGCCCAGAGATTCTGTTTCCATTGGTCTGGGGTAAAGCTCCAAGCGTCAGTAGTTTTTAAAAGCCCCTGTGTGATTTTAATGTATAGCCAAGGTGGAGACCACCTGTCTAAAAGTTGATGAGGTGAGATATAATTAATAATATATTTTTTACCTCAGTGCTTCCCAAGCTTTGCTGTGCATGTGAATTACCTGGAATTATATGCAATGCAGATTCTGATGCAAGAAGGTCTAGAGGGGGGCCAGAGATTCCGTTTCTGACAAGCTCCCTGGTTTTGCCTGAAATTGTCATTCCATTTGAGCAGCAGGATTTTGGCTCACTGGAAACAGACTTCTCATTATAATCTGTGTCTAGTGCTAAACTTGCATCCTTAAGGCTTTATATAGATATACATACATATAGATAGATGATAGATGATAGATAGATAGATAGATAGATAGATAGATAGATAGATAGATAGATAGAGGTGTGGATATGTTCAGGAATGTATCATGTAGGGAAGGAGAAGGTAGCCTGACTCTGGAAGATGATTCTTGCAGTAACAGTAAGGCCCACATGTATACATATGTAACAAATCTGCACGTTGTGCACATGTACCCTGGAACTTAAAGTATAATAATAATAAATTAAAAAAAAAAAAAAAACAAGGAAGGCCTGTCCTTTCCCAGGACCACAGAAATACCCTAGGCATTGAGATCATGAAAAATTTGAGAGATGCTTCCGGATGTTGAAAACAAAGATTTAGAACACAGGGCCGTCAAGTCCTAAGTAACAACTTCCCTCTGAGCCTTACATTGCTCAAGTATCAATGGTAGCTGTTGGTGAAGAGTATTTGGATCCAAGTATCAGAGAAATAAAAAGTAAAATCTTAGTATTGCTGGAGTAAAAGCCCTTTCCAGTATGAGTGACCCAGAAGAACACTGACCAATGTTGTTTCTATTTCTTCTATTGGGAGTAAAGGAAACAGCTCTGGCCATCCTCCTCCCGATTTCCTGATTTAATTTCCAAAGGTTATGATACGGTTGGCCTCCACGACAGCAGAGCTGGCGTCTGGGCCTTCCCATCTCTTTGCAGTGCTGGCAGCAAGAGGGAAGGAAATACCCTCTTCCAGGGCCGGCACTGCTCATGCACAGGCCTTCCCCGGCCCAGCAAAATGTCCACTTTCCAGCTTGAATGAGTCTCTTTCTGGCTACACGTATCTTTCATTTGTTTTCCAGAGTAAACAGAAGACTCCTAGATAGGAGTCAGGTTCCAGAGAGCCCATAAGGACGTACAGAGACATGTCTGTTAAATATTGATTGTATTGGTGGCCCTGGGGCAGGAGGGAGGGAGGAAGATCTAGTGCCTCCTTCTTTAATGTCTCTTTAACCAAGTTAATACCTGTCCACCCACCAGCTGCCTCTGGAAGCATTTTAGAAATACCACTTCACAGCCGGGCGCTGTGGCTCACGCCTGTAATCCCAGCACTTTGGGAGGCCGAGGTGGGCGGATCACGAGGTCAGGAGATCAAGACCATCCTGGCTAACACAGTGAAACCCCATCTCTACTAAAAATACAAAAACAAAATTAGTCAGGCGTGGTGGCGGGCGCCTGTGGTCCCAACTACTCGGGAGGCTGAGGCAGGAGAATGGCGTGAACCCGGGAGGCGGAGCTTGCAGTGAGCCCAGATCGCGCCCCTGCCCTCCAGCCTGGGCGACAGAGCGAGACTCCGTCTCAAAAAAAAAAAGAAAAGAAAAAAGAAATACAACTTCATAGTGAGGAGACAGACACGTTATCCTTTCCCACCGAGCCTGGTGTCTCTGAGTTTTCTAATACAGATTTGCTGAAATGGGAACAGGAGGTCTTTGCTTTTCCTGACCTCTGTGTGTCTCACATCCATCAGAAAGAACAATGCCACAGCGAGGTACTCAGAGCTGAGGGAGGAAGATTGCTGCAGCCGGTGAGCTAAGCAGAAAGAATATCCCTGGCTTCTTTGGGATCCGATGTGGACTTGGTCCCGCTGCAGGTACTCATTCAATACCTCTTTATGATGCACCATTGTGTGCTTAGGTGCTGAGGATTCTCAATGACTAAGACCTTGGCTCTGCCCATGAAGGGCTTATAAGCCCAAAGCCGAGGTTAATGGTAAAGCTAGGCCGAATTGCTTAAATACTCAAACAGAATACATCTGTTTGCTTGTTGAGAGAAGTGAACATTTTGTCATCCAAGGATGTGAGAGGCTAACAAAGATGGGGATAGGTGATTCTACAGGCCATGAATCCCTATGAAAAGACATAAAGTCCCTTGGCTGGATGCGGTGGCTCACATCTGTAATCCCAACACTTTGGGAGGCCAAGGCGGGCAGATCACAAGGTCAAGAGATCAAGAGCATCCTGGCTAACACAGTGAAACTCCATCTCTACTAAAAATACAGAAATTAGCTGGGCATGGTGGTGGGCACCTGTAGTCCCAGCTACTCAGGAGGCTGAGGCAGGAGAATTGCTTGAACCTGGGAGGCAGAGGTTGCAGTGAGCCAAGATCACGCCATTGCACTCCACCCTGGCGACAGAGTGAGACGCTGTCTCAAAAAAAACAAAAAAGGCATAAAGTCCCTAAAGGTTGGAAATAGTCTTCAGCCCATTCCAGATGTTTTGCATTAAAATATTAGCCATAACTCTCCTGATGGCAATCCTGAGCCCAGACCCATAGTGGGAGAGCCTATAGGAACAGCAGGATGCCCCTCAACCGGCGAGGGAGACCTGGCTTTTGTTCTCTACATTCCCTCTCATCAGTGCACAACTGAAAACTAAAAGGTTTCAGGAGCCAGGCACAAAATACAAAAGTGTGAGACCAGAGGGACTGCAGGAGCTATGTGTATTTTAAAGGCATTCAAATTCAAAACCAAAGTCAGCAAAGCATCTCCTGCCCTTTTGCTACCTTAGCAACAATCTGTAGAGCCGCTCCTGACAATCTGCTTCGCCATTTCCATCGCCTTAAGTCTGGGCATGTCCCTTTGTCTCTTCAACACTTCAACTGCCTCAACAGTTAAATAAGGATGATAATACCCAGCCTGCATCTATCACCGGGTAATTGTGATAATTTAATTATCCAATAGCTATAAAGCACTTTAAAACTATAAATCACTATAAAGCTGCAAGCAATTTAACCAATACCAAGCCTTTCTTATCTCTGATTATTTAAT
The DNA here is from genome assembly GCF_002776525.5 of Piliocolobus tephrosceles. Lineage (NCBI taxonomy): Eukaryota > Metazoa > Chordata > Mammalia > Primates > Cercopithecidae > Piliocolobus > Piliocolobus tephrosceles. The sequence continues at coordinate 119,488,118 of NC_045441.1, read as the reverse complement.
TTATGCTCTGTCTCTCTTAGAACGTAGGGACATACATTCCAATATATTTTCCAAACTTCCACTGATAATATTGGTTGGAAAAAGTACTTTTTTCCTGTTGCCCTGACTTGTTGAGAGCATGGCTTCTGCAACTGTTACCCGGCTGTCCTGCAGCAAATCATATCAACAAATATTTACTAGCTGCTGAGCTAAGCCTTGTAGGAGATACAAAAAAGCATGAGATTCACTTTCTGCACTAAAGGAGCAAACTGTCCAGCTGAACCACAGAACCTGTGTATTCTAGAGAAGGAAAAAACGCCTGTGCTCCCTGGATGCCCCCAATATACCTGAAGCTTTACTTCAAATACAAGAAACAGCTGGTGTTCGTGATTTAAGGCTCAGTACAAATAGCAGAGAGAATTTATTTTACAAGCTGCCTGGGTTGGCAAAATTCCAGAATTCATCAAACAGAAAGATAAGGATGATGATGATAATGATAAAAATGATTCTGCATAATGAGTCTTTCTATAGTAACATAAAAGAAGCGCAATCTACATAGGACATTCCAGAGTTGAAACATGCCCTCAACATCACCCAAAACCGATTTACAAGAGGGCCTTTCCAAGATCTGTAAAACCCAGTGACCCCCTATGTTTGACGTGGTTGTGTTTGGAAGCTGGACCTACGAAGATTTCAGGCAGTGATCCTTTGTCTTAATCTCATAAAGGAAACTCGATATCTATAGAACCTGGGAAAAATCCCAGAGAAAGAACCCCAATATCTCCAAACCCAAATAATAATAAAAATTACTTAACATCCAGCTAGTATTTTTCTGTGATCTGTTGAGATCTTTGTTATTACATTTCATGAACAATCTGAAGCAAATAAGTCTCTCACTTTAGGGAAAATGCTGAAGACCTAATTTATAAATGAATTTCCACCACTCAGTGAGAATAATTCTTTTTTGTTTGCTTGCTTGTTTGTTTTTGAGACAGGGTCTCACTCTGTCACCCAGGCTGGAGTGCAGTGGTTTGATCATGGCTCACTGCAGCCTCAACCTCCTGAGCTCAAGCCATCTTCCCATCTCAGCCTCTCAAGTAGCAGGGACTATAGCCACCACACCTGGCTAATGTTTGTATTTTTTTGTAGAAACAGGGTCTTGCCCTTTCGCTCAGGCTGGTCTCAAACTCCTGGGCTCAAGCAGACTGCCCACCTTGGCCTCCCCAAATGCTGGGCTTACAGGTGTGAACCGCTAGGCCCAGCTGAGAATATTTCTTTTATTTTTTATCTTTTTTTTTTTTTTTAATTTCACTTTAAGTTCCAGGATACATGTGCAGAACATGCAGGTTTGTTGCATAGGTAAACGTGTGCCAGCTGAGAATAATTCTAACACATACCAAGAGCTTCTACTGCCAGGTAAATAACTGAATGCTTTAATATTCGCTTAGTTAATTCTCTTGATAAGTCATTGCAGACACTGTCGTTATTCTTTTAACGATGAGAAACTGAGGAGCCCAGAGGTTATCTCATGGGCCAAAGTCATACGGGTTGGTGAAAAAGTTGGTCCATTCCACGGCTTTCCACCACCTGTGACCCAGAATACAGAAGTGGCTATGGTCTGCTCCCTGCCTCCAGGGGGCTGCAGTCCAGTGAAGGGCTCTGGTGTCAACTGGACAACAGCTAATCCCAAAGATACCCCTCATTCTGTCAGCTACTTCACAAAGATCTTCTTTTGGTCCCCAAAAGAATTGGGTGCAAGACCTGGAGGTGGCTAGGAGAAACCCCTCCTTCCCAGTACTGCAAAAAAGAGAACTCAAGACATTTTTCCTCATTACTGATAGATTATACTTTTTCTATCCTCCTTGATGTCTTACTGGTGGAAAATTCCCTACAGACTGATTTGATGAGGTATGAAAGCCTTTCAAACTTAAATGTGCTTCAGAAATGTAAGTCGCTACCAGGCATGGTAGCTTATGCCTGTAATTCCAGCACTTCGGGAGGCCAAGGCAGGAGGATCACTTGAGCCCAGGAGTTTCAGACCAGTCTGGGCAACATAGAAAGACCCCATCTCTACAAACGATTTTTTTTTTTTTCTTAATTAGCCTAGCTACTCCGGAGGCTGAGGTAGGAGAATTGCTCGAGCCTAGGAAGTCAAGGCTGCAGTGAGCTGTGGTTGTGCCACTGCATTCCAGTCTAAGTGACAGAGGAGAGATCCTGTCTCAAAATAAAAAATCTAACCCACCTTTTTCACATGTTTTGGGGAAGTAAACAAAGAATACAAAGAATAAAGTTAAGAATAGTTTATATTACTATCTTTCCTAGCTTTCCAAATCTAGACAGGCTCCTCTACCACCCATCACTCTCCTGACAGCAGTCTGTTTTCTTTTATTTATAGCAGCTCTCCTCACCCAAATTAACTTCTTAATTTAGTTACTTGAGTACTTTACTTGAGTACTTCAACTACAGTGAAATTTCATGCAATAACAGATTTTGTCTTCTTGTTTGCAATAATAAAATAATAACACTGTCTCAAGAGCCAGGTGTCGTGGCTCGTGCCTGTAATCCCAGCATTTTGGGAGGCTGAGGTGGGAGGATTACTGCAGCCCAGGAGTTTGAGGCTACGGTGAGCTATGATTGCCCCACTGGACTCCAGCCGTGGTGACAGAGCCAGACCGTGCCTCTAAAAAAAGAAAAAAAAAAAACTGTCTCTCGCACATAGTAGGTACTCAATAAATGCATGTTGAATAGTACAATTTTCGTTTAAAATTAGTATCTTTATAAACATTTTTAAAATTGTTTTTCAAGTCCATAGGAATAGATTAATTACAACCCATGGTTAGTGGCACACCCTTCATTGATCTATGCATGGTCCTCCTTTTTTTTTTTGAGACGGAGTCTCGCTCTGTCACCCAGGCTGGAGTGCAGTGGCGCGATGTCCGCTCACTGCAAGCTCTGCCTCCTGGGTTCATGCCATTCTCCTGCCTCAGCCTCCTGAGTAGCTGGGACTATAGGCGCCGGCCACCACCTCTGGCTAATTTTTTTTTTTTTTTTTGTATTTTTTTAGTAGAGACAGGGTTTAACTATGTTAGGAAAGATGGTCTCGATCTCCTGACCTTGTGATCTGCCCGCCTCGGCTTCCCAAAGTGCTGGGATTACAGGCGTAAGCCACCGCACCCAGCCACATGGTCCTCTTTTAATTATTTATTTAGCTACTTAATTAGGTTTTTTAAAAAAATCATATAATAGGCTGGGTGCAGTGTCTCACACCTGTGATCCCAGCACTTTGGGAGGCCAAGGCAGGAGAATTACTTGAGGCCAAGAGTTCAAGACCGACCTAAGCTACAGAGGGAGACCCTTATCTCTACTTCAAAAAAAAAAAAAAAAAAAAACACGTAATAAACACCTGAAAAAAAACAGAATCTAAAACAAAAGCTAAGGTTCATCCTCTAACCACAGGACCCTGTCTCTCTCTCTCTCTCATCCTTTACCTCTCTCCATTTGAAGGAATCATCATTCAGGAATCCCAGGTTCTTCATTTCCTGTTACCTTAGTCTCCCTAGAAGCAGAACCCGAGATGGAGATTCTTTTTTTTTTTTTTTTTTGAGGCGGAGTCTTGCTCTCTCGCCCGGACTGGAGTGCAGTGGCGGGATCTCAGCTCACTGCAAGCTCCGCCTCCCGGGTTTACGCCATTCTCCTGCCTCAGCCTCCCGAGTAGCTGGGACTACAAGCGCCCGCCACCTCGCCCGGCTAGTTTTTTGTACTTTTTTTAGTAGAGACGGGGTTTCACCGTGTTAGCCAGGATGGTCTCGATCTCCTGACCTCGTGATCCGCCCGTCTCGGCCTCCCAAAGTGCTGGGATTACAGGCTTGAGCCACCGCGCCCGGCCTGAGATGGAGATTCTTATGCAAGTGATATGAAGGGGAGTGGTCTCAGGAGGCAAGTGAAGGAAACAGGCGGGGCAGGAAAAAAAGGCTAAGCAAGGATGACTTGCCTGAAATCATCTGGAGCTCTAGCCCAACCCCATGGGAGCTCGGGAACATTTGTTGTGACAAAGCGTTGATCTCACCTTGAAGCAAAGAGCTAGCTATGTGTACTCCTGAGCCAGTCTGTCATGGGTGGACATTTGGGAGGATGGTAAAAGAAAAGTCAGGTGCGCAGCATCCTGCCTGAGGCAACCCCCATTTGGCCAAGAGCAATTCTCTAGAGAGGGACGTAGCCCTGAACATTGGCAGCCAATACTTAACAGCCGCTGGGATCTGTGCATTCAGCCAGGAAGTGGGGTCTGGACATGTCCACTATGGCTTGCTTCTCTTTTTATATAGTTTCATCAAAATTTGTATATGTTCTTTAAAAGTATGCATATATTTTTTTCAGGTGTTTGGATCTTTCTATAAGGGAACTCATACTAAATTTTGTTTTGACTATTGTATAATAATATCTCAGTATGTGAATGTACCACACCTTTTCACCCATTCTCCCACTGATGGTCTTCTGAGTTATTTTTTGGTTTTTTTGTGAACAATGTTGCTATGAACATTCTCGTATGTCTCCTCTTGTACAATTGCAAGAATTTCTTGAGGTCATGCCTAGGGTGGAATAGCTGGATCATAAGGTGTAAACTCGAGAAGATAATGTCAAACTGTTTTGTAAAGTAGTTTTACTAATTCAGCTGCCCACCAATAAGGTATGAGACCCTGCCACTCACATCCTCTCCAACTTTTTGATTTTTGTAAATTGAATGAGTATAAAACAGCATCCCATTGTAGTATTGATTTGCATGTCCTCAATCACTAATCATCCTTTTATATGTTGATCAGATATATCTGCTTCTTATTCTTTTTTTTTTTTTTTTTTTTTTTTGGAGACAGGGTCTTGCTCTGTCACCAAGGCTGAAGTGCAGTGGTGTATCATAACTCACTGCAGCCTCGAACTCCTGGCTCAAGCAATCCTCCTACCTCAGCCTCCCAAGTAGCTGGGACTACAGGTGCATGCCACCACACCCAGATAATCTTTTTCCTTTTCTTATAGAGACATTGGGGGCGGGTTCTTACTATGTTGCTGAAACTGGTCTCAAACTCCTGGGCTCAAATGATCCTTCCACCTCAGCTTCCTGAGTAGCTGAGATTATAGGTGCTTTCACCACACCCAACTAATTTTTTATTTTTATTTTGTTTTTATTTTTGTTGAAACAAGGGTCTCACTTTGTTGCCCAGGTTGGTCTCTAACTCCTGGGCTCAGGCAATCTTCCCACCTCGGCCTCCCAGAGTGTTGAGATTACAGGCATGCACCACCGTGCACGAACTGTGCTTCCTCTTATGCAAAATGCTTGGTCAATTTGGCGCATTTTTCTATCAGCTTATCTGTGCTTTCTTTATTGATTTGTTGAAGTTCTTCATGCATTCTTTGTCTGTTGTGTGTATTAGGAATATGGTGAGCATCCTCTCTTGGCCTTTAACTTGTTTTCTCCCTTTCTATAGTATCTTTTAATGAACAAAAGCTCTTAATTTCATTTTGGTATCTGACATTTATGTCTTGTTTAAGCAATCTTTCCCTTGGCCTGGTGTGGTGGCTTACACCTGTAATCCCAGCACTTTGGGAGGCCAAGGTAGGAGGATTGTTGAGACCTGGAGTTCAAGACCAGCCTGGGCAACATAGCAAGGCCCCATCTCTCTATAGAAAGAAATAATAATAAAATTTTAAAATTAATCTTTCCCTTAAGGAATCTGAAGGATAATCTCAATCCGAGGGGACTGACCACAATTAGGCCCAGGTTACAGGCCAGCCACAGAGGCAAGCTTGGTTATGCTCGCCAAGGCACGGCCCTGTCTGAGGCAGCCCTAACCAGCCAGCACAAGTGACCAGCTGGCTGACTGGCAGGTGTGCTCTGGCTACAGAGCTGGATATATTATGCTATTAGAGCTGGGTGCTGTTAAAAATTCTAATCATAGACTTTAATTAACTTTCCTTGCTCTGACGCCCGCTCACTAAGCAACCTTCTGATTATAATTTGGCTTCCCATGTATCTTGCCTACAGGGAAAGAATGTACTGCTCAGGCCGACGTGAGGATCCAATCCACTCAACAGTTACATGCCACGATGTAAATTAATAAATTCGCATTCTGATTTTATCATCTGCCTCATCTGAGGTCTATAGGCGTGAGTCAGCATCCCCTAGTTTAATCAACATGGACACTGAGACTATCAAGCTTTTGAGCTGAAAAGCTAAGAACTAGACCCAGGACCACAGTGAAATCACCAAGGTAACATTGCCCTGGAGGCCCCTTGGCCTGATAAAGGAGGACTTCTTACGTGTCATGCAATACAGACAGGGATTAAAGTCGACTTCTGACATTATAAAGAGTTGCATATTCAAAACCATGGCTTGGTTCCATTCAGGTGAAGGCAAAGAATGGAGATGATCATGAAACTCACATTGAATATTTATTGGCTTATAAGCACACACCAGATGCTGTACAAATCCTAGGGAGGAGATTAAGATTTACAGAAATGTTTGGAAAAAGCGAAAAAACAAAAACAAAACAACAACAACAAAAGGACAGATGGTACGTGCTGAGGTGAAATGAAACAAGAGGCAGCTGGTTGATGAATTCTTGCTCTACTTAGGGACTCGCGGTCCAGGATACAAAATAGACAGACACACACCACACACACATAAACCAGGACAAGGAAACACAGGATACACCACAGCACAAACGGAAACGTGCCAGGGCGGTGACATTATCCAGGCCGGAGGGGTGATTTAGGACCTGTAAGATGAGGCCTAGAGCTTTGAAGTGAGTTCAAAAGGCAAAGAGGAGGTGAGCCCATTAGGACAGATGGGGATAATCTCACCATCCTGCAATTTAGATGGTCACTTCAGCCAGCCTTCCTGGGTGAGCAGTACCTACAGTGACACGGATCCCCTCCCGCCATCCTGGTCACACTGAATAACAAAGGGAGGAGAGGGGTAAGAACTGTAGTATGTAGAAATTCTCAGTGCAGTGAAGGGAAGTGAACTTCTACTTTGTATTCAGGCCTAAAAAAGGAGGGGAGGGGCCCAGCGCCGCGGCTCATGCCTGTAATCCCAGCACTTTGGGAGGCTGAGGCAGGCAGATCACCTGAGGTCGGGAGTTTGAGACCAGCCTGACCAACATGGAGAAATCTTGTCTCTACTAAAAATACAAAATTAACCGGGCATGGTAGCGTGCGCCTGTAATCCCAGCTACTCGGGAGGCTGAGGTAGGAGAACTGCTTGATCCCAGGAGGCAGAGGTTGCGGTGAGCCAAGATCGAGCCATTGCACTCCAGCCTGGGCAACAAGAGCAAAACTCTGTCTCAAAAAAAAAAAAAAAAAGGACAGGAGGGAGGGAAGAGACCTTCACTGATACCCCTATGAGATTTGCTGCTCAAAGGAAAATATTTTCCAGGAAGACTGAGAGAAATTAAAGGAAATTCTATGTCATCTTTGAGAACCATCTGAAGACAAGCGGTGTCTCCCACAGCGCCACCAGAGAAAGGTCATTGGCTTGGCTAGATGTGGATGAGGCTAGAGAATCATCTCAGATTTTCTTTGGTTCTAAAAATGAGGTAGAGAGAGACATGCCGCCCAGGAAGGGGTGATGCTAAGTGCAGCTGCCCAGCCAGCAGGGTGGAAGGAGAGACAGACAAAAGGCTCATCAAAAACAGCGGGACCAAAATTGAGCAGGCTGGCAGAACCACTCCTTGCAGGGACACCGCCAGGACACAAGACTCCAGGGAGCTGGCTGGAAAGGGGCAGGCCTGTGTGCTCTACAAATCCAGAGGGCTCTGACTCACACAGGAAGGAATGGCCTCCTTTAACAGTGGCCTCAGTGGGTGCACGTGTGGCTACAAATAAATGTAGACAGAGCGGGGCCGTCGCCTAGTAAAGGTTGTCCCGCACGTGCTCCATGATGGTCTTCAGCCCCAGCCAGGTCTCCTCCGCAGTGGGGATGATCTGGTTAGCTGGCAGGAGGAAGCCATAGGTACCGGTATCTCTCAACTCAAATGTGAATGCAAATTTGATGCCATTATCATACGCCCAGTCGATGCTGCTCCCGCTAGCTGGATCTGTAAGTCGGAGGACAAAACACTCTTGAAGCCCAGTTCCCTCCTGGGTTAGATGGGAAAGGGCCAAGAACTCTGCCTGCCTGGGGTTCCTTCAGGAATCCAGAGTTTGATCCTCAAGTCATCAGTCCAAATCATCAGCCTGATCCCTATGTCTCAGACTATCCTGCATTGGCCTGAGGTGCACGCTGGTCTCAAACCAAGAGATCTGAAACCCTTACTCCCGCCTTATTACTAACTTACTGTGTCCGTCCTGTTGGTCCCTCAAAACCAATCTCTATAGAGAGAGAGAGTATAGCAGGCAGCCTCCAAGGTAGCTCTAATGATACTTGGATCCTAGAAGTCAAGTCTTTGTGCAGCTCCCTCCTACATTAAATAGGGCTGACCTCACCAGTGTAACTGACAGGATGCTGCAGAAATGAAGCCGTGTGACTTTCAAGGCCAGGTCATAAAAGACACTGTGGCTTCTGCCTTGCTGTCTCTTGGATTACTTACTCTGGATAAGCCAGTTGTCATTTGGTTTCATAAGGACATTCAAGCAGGCCTCTACAGAGGTTCATGGTAGTGAGGAACTGAAGTAGTGAATGGAAAAATGCAAGCTGATATGGTTTGGCTGTGTCCCCACCCAAATCTCATCTTGAATTGTAGCTCCCATAATTCTCATGCATTGTGGGAGGGACCCAGTGGGAGATAACTGAATCATAGGGGTGGTTCCCCCATACTGTTCTCGTGGTAGTGAATAAGTCTCATGAGATCTGATGGTTTTATAAGGGGAAACCCCTTTTGCTTGGTTCTCATTTGCTCTTTGCCTGCTGCCATGTAAGACATGCCTTTTGCCTTCTGCCATGATTGTGAGGCCTCATCAGCCATGTGGAACTGCAAGTTCATTAAATCTCTTTTCCTTTATAAATTACCCAGTCTCAGGTATGTCTTTATCAGCAGTGTGAAGATAGACTAATACACAAGTCTTAGGTTGACTGTGACCCTGGAAGGCATCTTGACTGCAGCCTCATGAAGGATCCTGAGCCAGAGCCATCTAGCCAAACCACTGAATTCCTGCCCTACAGAAACTGTAAGAAAAAGTATGTTGATTGTTTTAAGCTGCTAAGTTTTAGGATTATTTTTTTAACATTACAAAAGAGAATGGATACAGAGAAGGCAGCACAGACCTTGGGACTTCCCTTCACCAAAAGGCTTATGAAAGGCAAGAGGCACATTTTTCTGCTTCTTCCCAAACTCTACTAGCTCAGAACTTGCCTAAGAGTGCAAAATATAGATAATTCTTTTCTTTTTTCCTTTTTCTTTCTGAGACAAAGTCTCACTCTGTCACCCAGGCTGGATTATGCCACCCAGTGACATAATCACAGCTTATTGCAGCCTTGACCTCCTAGGCTCAAGTGATCCTCCCACCTCCCAAGTAGCTGGGACTGCAGGCACATACCACTATGCCTGCATAGTGTATGTAAATAGATACAAATTTATCTATTTGTAGAGATGGGGTCTTACTATGTTGCCCAGGCTGGTTTCAAACTCCTGGACTCAAGTGATCATCCCACCTCAGCCTCCCAAGGTGCTGGGATTAAAGGTGTGAATCCCACGCCTGGCCTGGATGACATTAAATAATAAAACGATGTCAATAGCAGCTACCATTTGTTGAGCATCTATCATGAGCCAGGCATTATATCAGACACTTCACATTTATGATCTCCTAATCTTTAAAACCTCAGTGAAGTAGGTTTTATTGTCTTTGTTTTACAGATGAGGAAATCCAAGCTCAGAATGGATAATTCACCTAAGGAAATACAGATGGAAAATGGCGGAGCTGCAATCTAAACCCAGGTCCATCTGATAATAAAGCCTAGGCTCTCCTCAACCAGTGAGTAAAAAACAAGCCTGTTACCTGGAAATATGGGTGTTTTGGCTTTTCTGTGGTTCCTGAGAGCTGTGTGATTCCTGAATAGCATTTGTGATTTTTCTAGGGATGCTTCCAGTGAGACGCCGTGCTCCCTCCCTGTGTGGAGGGAGCCTTTCTCTACCTTGAGAAAATACTGAATGAAAAGCAATGGTACCAGAAGTTTCTAGAAGTTACTTATATGGCAAGTGCAAGTATTTGAGAACACATTTGAGATTCAGGAAGGAGGCAAAAAGGCTTCTGCCGAGCAGTCAAAATGACAAACTTTGTAAACTTCACTTTATTTGGGTCCCTGCTCAAAGTCTACCTACTCTTTAAAAAAAAAAGGGAACATGCTATTAACGCTGTTCTGCACACTGTATTTTTCAGTTAACAATTGATGAGTATTCCCTTTTAGCACACATAGATCTACCTCATTCGCTTAAGGACTGTGTAGTGCTGCATTGTGTGAACGCACCGAATGGTATTTATCCTGCATTCTCTATACGGACATTTTAGACACTTACAAGGGTTGGGGCTCAGAAAGTGGTACCCCAAAGACTGATGTTTTGACATGCTGAGAGCCCTCAGAAGCCGACTCCAAATCAAGGTCCCTCTAACTTCTTATTCCCCATACCTGCCCCACTACCAAGCACAGGGAGGGACTGTCTCTGTCTTTGGAAATTTCCTCATCTGACTGAGAAAGTGTCTTTCCAAAAGAAATGCAATTGTCTTAAACAGCCTCCCTAGAGGTCTCATCAAACAACCAAGAAAGATAAACCACCAGAAGAGATGAGACTGTGAATCATCACCACACCCAGACAGACTTCATCTGTTCTTCTGAGGGCAGCTCCAAGAGATTGCCTGGAGGACTTTATCTGCTTAATAAGACAACCTTTGTTCCTGTGCAGCTCTGCCCCTCACCTTCCTGTAATGTCTGCCTCCCACCTCCCCAGTCCATACATCTCCTCCCTCCTGTATGAAAAAGGGTGTACAGGCTTCTGTGCCCCATTGGGTTACTGGGTAATCATTGTCTTGCGATTCCCCTGTGCCATGCACACTAAAATAAAATTTTTTATGCCTTTTCTCCTATCGATCTGCCTTTGGTCAGTTGATTTTTCAATGAACCTTCAGAAGGCAAAGGGGAAGTTTTCCCTTGGCCCCATACACATCTTTTGTGACTACAGATAATGCTGTCATGAACACCCTTTCTTCCCCCATGTCAGATGGGTAATGCACAAACATTGTAACAAGACTGGAGGAAGGCATATGTCACACATGAGCGTAAAAACTCAATCACCATGCTTATGAACTACAAAAAGTACATGGAACTGCCTTACCCATGAGTCAGATGAACCCAAAGAACTTGTTTCCCAGCCCTTCCTGGAGCAGAATCAGTGAAGAGGAGGGGAAAGGGTTGCTAGAGGCTGTTGGCCTGAAGCAATACAAGCTACTGCTGACACTCTGGCAGGAGAAAGGAGACATAAAACTCTACAAAGCAAACACTGGAATTAAAGAAGCAAAACAGGCCGGGACCATTTAGCAGAAGGTCTAAGCAGTCCAAGATGGCAGAGTAGGCCTTTAGCATATATGAACTGGGGTGGAGAAGTCCACTTACCCATGAAGAAAGGGGCTTAAATCTCTTCTCCATGCTCCGTTTTAGAAGGCAGAAGAGTGTAAAATCCATTTTAGAATTATTTTCCTCTAAAATGGTGATCTAGGAAAAGATCCAGCACTTGAAAGGGCAAGCGTTGACTGTGTATGTAGCACACACCATAACCTATGGTGTTGGATAGAGTGCTATTGTACAAAAATTGATTGCTTTTTTTGAAAAACAAGGAGGACAAACAAGGCCTATAAAGAATATGGAAGATGGGCTCTTAGAAAAGGTGGACATTTTGGCGGGGTGCCTTGGCTCACACCTGCAATCCCAGCACTTTGGGAGGCTGAGGTGGGCGGATCACCTGATGTCAGAAGTTCAAGACCAGACCGACCAACTTGGAGAAACCCTGTCTCTACTAAAAATACGAAAATTAGCTGGGCATGGTGGCACATGCCTATAATCCCAGTGACTCGGGAAGCTGAGGCAGGAGAATCACTTGAACCCTGGAGGTGGTGGTTGCGATGAGTGGAGATCACGCCACTGCACTCCAGCCTAGGCAACAAGAGCGAAACTCCATTTCAAAAAAAAGAAAAGGTGGAAATTTTATGTCTCCTGGACAGCCCTCGAGAGAGCCTTCCTCCTCTTCTGTTGGAGGAATCTGATGAGTATCTCCCAGTTTTGTAAGTTTATGCTGCAGAGGAGAGAGAAGAATGATGCAGGAGGACAAGGCCATTATTTAAGCTGGTGTTTGACCCAAAGGCCGGGACTCTGGTGATCCCCAAAGATCTTTGGAGAGGACGTCCTCAAAGGGCACCTATCAAGTCTCTTTTAACTGTCTTTGGCCCCTCACTCCGTTCTAATTAAGCAGAGGAGGGAGAAACTCTCCAGGTGTGTTGTCTGAAGAGTTCCCACTTAGCAACACTAATATCAAGAAACCATGAATTATTAATGGATTGTTGCTGCAATCAGCAACACAAACACCAACATCATCTGATGGCATCTGAAACAGAGACAAGACTGTTGAGATGGAGTTCAGAGGAGGGCCTGGGGGTGGATGAAGAATCTTTCTGAAAGAGGGGTTCTGAAGCGAAGCCAGTTGAGGATGAGTCCAGTTGGAGGGGAGAGTGGGTGGAGAGTTGAAGAGGACAGAAACGGCAGTGAGTTTGCAGGGGTTCTCAGGGTGGATCACCTATTGAGACACCATTATAGAAAAGGCAATAGAGGGGAAAGAAGGGCATGGTGGCTCACACCTGTAATCCCAGCACTTTGGGAGGCTGAGGCAGGCAGACTGCTTGAGCCCAGGAATTTGAGATCAGCCTAGGCAACATAGTGAGACCCTTTCTCTACAAAAAAAATACAAAAAATTAGCTGGGCGTGTTGGTGTATGCCTGTACTACCAGCTATTCAGGAGGCTGAAGTGGGAGGATCACCTAAGTCTGGGGAAGTCAAGGCTGCAGTGAGCCAAGATTGCACCACTGCACTCCAGACGGGGTCAGAGAGTGAGACCCTATCTTATCAAATTTAGAGAAAACAAAGGAGGGTGCCACCTTAGGGGGATCAGAGTTGCACCTGCCATGTTTATACAGCCATGCATCACTTCACAATGGAGGTATGTTTTCATCATCGTGCAATGTATTTACACAAACCTAGATGGCATCGCCTCCTGCACATGTAGGCTATATGGCGTAGCCTATTGCTCCTAGGTTACAAGCCTGCATGGCATGTCACTGTACTCAACACTGTTGGCAGTTGTAACACAATGGTGAGTATTTGTCTGTCTAAACAAATCTGAACATACAAAAGGTACAATAGGCCAGGTGCACTGACTCATGCCTGTCATCCCAACACTTTGGGAAGCTGACAAGGGAGGATTGCTTGAGCCCAGATAAACATCCCTTCAGGTATTTTCTTCTCACAGTCTACAAGATATGCTCAGCCATAAGGCATTCACCTCCATCTCATCCTCTCCCATGCAAGCCCTATATTCAATACTCTTTCAACCTTCTCTCTCTCTTCATAGATGCTACGCCCCAAATCCTGCCACTCTTTTACCTTCATTTTTTCTTTCTTTTTTTTTTTTTGTTTGAGACAGAGTTTTGCTCTTTTAGCCCAGGCTGGAATGCAACCTCCGTCTCGTGGGTTCAAGCGATTCTCCTGACTCAGCCTTCTAAGTAGCTGGGATTACAGGCACACACCACAACACCCAGCTAAAGTACTTCAGTAGAGACGGAGTTTCACCATGTTGGCCAGGCTGGTTTCAAACTCCTGACCTCAGGTGATCCGCCCGCCTCAGCCTCCCAAAGTGGGAGGACTACAGGCGTGAGCCACCACGCCCAGCCTCAACACCAATTTTAAACCCCAACCAACACTCGTGCTCTGATCTAATTAAAAGTTCTCTCACCATGTTTCACCACCTTACTTCCACTCACATAAAGGGAGCCCCAAATTAGTTTATAAATGGCAGCACATCAAAAAACCCACCCTCCAAGCAGGATATGCCATCATTAAGGAATAACATAATGATACCCACTCTCTCCACCTAAAAGAGTTGTAGAGGCTGCCTCCTTGCCTTTGGGCACATCCTCCAAACAGAATTAGTTGCTCTAATAAGAGCACTAACCCTAGCAAAAAACACACCAGTTAATTTATACACCGATTCTAAATATGCCTATAACATCATCCATTCCAATGCCCAAATTTGGAGAGAGCAGGGCTATCTCATGGCCGAGGGAACTCCTATCATTAATGGAAAACTAATCCATCATCTAAAGGCAGCTTTACTTCCAGAAAAGGTTGCAGTTATCCATTGCAAAGGACATCAATCAGATAAAAGCCACATTTCTTTAGGGAACTGTGAGGCTGACTATTGAGCAAAACACGTCTCAACCAATCATCCAATTCCCCAATACCTATTTCCCCTCATACAACATATCCCCTCCTTTTATCCTAAACACCAAATACAGCAACTAGTTAAGCCAGGGGCACAATTGAAACCCCCATACTGGTTCATACAAAACAAATTAGTCCCACCTAACCCTGAAAAAAACAACTCTTTTATGAGACATTCACAATCTCTTCCATAGTAGCCATTCCCCCCACATTTCATAAGTTCTCATATACACATAACCCCAGATATAAAGGAACAGTTAAAAGCCATTTCCCATCAATGTTCTATTTGCCAGAAAGCATCACCCTATTCCAACACTAAACCCCCTTCTTTCCCAAACCATCAAGCCAGGGGACACCTTTCAGGACAAGACCGCAAATTAATTTTACCCATATGCCCCAGGAAAAAGACTCAGTTTCTTTTAGTTCTGGCTAATACCTTTTCAGGATGGGTGGAGGCTTTTTCCAACAATCGAATTTCTATTGTTGCCTCCAAATTAATAACAGAAATCTTCCCCAGGTTCGGGGTGCCTCTTTCTTTCCAATCTGATAATGGCACTGAATTCATTTATCAAATTACTCAAACAATTGCACAAGCCCTACTAATGACCTGGAAGCTACACATCCCCTATCAACCTCAATCTTCAGGAAAGGTTAAAAAAATGAGTAACATTCTAAAAAACACCCTCACCAAGTACTCACTCCAAACACATACAAACTGGGTTACACTTTTACCTTTGGCCCTTCTAAAAATTCAGGCACTCCCACCTAAATCTCCAATGCTCAGCCTCTTTAAACTCACGTCCGAAAGACCACTCATCCCTTTTGTTCCACCTCAGAGTCAAGCCCCGCCTCTACCCATCCCTCTTATTTCGCCTCTTCTACATACCATCCGCCATTTTATTTGGGAATATGCTGACAAACGCCTGCCACAACCCGTAACCGACTCCACTAATCCCTTCCTACAGCCAGGAGACTGGGTTCTGGTAAAAGATCCCAGTCCTACCCCCAATTCCAACCCCCCCACACCTAAATGGAAGGGACCTTACCAGATCATCCTTACCACACCCACAGCAGCAAAACTCCAAGGACTCCCCAACTGGTTTCATTATACTTTTCTCAAGAAAACAGACTTCCCTTCACCACATACCCAAACAACCAAGTCTAAAACCCCTTCAGCCTTTTCTTGTGACTCCATAGGACCCACTTCCCTTCACCTCACCCGAATCCCGAAGAAAAAGGAAGAGAAATCCATGTAAGCCGCTTACGTCTCTTTCTCTCCCAAACTTTTCATCGCTTCCTAACCAACCTCATTACAGCCCTTACAAAATTCCCATTCTGGCCGGGCGCGGTGGCTCAAGCCTGTAATCCCAGCACTTTGGGAGGCCGAGACGGGCGGATCACGAGGTCAGGAGATGGAGACCATCCTGGCTAACACGGTGAAACCCCGTCTCTACTGAAAAAAAAAAAAAAAAAAAAAAAAAAAAA
>NC_045441.1:119459781-119472087 GCF_002776525.5 Piliocolobus tephrosceles | reverse complement strand
CTCAAAAAAAAAAAAAAAAAATTCCCATTCTACATCCTGATCAGCTCCTTACTGTGTTGTGGGACCTATGGCTTCAAGGAACTTTCCGGGACTTTACTCCTATCCAAATAACTTTCTTCTCTTTTTGCTTGTTTCTTTCAATATAAATTCCCTAATCACATCAACCTCACCAATACAACCACTCCTCACTGCTTTCAAACTAGAACTCTCTGTACACCTTACACAATCCCTCTTGCTGCAAGCTAACTGTTCCTTTGCTCCGGAATGCTAAATGTGCTTATCGCTGTCTTCCTCAGCTTACACAGCCCTTCCTACACCCCTTCATGACCTTTTAACAGGAAACATAACCTAATTTATAAACTCCAAAAAGGAACTTCCTTTTTTAAAAGAGCTGACACCCTGGTCAGTGATTATCCCACTTCCAGGGCCAATCAGGCCAACAAATTATTTCAAACCTATTACAACTCCCTACAACACCTCAAGGCCCAAGGCCCTCCCATTAAAGGGTCCATAAGTAAACACACCCCCTTTTACTACAAGCCTCACTTTGCTTTTCAGCCTCTAAGAAAAATTTTCCTGTAGGGTCCTTAACACCTAACCAATGCAACCGCACTATCATTATTAAAAACCCCTCTGACCATCAAACTAATGAAGTTGACTACCAAGGATCACCAGAAGCAAACGGAGCATTTCTGCAACCAGCTCGTTTTACAGCCTCTCCCTCAACTAATGCCTCCGGCCCAACTTGTGTTGTCCCTGGTGCCCACCTTTTTCCATGGTTGTATACCAATGGTACAACGTCCGACTGCATTATTGTGTAAAAAATAACTCTTCCTATATCTCTACTATAGTGGGTGTCTCCCTGGCCTCCTTGTCCACCTGGAGTAATGAACCACAGGAAAGAAACAGCACATCATCTTTAATTCACTTGTTTTCTTTCCATATCTCCACCCGTATTTACAATGAAGGCTTGTTCTTTTGGTGTGGCACCAATACGTATCTTTGTCTCCCCACCAACTAAACTGGAACCTGTGCCCTAGTTTATCTTTCTCCCCCACTAAACTAGTTCCTCCTAATCAACCTTTACCCATTCCATCCGTCCAATAGGTTTTAAAAAAGAGGGCCATCCACATCATTCCTTTGATAGTGGCCTATAAGTGTAACCTCTATACTTGGATTGGGAGCAGGCAGATCGGCCACCTTTTTAGCATACCTTAAAAAACTCTTTCAACAGAACTACAGGGTTTTTTAAAAAATATAGCCCAAAGCCTTACAAAAGCCTAAGACCAACTGGACTCCTTAGCTGGAGTAGTCCTCCCAAATAAATGGGGATTAAATCTTATAACAGCTGAAAAAGGGGGCCTCTGCCTCTCATTGGGTAAGAAACGTTGCTTCTATCTCAACCAATCAGGCCTAGTAAGAAACACTGCTGAAAAACTTTTAAAAAGGGCTAAAAAGCTAAGGAAGAGCAAAACAACCAAATGAATTATTGGTTTGGAAACAAAATCATAACACAGGCCATCCCATTCCTGGGCTCTCTCCTAATAATATGCCTAGGACTAATGTTCTTTCCCTGCCTAATCAACCTTTTTCAAAGATATTTAACTGACAGAATCATGCCTATCTCACAGACTACTACCCAAAAGCATCTACAGACAGCATTACTCCTACAATCCGAGACCAAAAATCTCTCCATGCCCCCCCTCAGCAGGAAATAGCCAAAAAAAAACATGCCGCCCTTCGTCCTTTTATAATTATAAGGTCTGGATTGACAGAGCAGGAGCATCACCATCTTGGGCAAACACCACTATTTTAAGTTCCCCTTGAATAAAAATCAGTCCCAAGCATCAGCCTAATGGATAATGTCAACATGACCAGAAACATTCCAACTCTAAGATAAACCTCCCCTCCGACCAGATATTCCAACCCTGAAATAAAACTCTCCTTCACACAGAAACATTCTGAGCTTGCGATAAGCTCCCCCTCCCTAAACCCTTAAATACCCTTAGTCTGTAAGAGAGAACACTCCTGACCGAAATCAGCCAGAAGCCCCTCTCAGGTTTATTCCCAGAATAAACCTGTCTTTGACTGTTAAGCTGCTTTTCATGTTTCTTTCCTCTTTTTTAACTCTTACAAGAAGAGGGCTTGTGCAGGAAAACCCCTTGTTATAGTAATCATCAGATCTCGTGAGATTTACTCACTATCATGAGAACAGCACAGGAAAGACCTGCCCCTGTGATTCAATTACCTCCCACCAGGTCCCTCCCACAATATGTGGGAATTCAAGCTGAGATTTGGGTGGGGACATGGCCAAACCATATCAGATGGGGTCTTGCTATGTTGTCCAGGCTCAGTGTTTGTTCATCTCCTTTAGGAAGATGAGGGAGTCTCCCCCAACTCCATTACCACCATCAGTTTACCAGTTGAAAGGTGGGTTTCTCTTGAAAATGGAGGGATGGACATGAGGAATTTTTGATATGATGTTGATGAAGGGGACTGCATGCAACAGCTGTCACCACACAGGCATGACATAGTTCAGTCTATTACTAACAACAAAAACAATCAGATGACAAGTAAGTCTAACAGCTCTCCTCCCATTCCATTTCAAGTTTCCTCTCAAAGTGTTTTCTAAGTAACTCATCAATAAGCGAGTACTTACAGACAGTGGTGCAGGTGGGACCCACTTGGTACTCAGTGCCTGACACAGAAGCCAGAGCTTTGGCCGCACGCCTCGCCACCTTGTCCTGGGAAGGGGGAACGTGGAGTGAGAAAAAATGGATCCTGAAGCTTGACCTTCCTCAGCTGCTCTGCTCTGGGATGGTTTGGAAGATTCTTGGCCCCTCTCCTGATTTCCTTTCTGGTCCCTTCTTTCCCCTTCACCCAGTGCCAAGGCCCAACTGTAAACTGAGGGAGGTGGCACACGCCCAGTTCTTGACTCCCAGTTTGGGGGAGGAGATGAGGAGGGAAGTGGAAGCCTGTGCGTTATGTACTCAGATTGGAGGAGAGGGGGGGTCTGGGGCTACTCACTGACCCGCTAGGAATCTAGTAAAGGCACCATCTTCACCTATCCTGAGAAGGGGGACATCACTCATACATGAGGGAAGACCAAGTATGTTCAAGAGAAAGCTCTCAAAGAGTTGGGTGTTGCAGAGTAGAGGAGGAGAAGGACCACCATAGGTGGATGATCCCTGTGTAGAGTGCCTGCCCGAGAGGCCAGGTGGGAGTGGGGGAGCAGAATCAAGCCCACACTTTGCCATGAGCCTGGGAGGGGCTGCATCTGCCCAAGGTTTAAGGGCTGCCTGTGGCCCTGGGCAGCCACCTGCAGTCACCCTCCAGATGTCAGGCCTGCTCCTGATGAGCCACGTTCTGGACAAGACACAGAGCATCCCAGGCCGTGGCCTTCACCCTCTTTAAACTCTTCCTTCACTAGAGTGAGGAGCACTCCCTGTTGCTCACCCAGGTGCCACCCACAGTCCTTGGTAAGCAGCGGGTCCACAACACATGGCAGTCAGAAAAACAAGGGAGAAGGAAAGGCGGGGCAGGCATGGTTCAGGGAACTCATAGCAGACACAGAAATAAAGAGCACTGTCTTCCTGTCCCCAGCAGATGACAGCGTATCCCAAAGGGCAGGCAGAGAAGACTGGGCCTTCAATGAAACATGCCCAGGCTCCTGGACTCTCCCTATAAAGCTGCAGAGCTACCACCTTAGCAGCACCAGGAGGGTCAGGCAGGCCCCAGGCTGGGTGGGAAGCAGCTGTGACTCACCAGCTCCTTGGCATCTGGGGCCTTTTTGGCTGAGTATCCATATGGATACATCAGCAGCTGTGAGTAGCTGTGCAGGTCGATGAAGCACTTGAAATTCCCATGTTTTTGGATGAAATCTACCACCGATTTCACCTCCACCTCTGAATTGGCATGGGGTCCATGGTACACTTCGGAGCAGGGGTTGTCACTGGCTCCCTTTCCTGTTGGGGATAGCCCAAGAAGAAACATTAACTCATAATCCGAGAACACAGAAACACAAGACATTCCACCTAGAGAGGGGCCAAAGGTATTGGGAATGCGCAGGCCACGGTGAGACGGCCCAGAGCACCTAGTCCACGGTGGGTGTGGACTGCAGAGAAGGCATGGAAGAGGGAGGGTTGGGTGTTGGGTCTGCTACAGCTGAGGAGAAAAACTGTTGGAGTTGACCTTGCCTTGTACCAACAGCAGTTATCATAAATAATTAATAGCACCCTTGAGAATGAGTTGTAATTAATAAGTAGTCTAGATAATTAATACGAATACCAATAAATAATGAAAATGACTCCATTTATTCTGGTGTCAACTTATTCTCTTGGTTCAGATCTTAAAGGCCAAGTGTGCCAGAAATAATCGATTGTTATGGCTAAAATCTCTTGATTATTTGACAGGTTTTTAGAAACACTGCCTTCTGTATTACTTCATAATGTGGTTCCCTTGGGTTTCTAGGGTGTGTGTGTGCACACGTGCGTGTGTGTGTGTGTGTATGAGTGTGACTGAAACCACCCCAGTGGTGGGAATATCTGACTTAACTTTGAAGCTCTGAGTTCCCACATTTGTATCAGTTCCTTTCCCACAATCATTATTTTCCCCCACTGGTGTGTGTGGTATTTCTATACAAGTAAAAGAAGTACATTAAAAACAAACCATCAGGGCTGGGCACAGTGCCTCATGCCTATAATCCCAGCAATTTGGGAGGCTGTGGTGGAAGGATCACTTAAGCCCAGGAGTTCAACACCAGCCTGGGCAATATGGCAAAACCCCACCTTCACAAAAGAATACAAAAATTAGCTGGGCATTGTGGCATGTGCCTATAGTCCCAGCTACTCGGGAGGCTGAGGTGGGAGGATCGTTTAAACCCAGGATGTCGAGGCTGCAGTAAGCCGTGATCATGCCACTGTACTCCAGCCTCGATGACAGAGCATGACCCTGTCTCAACAAAACAAAACAACCAACCAACCCCATCAGCACAGCCATGGAACAGTGAAGGGGAACTGTCTGGATTTGGAATTGGAAGGTGAGTTTAGATCAGAACTCTGATCACCCATGTCACCTTGAGATTGTCTCTGAGTTTCCACCGTCTCATTTCAGATCATAAAATTCACTCGCTAGGTGAGAAGAATAAATATGATAAATATGGGAAGGCACTTGGTACACAGTTGGCACTTTTGTGGAGGGTGGTTTTTAAATCGCTGGCACTCAGAGCCCAGGTCTCCTAATTCTCTTTCCCTTTCCACGACAGCCAGCTGCTAAGGTTGATGTCTACACATCTAAGGGTACTGGAGTGGAATTTTCACAGCATGGTCTTGCCTGTTGGGGTGACAGTGTTAATTCCTCTCTTCTGAGTTGCTGCCAGGAGTCCTTCCACCCACTCAGAACTTGCCCAGGCAGGGCTGGTAGGGTCAGGGATAAGGAAGGTTCCCCGTTTTGTATGTCTTACAAGAGGGCGTTTTTAAAATATTAGTGTAGATGACAATCTGAATGTAAGACGGTCTGTCCCACCATTCTCTCAGGAGGACAGGCATTACTATCATTCCCTTTCAAAATTACAAAAATACATTTTAAAAAACAACAAACAGGCTGGGTGCGATGGCTCATGCCTGTAATCCCAGCACTTTGGGAGGCTGAGACGGGCAGATGACCTGAGTTCAGGAGTTCAAGACCAACCTGGTCAAAATGGCAAAACCCTGTCTCTACTAAAAATACAAAAATTAGCTGGGCATGGTGGTATGCACCTGCAGTCCCAGCTACTCAGGAGACTGAGGCAGGAGAATCATTTGAACCCGGTAGACGGAGGTTGCAGTGAGACTGAGCCAAGATCCTGCCACTGCACTCTAGTCGATGGAGCAAGACTCCGTCTCAAAAAAAAGTCTGGGCTCGGTGACTCATGGCTGTAATCCCAGCACTTTGGAAGGCTGAGACAGGTGGATCATGAGGTCAGGAGATCAAAACCATCCTGGCCAACATGGTGAAATCCCACCTCTACTAAAAAAAAAATGCAAAACATAGCCAGGCATGGTGGCGTGCGCCTGTAGTCCCAGCTACTCAGGAGGCTAAGGCAGGAGAATCACTTGAACCCAGGAGGCGGAAGTTGCAGTGAGTCGAGATTGCGCCACTGCACTCCAGCCTGGGCAACAGAGCGAGACTCCGTCTCAAAACAACAACAGCAACAAACAAAACACTAAGTCAGAGCCTAAGGAGTGCTCCTCAGTTTCTCAGTGACGCAGCGATGGAACCAGAGTGGAAATGGGCTCTGTCCCGGCCAGCTCAGAACACTGGTAGACCAGGCGAGCCCAGGGACAGCAGGATTTGAGAATTGTCTCCCCACTACCTACCTGCAAAACTAGCGTTCCAGTTTCTATTTGGGTCAGCACCAATGCAGGAGCTTCCAGGATTTAGGGACCGCGTCTTCCTCCATAATCGGTTCTGAAAAAGCCAGGAGGAGACAAACAACCCGAGGCAGATCAGAGCACTGAAGAGGGCTCAGGTGGAGACGACACGCAGGCAGGGCAGGCTGCTCGCAGTTCTGCCGTGAGGGCCCTGGGGCTCCGGTGCTCATTGAGCAGTCGTCTCTCCTCCCGCAGAGAGAGGAGTATTTCCCCTTCTGGCTCTAAGAGAAGGACTTCTCCCAAATGTACTGATGAGACCTTCATGTGCTAGAACCAGTCAGAAACTACCTGAAACCACTGAATAACTTTTGGCTTTGGCAGAAGTGGGACAAATGGACACTACATGCCTCCATGATAACAGATGTAACTGGAAGCGCACAGCCCGTTTCTTGCTTGCCTAAAAAATTCCCCTGAATCCAGTCAGGCTCTAGACCTGGCAATCTGTGAATAGGAAATACCGCAGATAAGGGAACAAACTAAATGGCATAACAAAGAAGCCATCAGCCAAATTCAGAATGTGAGACACTGTACAGGGCAAATTACTTGGCTTCTCCCCTAAATGAGTGAGACTTTTAAAAGGTGTGTTTGTGGGTGCTGTTGTAGAATGAAAGAGACTGCAGAGATACAGCACCACGTACATGCGCAGACCTTGTTGGGTCCTCACTTGAACAAACTGACTCTTAAAAACACATTTTTTTTGGAGACGGAGTCTCGCTCTGTCGCCCAGGCTGGAGTGCAGTGACTGCAATCTCGGCTCACTGCAAGCTCAGCCTCCTGGGTTCACACCATTCTCCTGCCTCAGCCTCCCGAGTAGCTGGGACTACAAGCACCCACCACCAAGCCCGGCTAATTGTTTTGTATTTTTAAGAGAGATGGAGTTTCACCGTGTTCGCCAGGATGGTCTCGATCTGCTGACCTCATGATCCGCCCACCTCGGCCTCCCAAAGTGCTGGGATTACAGGCGTGAGCCACTGCGCCCGGCCTCGACCTTCATTTTTAAGATAACTGGGGCTGGTGTTAGATGATATTAAAGAACTTCCATTATTCCTTTAAAGGTGATATTAGCACCACGGGGTTTTTTAAGGTTTTTTTTTTTGTTTTTTGTTTTTTGTTTTCTATCATCAGTTAGAGATGCATACTAAACTAGTTTAGGGTGAAATAACATAATGTGTTGAATTTGTTTTAAACACGTCAGGAAAAAAAAATGTGTGGGAGGGTAAGAGATGAAAAGAAGATTAGTAAAATGTTGGTCATTGTTAAGACCCATGATAGGGAGTTCATTAGACTATTTTCTCTAAGAAAAAATATCCCCTGGTGATTCTCAGCTCTGAGGATGACTAGAAGATGAAATCCCAAGGAAGCTCATAAGGTGCACATTTGTGGTAATTCTCTCCAAGGTCAGACAATTAGTGGCAAAGCAAGGAATTCAACAGTCTCCAAGCCCAGCCCATTTGGGAATACTCACTTGAGTTTGAGTATACACATATCCATCAGGATTGGCCACAGGCAACAAGAAAATATCCATTTTTTCCAAGATGGAGGTGATAGCTGGATCCCTCTGGTAATCTGATACAATCTAAGCAGAGACAATATGCTTGTCAGCTATCCCATAGCAGGATGGGTCATTAGGGCTGAACCATGTATCTTCTAAAGATGCCCGGCATCCAGCTAGAATGGATGCTCCTAGAACAGCATCTAGCCTCAAAAGCCTCCCTGCCACCCTCAAAGGCTTTGCTCTCTGCAAAGTCCTCTGAGCCCTTCAAATCCTGGAGAGACATAGCTGCTTGGGGACATGGCTGCTAATGACATCAACTGCAGTGAGTCCTGGGGTACATGCTTTATTCCTTCCTTCCAGGAGGAGGGAGTCACACATCGTCATAGTTTTTAGGAATTTGAACCTCCAATGAAGAGGGAGGGAAGATGTGTCCTCTACATGCAACCCTCCTCCTCTCCCAGCAGCCTTTCTTTCTTTCTTTTTTTCTTTTTTAAGACAGGGTCTCGCTCTGTTGCCCAGGCTGGAGTGCAGTAGTGTGATCTCGGCTCACCACAACCTCCACCTCCTGGGTTCAAGGGATTCTCCCGCCTCAGCCTCTTGAGTGGCTGCCCTCCCAGCAGCCCTTCTAGGAGATGGAGATGGCGTGAGGTCCCCAAGGGCCTATGGGGCCTCCTCTGGGTGTTGCTCCACTCCCCTTCTGTGAGGTGGACTGCGCTCAGAGGCTCAGGCCCACCTCTGCTGCCTATCAGCTTGCGCACCAGCAGGAACGCAATCATTTGGCTGCAATGAGCTGACCAAGGGGCTTTGACCATTTGCTTCTCCAATCTGAAAAGGCCCCCAGCCAACTGGGTCTTAGCAGAGCACCCTCCCACCTCGTGCCCCAGGCCCAGCTGCATGGCGTGCTTCAGGGGCACCCCGGGCCCATCAGCATTCTTGGCTAATACCAGGCGACATGACCTTCCTTGCTGTCCAGATTGCAGTGGCCTGGGAGATCCACTCTCGGGAATGGATGCCTGCATTCAGCCAAATGGCCGGCCGCCGCGCGCCTTTCCCAGTGCTGAACTGCAGAAGGGAGAAAAGGCTCAAAAATGACCGCCTACCCACATCTCTGCTCACTTCTCCTCTCTCCAGCTCTCTCCCATTCATTTAATTCATTTAAGATAATTCAGAGACCAAATGTTCCTAAGGGCACCATCTATTTATCGAGCTTATCCGTGACCAGGAAGCTTAATTGGTTGGCTGCGGGGCCAAGCTGCAGCTCCAGGCAGCCTGAACCTCTCCAGCATTCGGAGTAAATGGGAGGGGGAAACAATCATTACTGTGTTTTATGATGCTGGTGCCATTAGAGATAATGTTATGTCTCTTGAAAGACCTCAAATGGTATCCCAACAGCGAGAGACACAAGGGTACACAAACCAGGCTGTTTCGGTCGATAAGATAAATGAATTTGGTTTTAAACTAAGAAAAAGCGGGGCTCGCTATAGCTCTTTGTAAATGGCAGTCATGAATCCTGGCTCCTGCCTTTGCCATAGTGTTGGGCCCCCTTGGGTCAGAGCTTGGTGCTAATGAAGCCAGGGTCTCCATCAGATTGGCAAAATATTTAAATGTAATTATCCAGCTCCGTGGCAGGTCTCCTCTCCCACTGGTAATTTGCTTAGTGCCATAAGCCTGAGTTCTTTGGGACTTACATGAAGCTGAGGGTTTGGCAAATTCTTAGCACCACCAGTGTTCCATGGGTTATATGCCCAAATTCCTTTTTATTCATTCAGCTGGATTTTTATGTAATTTATGTCATTAGCATAGTTCTTTACCTCTTTTGCCAATATAGTCTTGAATCTGTTAGAAATATTTGGAAATTAGGCTTTGTGCAGCCAAGGATCAGAAGCTGTGCTTAAAATTACACCAACCCTCAAATTCACTTCCTAGGTTGATTTTCCAATAAGCACCCCCTGCAAGCAGAATAGAAGTCAGGCCCATCCCAATTTGTCCTGCTATTTACAGAGGTGAGAATGAAAGTAAACAACTCTGTCCATCTGAGAGCTTTCTGGAATACTAATCACCTCCCTCTGATCCTGTCTTTCAGCCAAAACTTGGATGAGATGTGCTCCTTCTAACTCCCCCTACATTAGACAAAAGCAGGGGACTCTGTCAGACCAAATTCCAGCCCAGGTACAACGTGTCCTGATCTCGCTTTCCTCCCTGAAGTCAAGGAGTTCAAAAAGCTGCCCTTTTCAGAGGTCTGAGGCTGGGTCCTGGACATGAGGACCCAGGAGACCCTTCCAAATGCATGTGGCCTCACCTTCAGTACATACATCGGCCGGTTTTCAAACGAATGTCCAATCTTCACCCTCCTCGCCAGGTCAGGAAAGTCTGCGGCAATGTTGTCCATCTCGTGGTAAATCTGAAGCATGAAAGAGTGAACCCAGGGACATTTTAAAAATCTGCTCAGCTCTGGCTGGGTATCTGTGATTTACTTTGTTGGTCTTAATTATCTCTTCCGGGACTCTAATCTTGGAGTTGACCATATTATCAGCATGGAAATGCTGATTATGAGAACTGCCTGAATAGTCCTTTTCTGCAGTTTTCTAGAGAGTAGCACACTTTATTTGTTCACAAAACTGTAGTCCACTAAACTAGAGTAGAGAGGCTTTTGCAATATTGCTCTAACACTGTGTCCTTTGTCACTGTACTAGACTGGACAGTCAAAGACAAGCGGCCAGGCGCAGTGACTCATGCCTGTGATCCCAGCACTTTGAGAGACTGACGCAGCAGGATTGCTTGAGGCCAGGAGTTTGAGACAGCCTGGGCAACATAGTGAGACGCCATCTCTACAAGAAACATTGAAAAAATAAAAATAGTTCATAAAAAAATATGGAAGAGGAAAGAAATTTAAAAATTTAAGAATAAGATTCTTAAAAAAAGAAAGAAATTAAAAAATTTAAGAATAATAATAAAATAAAATAAAAACAAGCCAGGTGCAGTGGCTCATGCCTATAATCCCAGTATTTTGGGAGACTAAGGTGGGAGAATCACTTGAGCCCAGGAGTTCGAGAGCAGCCTGGGCAAAGTAAGGAGACCCCCCAGCTCTACAAATAATGAAACAAAAAATAGCCAGCTGTGGTGGCGTGTGTCTGTGGTTCCAGCTACTCGGGAAGCTGAGGTGGGAGATCCATTCAAGCCTGGGAGGTTTAGGCTACAGTGAGCTGTGAATGCACCACTGCACTCCAGCCTGGGCAACAAGTGAGACCCTGTCTGAAAAATAAAAAATAAAAAGAAAGAGCTCCAAAGCTCTTAAACCAGTACTCTCTAAAATTCTGTGATCACTTTCTCTACTCAAAAATAATAAAAAATTAGCATGTACCATATATATGTACACACACAATGATACAAATATACTGTGCACATTATTAAACAATTGAAATGGTTGTGTTAATAATAAACATAAACATATGTAGAAATACAAATAGAAGTTGTAATTGTTTCTTCCTTCATCCCTGTGGACTATCTTGCTTACACCCTGTGGATACATGTGCCCCGCTTTGGAGATAATTTATCTAAAGGCTTTGAGAGTGCAAGTGAAGAAAGGTAAATAAATGGCTAAGAATACCCTTATTTGCTTTCGGGAAAAAAGTTCAATTTAAATAGAATTTATCCATCTTAGTTTTCAAACCACTTGAGGGCCAAAAGAAAATAAACAAATGTATTTGTTTCGACCTGAAGACTGGAAGAAGGAACTACACAGAGGAGGAAAATGTGTAATTAATATAGAACACAGTCAGGCTTAAAGGGTTTATCAGACTTGCTGTCAATATAGTAGACTGAGCAGAAGCAAGAAACCACCTCCAAATACATAGGCAAACCGGGTAAAATACAAGGAAAATGATTCACGGCCAAGTTAAAAAGCTAAGCAAGAGGAAATTGTAGGTGCCAGAAACAAAGAAGGAACTAACTAGGAGGGTAGAGGGTGGGAGATGATGCCACAGAACACCATCTCTGCCTTGGGTGCTACAGGCTTAGGCAAACCTGGACTAGGAGGGGAGCCATAGGACCCAGCATGGCACAAGGATCTGGAAACTGAGAGCTAGGAATGGGCAATTTGGACCACAAAAAGGGCCTATAAATTCTATCCACTCTACCCCCTGACCCTGGAGAGTGGAGGAAAAGCAAGGGTAGCTGCCTTGAGCCTTGGGAGACACTCACTGTTTGGGCCACAGTCACTGCTTTCAAAACACCAAGCTGTGTCCAGATGTGGGGTGCAAATTCACACTGTCACAACACAGGCAATGGCTTTGGAACCAGAAACTCTGGCAGAGACCAACATGAAATTCCCACTAGAGACCTAAGAAAGCCTAAGTGGTTATATGAGCCAGTATGAGCTTTTTTTTTTTTTTTTTTTTTTTG
>NC_045441.1:119404497-119459681 GCF_002776525.5 Piliocolobus tephrosceles | reverse complement strand
TTTTTTTTTTTTTTTTTTTTTTTGAGATGGAGTCTGACTCCGTCGCCCAGGCTGGAGTGCAGTGGTGTGATTTTGGCTCACTGCAACCTCCACCTCCCAGTTTCAAGTGATTCTCCTGCCTCAGCTTCCCAAGTAGCTGGGACTACAAGTGCCTGCCACCATGCCTGGCTAATTTTTGTATTTTTTTAGTTGAGACGAGGTTTCACCATGTTAGCCAGGCTGGTCCTGAACTACTGACCTCAAGTGATCTGCCCACCTCGGCCGCCCAAAGTGCTGGGATTACAGGTGTGAGCCACCATGCCCAGCCTAGAATACGAGTTCTTAAAAGCTGTTTTTAGGAAGAACTGCAGGTGACTGAGCTAGGATGGTGGTGGCACAGCTATCCACAGCAGAGGGCTTCACACTGAGGACAAGATTGCTGTAAAGGGCGCCTCAAACCAGAGAAACCAGAGGTGAGCAGGTGAGAGACAGTGAGGCTCCAGCAGCTGGCAGGTGAGGCGATGGCCCCTCCAGGGTCTTGGGTGACATTTGCAACTGGTTAGCTCAGTTGGCGAGGGCCCCATGTTCATGAGGCTTATATCACGGGCTTGATCCCTGTGTGGGCTCTGAGCTCTGCTTTCGTCCGTGGCCTGAGACTGAACTCCTAACTTTAACCAGCTGTTTTGCAGATGTATGTCACTGGTCGCAAGAGGGATCAAGGGTCAGAGCCGTTGGAAGTGTATGCAATAAACAAAGCTACCGACAAGCATGGGAAAGAAGTGGAAATAGTCAACCTTTGAAATCCTCCCTCAAGAAGAGAAACAACTTGAAGTACACGCCTTGTGAAATGCATGCCAACAGCACCATGTCTGTGTATCAAGAACAACATGTATTAAGGTACACCAGGGGGAACACTAATTTAGATGTGGGGGAGTGTTCCTGAGCTAGTTGTCTGCAGATGGATGGAGATACTGAGGGCTGTAAGAGAACTGTACCGCATTCATGGTACAGTTCTATTCTACAGCCTCTCTTGATTTCTTAAGTTCCAGTATCCCAGGAAATTATTCTACTTCAAGTTTTTCATTTGAAGGCTTGGCTTACCTTGAAAGTCAGCCATCTATCTCAAGTGGTTCCTAACTAAACACAGCACCAAAATGCATGATGGAACAAATATATACATTATAAGTAGTCATGATAAATGAGTGGAAATATTTGGTTAACCTTGGAAATCGCCGCTTGTCTACTTGCCTGGAATAAGTAACATTTTATTCTGAGTGAGTAAAATAGAGGGATTATGGTAGGGTAGAAGAAGTTTGAATTACAAGGACTAGAAATGATTGCAATTATTTTCATGGTGTTCTGAAGGAGTTGCTTAAGGAAAGAAGGATGGTTGAGGGAGGAAATAGCCAGGCTGTATTTCATGACACTCAGGTGCTGGTAGGAGTTAAGCAATCCAAGAATTAGACAGGAATTGAAGTGTACACATCTTAGCCCCTCAGTGAGTGGATACTGTGCTGAAGACTAATGTCTCCTGGAAGTAAGGAGAGAGATTACAAAATTAAGGAGGCAGAGAACCTTGATCTTAACCCACTCTGAAACACTTACAGCTTTCAGGGAATGGTAAGCCCCGTAGTTGAAGTTATTACTGCGCCGTTCTTGCCCTTCATTCTGTTGCATTTCTTCATCTTCATTGTTTAAAAGGGCCTGGAAACACACAGCAATGTTGTGAAGTGATCCACTGCAGACGCACGTTTTACGTTTTTTCTGCCATATCTTGGCATATGGGTCAGCCAAGATGGCGGCCCCTTCAACCCATCAAGCAGCACAAATGTCAAGGTTTAAAAGGGGGTCAGATTTCTTTCATACATATATTTATAAAATCTTACTTCTTGGCTGGACGCGGTGGCTCACGCCTATAATCCCAGCACTTTGGGAGGCCAAGGCAGGCAGATCACGAGGTCAGCAGATCGAGACCATCCTGGCCAACATGGTGAGACCCTGTCTCTACTAAAAATACAAAAATTAGCTGGGCATGGTGGCGCGTGCCTGTACTCCCAGCTACTCGTGAGGCTGAGGCAGGAGAATTGCTTAAACCAGCGAATTGGAGGTTGCAGTGAGCCAAGATTGCACACTATACTCCAGCCTGGTGAAAGAGAGAGACTCCGTCTCAGAAAAAAAATTTTTTTTTTACTTCTTGGTGCCCAATTTACATGGCCTCATTCAAAATCCACTTACTCCCTGGAAGCAACATATGTGCTCTTTGGCTATTCTATAGTATGAACTCTCTAGACATGAGCCTGCATCTGGTATCCAGTGCCTCTGAAATACACAGCTTGGGAAACCATTCAGAAACAAAGAAATTCTTATAACCACTCATACTTTGAAGGTTCCTGGCAGATGTCTGTGACATGTGAGGATGATTAATAAGCTCATAGCTGCTAACGCCATCAGGAAACTCCCGGGCCAGATCACCAATTAGTCCATAACCCACCTCGGTGAAGGAGAGAGCATGAGCCAGATACAGGTCGTGAGGCCAGAGGATGGCATTCCCTCTGCTAGGGCTATCCATGACATTCCCCCTGTCTCCAAGGGTGCCTCTGTGGCTGGTCCCCCACACCCTCCTCCTGCTCTGCTCTTGCCACCTGACTTCAAAGAAGAAAAGAAAGAGGGACTTATGACTTAATGGCAGATCTAGGATATGCCAGGCACTGTTAGACATTTTACATACATTTAATCCTGAATCTTCTCAACAAATCACATGACTGAGGTCTCACTATCACCATTTTACTGATGAAGAAACGGAGGCTCAGCAGGTTAATAACTTGTCCAAAGACATAGCACACAGCACTAGTAGTTAGCAAAATCAGGATTTGGATCCAAATCTGTGTGGTTCCCTGGCCTATTTATGCCCTTTCTACTACAAAATGTTGTTCCTCTAACAAGTCGCTGCACTTTACTTCCATTTGCCTCCATTTCCTCATCCATAAAATAGAAAAGGATAAAACCAGAACTTGCAAATCACTACGGTCTACTCCGGACTGGCTGCCTGGTCCTATGCGAGACCAGGAGGCAGGGGGCATAGTCTACCTACCTGCAGGTCCTCAATTGCCACTGCGTACTCTAAGCCCTGGGATCTCAGGAAGGATTTAACTGCCTGCAGACTGACAGATGGGACCAGGACATCCACAGGCCGATTGAAGGTGGAGAGAGATTTCCAGACATCGAGCTGAAGGGAACAGAAATGAAACCAGGTTAAAGGACAGTTCAGGTAAAATGTACAATGAGCTCATTCTTCTAGAACACTGCCAAAAGCCAGGGTGATCCCTGAGAGGTTGGGCTCTGCGCAAGGTCAAAGTTTGCCCGTTTCACCATGTGTCTGGTCGGACCCGCCCAACAAGCAGCATGTGTCAGAGACCGAGCATCATAAGTGGACGGCAGCTAGAAGGATGGGGCATATACTGTTCAAGCATCTCCTCTCCCAGGACACCACAGCTGTGATGTCATCTACAGTGCTCCCTTTCTCCCATTGGCCCCCTCAGTTGTGTAAATGGCCAGTGGACTCACACAGGATTATATTCAGAGACTCCTCAGAAATAAAAATAATAATACCAGTAGAGCAAGAGTCTTCTTCTACCAAAGTTAGAAAACACTCAGGAGAGCTAAAAAGAAGCAGATACCTTCAAGTTGTTTGAATTCACTAGTTGACTCAATTTGCTGATCTCGTCTCCATTTCTGACATTAATCCTAAAAACTTGGTCCCTGGGGAAGAAGAAAAAAGAGAAAAAGAGCAAAAGATAATGATGAGCTTTCAGCTGGCAAAGAAACCCCAAGCCTCCTATCCCAGACGCAACCAGGCCGAAAGAAAGGAAATGGTCTAGTCTTTGGTTTTAATGTATGGCCATTAAAAATGAGGCTACATGGCAACTATGAAAAAGTGCTTATGGCATAACTTTAAGGGAAATATTAAGTGAAAGAGCAGGACACAAAATTGTATGTATGCCATGATTATAAGTATGGAAAAAGCAGATGCATTGGAAGAAAAACAGACAGCGGAAATATACCAAATGCTGACAGCCCTTATGTTCGGGTCGTGGGATTATGGATGACTTACTTTTTTCCCCCTTGTATCTGTTTTCTGTAATGTGGTCATATTACTTTATAATGAAAAACATATATATTTTACAGGAAGGAATGTGCCTGAGTTACACGCAAAGCTAACTCAAGACATAAAGAAGCACTTCTTCACTGTCAGGGCTGAGGACGGAAACCCTGGCGGCACCTCCGTGCTGGAAAGAAAACAGCATCTCCATGCTGGGAGGGTGAGCTGTGCCCTCTTAAAACACAGGCGAGGCTGGGTGCTCGCTCAGTCCCTTCCAGCTCCAGAACCCCATACAAAGGCTCGTTTGGGTGGAAACTGACTATGGCCCATGGTGCTGAGGCTGGGTTTGGGATCCACTCCTCCCCACGGGGAGAGATGGTACCCTTAAAGGACACAGACGGGCCGGCCAGTCTCAGTCCCCTTTGTCGTTTGTCCTGAGCTTGCTTCATATACGTGATTTAGCTTCCACAGCGGCGGCAGGGGTAGCGGGCCCCAAGGTCCTGTGTGTGGGTGGGAGAAAGCGGGGCCTGAAAAGCTGCCTTTGTGCTCTCAGCTGGCTGGGGAGACAGGGGAGCCATTAGGCTGTTGCTAGGTGACGGCCCCAATGAATCCGCACTCGATGCTGTCACTGCGTCATCCCTTTGACACAAGTGAATGCAAAGAGAGCCGCTGTGACTCAAGGACCTGTTGAGAGTGAATGGCTGTCACAGGGAGCTGAGCGTGCAGCCCCATGGGGCAGCTCCTCAGCAGAAAACCGGTTTCATCCAGATGGCCCTTCAGGGTTTTGCTGGGTTCTGGAAGGTTCCAGGGGCTCTCCAGTGGGTCTAGGCCAGCCTCAAGGAGTCAAGGTCCACTGCAGAGCCGTTCCTGCTGCAGGTGGCTGGCCAGGAGGAGGTGCCAGTGCCGAGGGTTCCCTTTCTCCTAACCCACCTGGTCCCCACAGGGTCCTGGAGAAGAGCAGGTAACTGCACCCTGTGGGCACTGCTGAGGGCCCTGAAGAGATACCACTGGGTAGGCAGGTCTCAGTCTGAACCCTACAGGCTTGCCAAGCGTTGAACCTGCCGCCCTGCGAAGATGAGGCATCAAACCTGATCTTTCCCTGACCTCGGCAAGCACCCTTGAAAAAAAGGCACTGATGTAAGACAGAATGGAGCCAGGCACCATGGCTCACACTTGTGATCCCAGTGCTACAGGAAACCAAGGTGAGAGGATTGCTTGAGGCCAGGAGGTCAATATCCTCCTGCACAAAATAGTGAGATTTTGTCTCCACAAAAAAAATGAAAAACTGTTAGCTGGGCGTGGTGGTTCACAGCTGTAGGCCAGCCACTCAGGAGGCTGAGGCAGGAGGATCACTGGAGCCAGCAGTTCAAGGCTGCAGTGAGCTATGATCACACCCCTGCACTCTAGCCTGGGCAACAGAGCAAGACCCCCATCTCAAAAAATTAAAATTAAAAATAAATAAATTTTAAAAACAGAAAGGAAATCTTTACTCCTGGATGGGGACAAGGGCCCATCTGCAGAACTCATGCTCTATCACAACCTACTGCCAACACTCCAAAAAGGGGGAATCTTTAAAATGGCAATTCTATACTCTGGAGACTGAGGCAGGAGGATTGCTTGAGCCCAGGAGTTCAAAGCTGCAGTGAGCTATGATTGCATCACCGCACTCCAGTCTGGCTGACAGAACAACACCCTGTCTCAAAAAAAAAAAAAAATGGGGCTTCTAGAAAGATCTTGTGTGGTGACATATTTATTAGCACAATTAGGCATGTGTAAAATACAGCACTGGCTACAGCAATCACAAAGAGGAAAGGGAGGAAGAAGGAACAGGAGGAGAAAATAAAGGAGGACATAAGAATAAGAAGCTCTTTGAGTATGAAAATCATGTTATGCATTCACCAAACACATGCGTTTTAGTTTTTCCAAAGTGGTGACTTCACAACAAAACTTGTGCACATTCCTGGGCACAGTCCAGGACAATGGGACACCGTGTCTCTGCCTGGCCCTGGGGATGATTAAATCCGCAAACCCATTTCATCCTGCTCTAATCAGCCAAGCTACAGAGGTCAAAGAAATATCTGTAGCATGCAAAGTGGCAGGGCAGAAGAGCAGGTGCAGAGTAGAGCCCATTTCATCTGTCTCTTATTCACCTCTCCCTTCCACCCCACCTCGGACCCAGCCCAAACTCACTATGTACTTTTGTATGCTTTTGTACACGCTGTTCCCACTGCCTGCAATCCATCCTTTTTCTCATCTGTCAGGCCCATCTAGTCCCATCTAATCTTTAGGACCGACTCACATCACTCATGAAGCTTTTCCTGACCAGAGGAGGCAAAGTCCTAACAGTCTTCAGATAGTGCTGAACATTGGCAGTGGTGGGAGTGGGTAGCAATATCCTTTTTTTTTTTTTTTTTTCCAGACAAAGTTTTTGCTCTTGTTGCCCAGGCTGGAGTGCAATAGCACGATCTCACCTCACTGCAATCTCCACCTCCTGGGTTCAAGTGATTCTCCGAGTACCTGGGATTACAGGCATGCACCTCCACACCTGGCTAATTTTGTATTTTTAACAGAGATGGGGTTTCTCCATGTTGGTCAGGCTGGTCTCGAACTTCCGACCTCAGGTGATCCACCTGCCTCGGCCTCCCAAAGTGCTAGGATTACAGGCGTGAGCCACTGCACCCGACGATAGCATTATCCTTATGAACAGAAGCACAGCAACACCCGAAAGCAGGGAGGACGTTGAGGGGTGCCATGTGAAAAGCAGCCTTTTTCTTGCCCTCACTGTCCTTGTCTGTATTTGGAAAATACCCTTGTCAGTTCATGAGACTCAAGACGGTGGAGCACATCCTATCTCCACTATCTAGATGTTCACTCAAAGACTTGAGCTCTTTCTGAAGATGGAAGATTGGCCCAGGAGTCGGATGTGTTGGGATTTACAGGCTGCCATGTCTGCCCCTCCTGCTCCACACAGGTGTTCTCGCAGCCCCTCTTAACTCGATCCTCTCCAATAGCCAGGGCGTCCAGCTGCTGCCAGTGCAATGGCTGGCACCCCTGCTCCCTCACCCTCACAGGTGTCTGTGCTTTGGACTGTCAATACCCACTTCGGTGACTGAGCATCTATCCCTCCCCTTTCACCATGCTGGCAGCCAAGTGGCCCATTCTTTGTGCCTTTCTCATCTGCCTCCCTAGCCAGGCTTAGCAGCCACCACAAATAATATTAAGAGATGGTTTCACAGAACCCTTAGATGCCTGCCAATTACTGCTGATGCTATAACCAGCTCTGCAAATGGTTCCTGTTCTCTGCCTGCCCGGTTCCTCTAGGCATCCTGGCCATTGTCCCATCCGGAAGATCTCTGAAGACCAGGGCAGAAGACTCCAGTAAAGCAAGAGAGACTGGGGAGATAGGTGAGGCAGATAGAAGGAAGGGGAAGGGGTGGTGGGTGGTGGGGAGAACCATCATCCTCATCTTCAGCAGCCAATCCAGAGCCTGGTTTCCCAACCACTCAAGTGCTCAGAGGCCAGCTTCTCCTTGCTCTAAATGTTCCCTTTGCTCTAAAAGCTGGGTGTCCAGGACATCTCTAGAGAGCCCAGGAAGAATTCCACTACCTTTGCTAGGTTTCCTACTGTAGCATGAGAACAGATTTGGGGATGAGAATGACACTATCAGTTAAAACCATCTGCAGTCAGCTCAGGCACACAGCTTTTTCTGTGCAAAATTCCTGCAGAGAGCATTCTAGGACCTGGCCCAGCTGTTGCAGCCCAGGTGCCCACCGCATTGCAAGAGAGGTCTGTATCTTGCGAAAGAGAGATCTTTCAGCCACATGAATAGCTGCAGTGGAAGCCTGACAGTTCCATGCGTCAGCCCACACGGCAGTAAGTCTAGTCACTACACACCTACTGATGAGCCACCTGTGGGAAAATCATCCCTGGCCACCTGCTACGCCTAACCCCTCTGAGCTGTTTGGCAATAGAGACACAGGTGTGAACAGAAGACATCATCATAAAAATTAGTCAATCTCATATAAATAATTAACTCAGAAAACAACCCCAAAGTCTCATTAGCCAGATAGTAAAATAGAAAGTAAACTAAGAGATAGATCCAAGAGATACAGGATTTTATTTGGAGACGAACTTGTGTTACAGCAAAAAGAGTTTTACGTTCAGAGTTCCAGCTCCCCTGCTTCCCAACTAAGTGGCCTTGGGCGTGTTCCTTAACATTTCCAAGGCTGATTTTTTCTTTCATGCTTAAATGGAAGAAAATAACACCCCTGCCTGGCAAAGTTGTTGCGTGATCCAAAAGATAATGTACATGAAAGCTCTTTGCAAATGGCAAAGTATTACACAGTAATGAGTTATTATAATTCAGTCTTCTAACAGGGCACCATGGCATCCCTTTTATCTCTCCTACCACCCGAATGTCCTCTCCCCTGCAAACCTCAAAGCATTCTGTGTGAAGCACACATGCACACACACACACACGGGGTACAGGCATGTGTCTCTGCATGTCATTTTCATAGCTGTGTCTAGGCAAGACCTGTGAAATCTCCACGTCCCAGAAGCCAATGAGAAAGCACCAGCTCAGAAGGGGGTATAGCTCAGGCGTAGAGCATTGAACTACAGATCAAGAGAAAGCACCAGTTCCGAAAAGCCTTCACCATTAACAAAGAAGTGAAACCAACAAGCTTGAGACCCAGGCTTTCCCTTTAAGCATGGCGGAAATTGGAAACAAACCATTTCTAGTAACCGATAACTCTTAGTAATTGATAACGTAGCTCTCAGTAACCAGTAACTCTTAGTAATTAATAAGGTAGGAGTAAGAAAGCAGATGCCTGGAACTGACCTTATAAATAAGAACTAGGCAGAAAAAGAACTGGCAGGAGATGAGGGAGCTGGGGAGAGACTGCAGTGATCATCTAGTCCTCATTTCACAGATGAAATTGGGTCTCAGAGAAGAGAGTGGACTTGCCCAGGATGACACCGGGACAGAGCTGGAATAAGAGCTCAGGCCTCCTTTCTCCATGTGAACTATGATCAGCCATTCATTTTCAGTTCCATTTGGCTCCCATATTTCTGAAATAACCAAATAAGAAGAAGTCCAAAAGGAACTTACCCAAAAAATTTTTCTCGGTCACAGATGCTGGACCCAATGAGGGCCCCAATGAACAGTGTCCACCTCATGTTCCCGGGGAGTCAGTCATACAGTGGCTGAGTCAAGCTGTATTTATAAAGCGTCTGAGAGTGACTCAAGTCCTCAAAAATGCTAATGCGATTCCCAACCACCCTTGCAACTCTGACAGTGTGACAGGCAGGCCTCACCAATGCCTCTCCCATTCCTTTCAAGTGACAAAGTTTGAGCCTCTCCATTTACAAGGTCAGGAACTTGCTCCAGGAGCTGAAAAAGTCTGTGCCAAGGGTACCATATTGCTCATCACTTGGCATTTAAATAGTGTTTTTTCAGTGAATAAGAAAGTTCCACAGTGTTGGATGGAATTTATCCTGATAGGAGAGGTCAGATTATAAACCTGGCATAGAGTTACCTCTAGAATAAAAAAACAGAAAAGTTAAGACTATCAAAGCAACCCTGAGCTGGCTCCAAGACCACATGCTTGACAAGCCCTACCAGAGGATTTCACCAGGGCAGGTCAGGATGAGGCAAGAGGTTTGTGGCCTCTTTTATGGATCTGAAGCCTAATTCTTATGACCCCACTAAGAAAACAGAACTGTATCAGGCAAATGATATACAAAGGATGTTTTAGTCTGAATAAATAATCAGTGTTCCTTGGGGTCTGAACTATAGGGAAGGCTTAATGGTTTTATCAATAATAAGATTTTCGGCTGGGCTCAGTGGTTCATACCTGTAATCTAGTACTTTGGGAGGTCGAGGTGGGCGGATCACAAGGTCAGGAGATCAAGACCATCCTGGCTAACCCGGTGAAACCCCGTTTCTACTAAAAATACAAAAAATTAGCCGAGCATGGTAGTGGACACCTATAGTCCCAGCTACTCAGGAGAAAGGCGTGAACCTGAGAGGTGGAGCCTGCAGTGAGCTGAGATCGCGCCACTGCACTCCAGCCTGGGCACCAGAGCAAGACTCCATCTCAAATAAATAAATAAATAAATAAATAAATAATAAGACTTTCTTATACTTCCTAGACTGTGGGTCTGGTATCCTTTCTACCAAGTCACAGCTGAATAAATGGAAGACACTCATGATCTCCATAATGTCTTCAGGGGCTCCGGGACCTTTGAGTCTGCCCTGGGAGCCCCAGTTCCCAGTCTTTCCCGTCCCACCCTCCCTACAGTCTACATGCTTTCCACACCCACACAAGGGGAGTGGACACAACCAAGGGTCACAGTTGAGAGAGTTAAAGAAAAACTATCCTGATATGTGTTAAAATGTAAGACCTAATTCAAGATTATGATTGGGACCATGGCTCTTTCACTAGAGAGACTTATTGTGCTTAAACTGAATACAGCGAAGAAAACAGAGGATCAGTGGGATTAATAAGAGAAGACATCGAGGTAGGGGGATTCTTGCTAAAGGCAGGCCAAGGGCTTACACATCAAAGGTGGGGATGAGGAACTTGATCGGATATCAAGGTGGGAGGGATGACTTCGCAGGATCTTTGCTCAGCCTGGCTTAGCCAGGGCTTGAGAACCAGCCTAGTCAAAAAGAAGGTGCAGAATCTCAAGTGTGGTCCCAGAGAGAGCCTTTGTCAGGAGCTGTGGAGTTAGGGGCCATCATCTCCTCTTGCTCCCTCAGGGTCCTTCTGTCCTCTCCACACTTAAACTGAATTCCTACACCCACCCTGTCCACCACAAAGCGTGGGCTCAGTGTCACTGAGATCAATGTCAACTTTGC
The DNA here is from genome assembly GCF_002776525.5 of Piliocolobus tephrosceles. Taxonomy (NCBI): domain Eukaryota; kingdom Metazoa; phylum Chordata; class Mammalia; order Primates; family Cercopithecidae; genus Piliocolobus; species Piliocolobus tephrosceles. The sequence continues at coordinate 119,448,741 of NC_045441.1, read as the reverse complement.
AGTTAGCAACAAGAACAACTGAGACCCAAATCTAAGAGATGTGAAGTGGAAGAATCAAGGACCCAGAATTCTAGGCAAGCTGAAATTTAGTTCTTAACTTTTTCTCCCAGGGAAAATCATCCACATGAAGAAAACCTAAATCCCCAACAGAAGTCAATATCTAAAGGGAAACTGTGTGCAACCTGAGACCAAGGCTCGACAGGGGGGCAACAAGGAAAAAGGAATGTCGTTGGCTTGGGTCCCCACCAGTTTGTGTGTTTGTTTTTTGAGACAGGGTCTCACTCTGTCGACCAGGCTGGAGTACAGTGGTGCGATCATAGCTCACTGCATTCTCAAACTCTTCGGCTCAAGTGATCTTCCCACCTTAGCCTCCCAAGTAGCTGGGACTACAGATGTTTGCCACCATGACAGGCTTTTTGTTTTGTTTTGTTTTGTTTTGTTTTGTTTTGTAGAGACGGAGTCTCACTGTGTTGCTCAGGCTGATCTCAAACTCCTGATCCCAAGGGATCCTCCCACCTCAGTCTGGCAAAGTGCTGGGATCACGGGCCTGAGTCACCATGCCCTGCCCCACCACTCTTCATAAAATAGCACAACACACCAGGAAAGGAAAAACCAAAGGCAACGATGGAACCAGGTATAGCACCTGGGACAAGGCCTGGCACAGTACAGTTGCTTAATGAGTATTTACTGAATAAATGAACTTGAAAGTCCATTGCTAGCCCTAAAATGCTACACTCTTAAGATGAAGGGGCTGACACATGCTACACCGTGGATGAATCTTGAAAACATTATGCTAAATAAAATAATGCCAGCCACAAAAGGGCAAATACTGTTTAATTCCACTTATATGAAGTACCTAGAATAGGCAAATTCATAGAGACAGAAAGTAGCTAGTAGTTGCCAGGGGCTAAAGGGCAACAGGAATGGGGAGTTATGGTTTGATGGGGAAGAGTTTCCATTTGGGATGATAGGAAAGTTCTGGAGATGGATGATGGTGATGGTGGCATAACGTTGTAAATGTACTTAATGTCACTGAATTGTACACTTAAAAATGGTCAAAATGGTAAGTTTTATATATAATTTAACACAATAAAAAACTGTCAAATGGGGCTAGGCACGGTAGCTCATGCCTGTAATCCCAGCACTTTGGGAGGCTGAGACGGGCAGATCACTTCAGGTCAGGAGTTCAAGACCAACCTGGCCAACATAGTGAAACCCTGTCTCTACCAAAAATACAAAAAGTAGCTGGGTGTGGTGGCAGGTACCTGTAATCCCAACTACTCAGGAGGCTGAGGCAGGAGAATTGCCTGAACCTGGGAGGCAGAGGTTGCAGTGAGCCGAGATCGCACCATTGTACTCCAGCCTAGGTGACAGAGCGAGACTCCGTCTCAAAAGAAAAAAAAAAACTGTCAAATGATGTTGGGAGCACTCTGCTTAGAATGGATTTTTTAAAAATATTATTATTTTTAGAGATGAAGTCTCCCCATGTTGCCCAGGCTGGTCTCAAACTCCTGGGCTGAAGTAGTCCTCCCACCTCAGCTTCCCAAAGTGCTGGGATTTCAGGTGTAAACCACCACACCTGGCCTCAGGATAGATTTTTAAAAAGATGAAGGGGTACAATGCCATGACTTGCTGTGTTTGAGGGCAGCAGAAAATGGAGAAACAGTGCTCCCAGATCAGGCTTAGAAAAATAAACAATACAACCCAACGTTGCTTCAAACCAAAGAGATTTTAATGGCTCTTGTTTCTTCCTCAGGGCCCTAATAGGGGTGGTCTCGCACATGCTCCATAACTGCCTTCAAGCCAAGCCAGGTCTCCTCAGCTGTGGGAAGGATCTGATGGGCTGGCAAGAGGAAGCCATAGCGCCCTGTGTCTCTCAGTTCAAAGGCAAATAAGTACTTGATGCCGTAATCATAGGACCAGTCAATGCTTCCTCCACTGGCTTGGTCTGAAGGGCAAATGAGAATAAAGTTTGGTTACGCGACTCCCACTAGCCTTCACAGTAATGGAACCTCTATATTAAATTCTACCTTCATAGGTAAGCCAGGCCCCTAGGTGTGAACTGTAAGAGGGGGAAGAGTTTAGTAGAGGATCACATTTATGAAAAAATACAATAATTTGAAAAGCAAAAGGTGTTATTCAATGGACACTGAACTGAGCCTTCCTTTGGTGTTCTTAGGAGCCTGTGGTTTTACCCACGCCATCCTAAGTGGCCTCTTCTCCACCTTAGGTAGGCCACACCACTTCCTTCTTCAGAAGGTACAGACATGGTTTTCTCTAGTGGGAGTGGAGGGATTATAAATGCAGTAAGAGGTTCGGTCCCTATCCTCAGGGGACTTTCAGCATTAAGGGTGTGGCAGGCTCTGCTCTGCTACCAAGTTGCATGTCTGGCACCTCTGTGTAGTGGGTTCAGCCAACACAGTAATGTGCACCTGAGATCTGTGTGGCTGCTGATGTGACAGATGATGAAGGAAGATGGCATTAACCTACGAATCAGTCATGACTCAGAGAAGCCGAGCAATGGACCAGCCCTGTGGCCCCTCCCAGGAAGGGCAGTTAGAGGTCACAGGAGGACTTGGCTAGGGCACAGATGGTGGAAGAATGGAGCTGGAAAGACCAGAGAGGTTGTACCAGAAAAGAATAGGGCTAGAGGTTAATATTGTAAATTAATATTGTCAAATCCCATGAGTTGTGTCTTTGCCTTCACCCAGCAGAGCAGCTTGGAAATTAATGCCTGGTAAATAATAAATACTAAATGGTTGTGGATTTGAACTGAATCCTCCCTGGACCAAAATTACCCACTCACACCTTTTGGTGTGGCTACGTGACACAGCCAATCACACTAAGAGGTCCACTGTAGACAGAATACTGGCCTCAGATAAAATCCCAACCCTATAAATCATTATCTGGGTGACCTAAACTAAGTCATTTATTTCCAGATGCTTCACCTGTTACATAGGGATGATATAACTACTTGTTTCACAGGGCAGTGAGAATTAAATAGCATAATGGTTGTGATGACACTAGTTGGCTGTGTCCTCAATGTGCTAGGCTCTATGTTAAACTGGTCCATGAATCTCTAGGTAGGTACTAACATTATTCCCATTTTACAGATGAGGAAACTGAGATTAAGAGGTTAAGTGGCAAGGGGTCGTGGCTCTCTGCCAACACTTAGGGGACCAAGGCAGGAGGATCACTTGAGCCCAGGAGTTTGAGACCAGCCTGGGCAACATAGTGAGACCCTGTCTCTAAAAAAAAAAAAAAAAAATTTTTTTTAATGAGCTGGGTGTGGTGTCGCATGCCTGTGGTCCCAGCTACTCAGGAGGCTGAGGTAGGAGGGCTGCTGGAGCCCAGGAGGTCCAGGCTACAGTGAGCCATGATCCTGCCACTGTACTCCAACCTGGGCAGCAGAGTGAGACCCTGTCTCTAAAAACTAAATAAAACAATAAAATAAAAACAGATATTAAGTGAAGGAGCTAGGATAACGTATGTAGAATAAGCATTCAATAAATGTCAGTTATGTTTATAACTATCATTGTCAATAAATGACCAGGATGCAATCAAAAAAGTTAGGTCACATTAAGGATCGGAGTTACCTGTGGGAGAGCATTCACCAGGAAACGAACAATCGTCGTTTATATAGTACTTTAGAATTAGGGAACACTTGTATTCCACGTATCTTTTGAACCTCTCAACAACCTATTTCACAGATGAAGAAACCAAGGGAGGATAAGTGACTGGACCATGGCTACTTGGTTCCAAAGTGGCAATGCTATAACTCAAACCCAGGGCTCTGTACTCAAGCTCTGTGTTTTATTTCCCCACTGTGCCAGTCTGAGAAAGAATTCAAAGAACAACTTCTGGGCCAGGTATAGTGGCTCATGCCTGTAATCCCAGCACTTAGGGAGGCCAAGGTGGGCGAATCACCTGACATTAGGAGTTCAAGACCAGCTGGCCAACATGGTGAAACCCCACATCTACTAAAAATACAAATTAGTCAGGCATGGTGGTGCGTGCCTGTAATCCCAGCTACTCGGGGGGGTTAAGGCAGGAGAATTGCTTGAACCTGGGAGGTGGAGGTTGCAGTGAGCCAAGATCGCCCCATTGCACTCCAGCCTGGTGAGAGAGCAAGACTGTTTCAAAAAAAAAAAAAAAATTAAAAAAAAAAAGAACAACTTCTGAGCCAAACACCTACTGTAGCACAACTCCTCAAAGCCCTTTCCAGATGGGAAGCTGCCCAGGAAATACCTCACCCACTATAACCATATGGCCACCTCTTGGGTGGAGTGAGGCAGGTGTTCTGCCCAGAGCTGCATACTGACCTGAGGCAGGAAGCAAAAAGTGCTGAATTAAAACTAGTGCTTAGAGGTAGAACTTGTCCCAGCTGGAATGAGGCCAGGATAAGAGTCAGCTGTGGACAATGATGCAGCTAGAACTTGCCGGGCCATTCACAGTCGGGCTCCAAAAGATCATACAGCAAATCCTACACCTGTCCAATATCTGCTTATTGGAAATATCTTCCATTTCTGTGACCTCACCAAAGAAAACATACTAAACGTCAGCTTCCAAGGTCTATCTTACTAGTAAATACCTCCAGATAAGATGGATGAAAAGCTAGGTTCCTTGTAATAAAATGGCTGAGACCTATGTAGGGGTCTCGGGGATACACAATGCTATTCGGCTGACACTCTGAACTCCAGCCTCCACTCAAAAGCTGCCAAGCAAAGGCACTCATTCCTCAATCTTAAGCTGCCATCATGTCTCAAGCTGGGTCCATCCTCTGTCCCCACTGCCACCACTCAGAAGGCCCTTCTCCCTGGGGGTATCCCTGATCAAAGTGAGGACAATCCCATGTGGAACATGGTTAAAAAGTTCTCAGCAACTGTAAGCAAATCAGTCTTCCCAGAGAACTGCCTAAAAAATATGTAACGAGAGGCTGGGCGTGGTGCCTCATCCCTGTAATCCCAGCATTTTAGGAGGCCGAGGAGGGCAGATCATGAGGTCAGGAGTTTGAGACCAGCCTGACCAATATGGTGAAATTCTGTCTCTACTAAAAATACAAAAATTAGCAGGCATGGTGGTGGGCGCCTGTAATCCCAGCTACTCAGGAGGCTGAGGCAGGAGAATTGCTTGAACCCAGGAGGAGGAGGGTGCAGTGAGCCAAGATCACACCACTGCACTCCAGCCTGGGTGACAGAGCAAGACTCCATCTCAAAAAAAAAAAAAACAAAAAGTAACATGAGCACCAAAGCTGTTCATTCCATTTAACTTGACAATCTTGCCTCAGGAATATACTCCAAAAAGATCATCTAAGAGAAAAAGGAGTTTATACAAACATGTTTATAGTAGCACTATTTAGCAAAAAGATGAAACAATCCAAAGACTCAGTAATTGGGATATAGCAACATTATGGAATAACAAAAAATTAGAATGTAAATTCATAAAACTGTAGAGGAAATGATATTAATTTTTAAAAGCTGAACATACCGGTAATCCCAGCACTTTGGGAGGCCAAGGTGGGTAGATCGCTTGAGGCCAGGAGTTCAATACCAGCCTGGCCAACATGCCAAAACCCCATCTATACTAAAAATACAAAAATTAGCCTGGCATGGTGGCACACACCTGTAATCTCAGCTACTTGGGAATCTGAGGCAGGAGAATCTCTTGAAGCCAGGAGGCGGAGGTAGCAGTGAGCCAAGATTGCACCACTGCACTCCAGCCTGGGTGGCAGACCGAGACTCTGTTTCAAAAAAAGAAAACCATGACTGGCAAGGGTGCATTCCCATGATTCCCGCCATCACCCCTCCTATGGCTGTGGCTACATCCAAGCCCACAACACATCCAAAGACATGCTTCTCTCATTCCATCCTGAGCCACAACTTCTGCCCACCTCTGCCTGTCCTCCTTTCCCCAGCTCTGGAACCTCACTGCACTGGTCATTTCTTTTCTCTCCTGTATCTTCTACCTCTCCCTCTTTATTTGTTCTTTCCCATAGTCAATAAATACATCTCTTATCTCAAAAAGAAAAAAGGCTTCCATTCTGCTCTCCTTCCCTTATCCACTCTTCTGAAACTGCTCTGGGTAAAGGTCACCAGTAAACTAGTGATGAAAATTCAGCGGAAAATGTCCTGTCCTTATCTTAGTTGACTTTTCATGGCCTTCACCATTGTTGACCACCGCCTCCTTTTCAATAATTACTTTTCCCCTGGTTTCTGACATCCAGGGTTCTCTGCCTTTCTGCCTAGCCCTTGCTGCTAACCCCTTCTGTGGCTTAACACCTTGCTCCCTGCTTTGCCCAGGGTTCCTCTCACTCCAAATATTCTCCCTGCTCTACTGGTCCAACCACCCGCTCTATACCAACTCTTCCCAAATCTCTCTCTCCACAGAATCCCAGGGCATGTAGTCCAAAACCTACAGACCATCTCCATTTGAATACCCTACAAGGAGCTCACCCTCAATATGTGCACAGTTGAACTCATTATCTTTGCGATCTCACCCCTCTTTCACCTTCCTGGACTTCTCCCTCAGTGACTGGCACCACTCAATGACTTTCAGTGAGGATCTCTCCCCATCCAATAAATGACAAAGCTTCTTGGCTTTACCTCCTAAATCCCTTCTATCGTCACTGGCCCTGCTGTAGTTTGGGCCATCGTCTCTCACCTGAACTCCTCCTCCTCTTCCTATGGGATGTCTCTACTGCAGTCCCTCATCACTCCATCCACACTGCTGCTATGTTTTAGCTAAACACAATGCCTCAACTCCCTCACCGTCCTGCTGAAAACCCCCCAATGGCTTTTAGAATCCTCTGGGTTAAACCTAAACTCCTTACCACGGCACACAAAACCCTGAACTTCCCCAGCTCCCTTTTCTCCCTCTTTCGTTTCAGCAATCTCAACCTCCTTGTAGCTCCCAGAACCCATCATGCAGTTTTATACTTCTACGCCTTTGCATATGCTGTTGACTGTGAGAATGCCCCATCCTTTTTCTCCTTTTCTATCTTCCTGGTGATCAGTCTTTACAACCCTACCCTCTTCCTACATGAAGTTTTTCTGCTTCCGTCAAATCCCCCAATTTTCTAATACTTCTGTACCATGTATACCCTACTATTGCACACATAATACAAAAGCTCACTAGCCTTCCTGTTCATCTCTTCTATTAAAGAGTTCTTTGTGGGCACATTATGTCTCCAGTGCTTGGCATAATGCTTAACATATAATAGATGCTTAATTTAAAAGTCTGCTAAACAGAATGGGTGGCCAGGTGTGGTGGCTCACGTCTGTAATCCTGGCACTTTGGGAGGCAGAGGCGGACAGATCACCTGAGGTCAAAGTTTGAGACCAGCCTGGCCAACGTGGTGAAACCCTCTTTCTACTAAAAATACAAATAAATAAATAATAAATAAATTAGCTGGGTGTGGTGGTGGGTGCCTGTAATCCCAGCTACTCCAGAGGCTGAGGCACAAGAATCCCTTCAACCTGGGAGGTGGAGATTGCAGTGAGCCAAGACGGCGCTACTGCACTCCAACCTGGGTGACAGAGCAAAACTCCATCTCCAAAACAACAACAACAACAACAACAACAACAGAATGGGTGCCTATTAAAGGCATTGGTTTCCAAAGGATCCTTGGGCATGGAAGCACTAGAGAACTCCTGGGCATGGAACTGTGTGGTCCTGAGTTTCCAGTTTTGTCCATAAGGAAGGGATCGTGCCTTTGAAGGACTCAGAACCTGCACAAGCATGCTCTGGGATTTCCCAAAGCACTGTAGTTGTTTCTTGTTTTTATCTCAATCTATTGGGGAAGACGAGGGACTAAAAAGTCTGACAGCAGGCTCCCCAGACTTATTCCTCATGCTGCCGCTATTCCTGACTTCTCCTCCTCCATCTCCACATACTCTACATTAACACATGGCTGCCAACAGAGTCTATCCACAGAACCACCTGGGTCCTCTTCAAGAGTCACACCCATTCTGCCCCCACAGTCCATGGAATTCTAAAGGCATGAGCCCCTCTTAGCCAGGAAAGGGAAGATAATAAAACAACCAGGTCTTAGGCCAGGCACAGTGGCTCATGCCTGAAATCCCAGCACTTTGGGAGGCCTAGGTGGGCAGATCACCTGAGGTCAGGAGTTCGAGATCAGCCTTACCAATATAGTGAAACTCCGTCTCTATTAAAAATACAAAAATTAGCTGGGCATGGTGGCACACACCTGTAGTTCCAGCTACTTGGGAGGCTAAGACAGGAGAAGTGCTTGAACCCAGGAGGTGGAGGTTGCAGTGAGCCGAGATCATCCCACTGCATTCCAGCCTGGGCAATTGAGCGAGACTCCATCTCAAAAAAAAAAAAAAAAAAACAGAGCCAGGTCTGATAAAGGCTCATTTTTAGATAAAGAAATTCTACAGAATGAGAGTGAGCTGTAAGGATCTGAACAAGCACAGGACAGGGCACAAAACATATACTTAGGGAGTCCTTTGTTCCAGCCATCACACAGTAAGTATCTCATGGAGGAGACTAGATTCACTGAGGGAAACTGGGGAAGTTTGGGTTCCATGCATGAAGACCTATCCCTTTCACATAAAGGCATGTAAAAGCTTTGGCCCAAACTCACACGGTGCCTGCCATCTTAGTGGGTCATTCGTAAAAACTTCCAGCACACTGGATACTTACAGATGACAGAGCAGATTGGTCCCACTTTGTACTTGGTGCCATGCAGGCTTGTCAGAGATTGGGCAGCCTTTTGGGCCACTTCACTCTAGAGTAAGAGAACCAAAGAAAGGTAGACAGATAACACTTGTCTCTTGGGAGATCAGCTGCCCAACAGCAGAACATAGAATGCTCTAACTTAATGCTCCAGTTAATTGAGGTGAAGGCACAATACCCTTTTTATTTCAACCATTTTCACTGGGAAGTAAGCACAAGTTCACTTCTATTGGCTTTGAAAATACAACATGAAGGTCCTCATTGTCTATGTGATCATCCTGGTGTTTGCAACACTCATGGATTCATTATTTTGCCACCAGTTCTCCCTGGTCAGGGGTGTGGCTAGAAATAGGGTAGATTTAAGGGGTCTAAAGAGAATGTGGACTGACCCCAGGACATATGTGGGAAGCTGACTTTTCTTTTACTAAATCCCTACATTGGCTTATTTCCCTATGGCTGTCTCTTTTTCCAAGAAGTAGAGCTCAGAAAAATATTTTCCATTATTTGAGGCTTCCAATTTTGACTGATTGAGGCTTTACTGTCCTTGTCAGGGATAAATGTAAGGTCTTGAACTTGGATCCAGGAAAACAACTGTACGATTACCAGATGGGGGAAACCTGGCTTGGTCGAATCCTTGGAGAGCCTGGGGGTTACTCTTGTCAATGAGCCCAACATGAGTCAACATTACAGGGCTACAGCCAAAAAACTAATGTGATCCTCAACTGAATTTGCAGAAGTGCACAGTCTGGCTGAGGGTAGTTATGGTCACACTCTGCTCTGTGCTGGGTAACCCACAACACACATTTCACATTCACTTCTAGGAGCTACCTGCTATAGTTTGGGTGTTTATTTCCTTCAAACCTCATGTTTAAATCTCATCCCCAATACTGGCGGCAAGGCCTAATGGGAGGTGTTTGGATCATGAGGATAGATCTCTCATGAATGGCTTGGTGCAGTCCTCACAGTTAGGAGCGAGTACTTGCTCTATTAGTTCCCTCGAAAGCTGGTTGTTAAAAAGAGTCCGGCATCTCTCCACTCTCTCTCTTGCTTCCTTTCTCACCGTGTGATCTCTGCACCATACCAGCTCCCATTTGCCTTCCATGAGTGGGAAGCAGCCTGAAGCTCTCACCAGATGCCCAATCTTCCAGCCAACAGAATCATAATCCAAATAAAACGTTTTCCTTAATAAATTACCCAGTCTTAGATATTTCTTTACAGCAATGCAAACAGATTAATACACCACCCTTGAAGAAGCATAATCAGAAAACAACAACCAGAATAGTAAGGAACTTGAGCCCATAATACGAGTGCTTGAAGGAATTGAGGTTATTTAGAAGAAATAAGAGCTAGAAGAAGCAGGCTGGTGGTCTTCCAGTAATAGTGGATTCACCTCTTAAAGGGAAATAAGTTTGCTCAGTAGAACCAGATGATAAACCAGGGCTGATAGGTGAAAAACACAGAGATTTCGCTCTCTATAAAGAAGAACACTAACAACCTAACAACCTTCCCCGACACAGAATAGGCTCCCTTGAAGGCAGGAAGCCATCTAATCATAGCCTAGATTGACTATCTGCGAGAGGTTTGAGCACCAGGTTTAGATAATTTAAGGTCATCTAGGTCTAAAAAAAGAACATTTTAGAACATTCTTTTTCCCTGATATGACCTTGAATGGTAATACTCGCCATCAAAAGCTCACAGAGCTCAAATCTAACTGATGAGATGAAAGGCACACTTGAATGGGAATAATATAGCCTATTTCTGCGTGGGGCTGCCGACAATAATCTACTCGAAGGTAAATTGACAAAAAGGTTCCAATTCTGGGCTTATTTCTAACATATGGGTTTTACAAATCCAGCCTAAAAGCCAAATTGGAAATATTTGCACATTCTTTTTAGCTGGGGATAGCTCTTGCTCAATTGTGAACAGCCTCCTGAGATGTCACCATCTGATCTAAGGCTGGGGCCAGTTGGCTTATTCCTGAAACAGGAAGGGTGACAGAAGGTATCAAGTTAGGGAAGTGAGTGTTTTACCCCCAACATCATACACCAGTGCATCATCATGGTAGATCACAGAGCCAAAGTCCCCAGAAAAGTATAAGACAAGTTGCTGAGAAGCAGAATTGCTCAGCTTAGAGCATCTGACTACCAATCCAAGAGTCTCATATCCAAATACGAGGGTTTTCCCCCCCATATGCAACGGAAAAGCATGTTCTGGGAATCTATGCTCAAACCAGGCTCCTGCTCATCTAGATTAAGGTAACAATAACTTCATGAATTCTATTTCCCAAAGAAACTTAGTTTAGTAAAGTTCAAAATGAGTCTTTCAAACCTTTGGCTGCATATCATAATCTTCTCTGTGTCTGACTTTATGTCTCATTCATCGTTGTAATGGCACACCTCCACCTCAGGGCATGACTTTATGCCTGAAACTTACTTGACCACACAATGCACGTTTGTTGCTGGGCTGAAATTAAGTTTCAGAAACTCACCAGCTCATCAGAGTTATCTGGTTTGGTACATTTGTACCCGTAGGGGAACATCAGCAGCTGGGAATAGCTGTGGAGGGTAATGAAGGCCTTGACTTTTCCATGACTCTTGATGAAGTCCACTATGGATTTCACTTCAACTTCAGAGTTGGCACTGGGTCCATGGTATGAATCAGAGCAAGGGTTGCTGCTGGCTCCAGGTCCTGGGGAGATGCAGAAGTGCAGAAGTAGCCCAGTAAAGAGATGCAGAAGTAGCCCAGTGAGGACAGCGAGCTCTAAGAAGACACTGTAGGGAGGAGGTCACCACGCATCACTAATTTTCTCCTCTGGAAGTCAGGGCAAGATTGTCATTGTGTTAGATCAAGTGTCTTCCAAAGGTTATAGTCAGAAAGCCTAACTGAAGTGATTCTGGACACATCTCTTCTTCAAAAAATATGGTTTCTCTATACAGTAGAAAGAGCCATCTAATTAGATCATCTCCTCTCTGTAGGAGTTGTTGGAAGAAAAGGTAGATTTAATATTATAGATGGAATTCCTGCATTGGGTGGGAGTTTAGCAAGTTCATTTTCTGGGATCTCATCCAATTCTTAGAGTCCAAGAGTAGAAGATTCTATGCTCTGTAATTCCAAGGCACAAAGCCACAAATGCAAGGAACCTCTGACACCCTTTGTGCAGTGAGGAAATCATGACTACATTTGACAAGGCCACCTTTGGCCTTGATTGTCTCAGCAACTAGAGTGGTTCAAGACCCCTGAAATGGGTCCATTGTAGGCCTGGCCAGGGTTCTCACTGCTAGAGAAACTTCCAGGGGATGAGTAGGGGTTAGGATTCCCTAGGCTCCCCATGTGATACAGACAAAATGTCACCTTATTTTAAAATGATTTAATGAAAATAATATTGGGGAGGATTGACATTGAACTGTGGGCCATGGCTCAGTATTGTGCTTTATTTTTCCCCTACACTAAAAAAAAAAAAAAAAAAAAAAAAAAGAACTGTAAAAGCAATGAATGAAGTTGCCACTCATCCGTATCCTGTAGCAATTCTCTAATATGTCCTATCTTAGCTCCATAACTCTAATTAATTAATTTGTCTTACAAATACGTAGTGATTGCCTTCTGCATTGCAGACACTGTGCTAGCTGTTAGGAATACTTCAGTGAAAAAGACACAGCTCCTGATCTCAATCTTATCATAGCCTAGTGAGGGGGAAAAAATTTTTAATTCTATGGTTAGTGAGACATAAGGAGTTTTCTCCAGTGGCTGAAGGCATAAAGGAGCCCCTAACTAGCCTGCCACGGAACTCCAAAATGTAAGAGCTGTCACAAAGCCAGGGCAGCAAGCTCACATTTTATATTTGAATCTGTTTTGAAAGTCAGTTTCTTCATCCTGTGTGTACGTACTTCTTTTTAGTTTTCTTTCTCGAAGCATCCATAGATGATGTAATGCTTCTCCTTGGAATAGATCCTAACCCCCTCTAGTGGCTGGCTCAGGGCTTCCCGAGTTCTCCTGCCATTGCGCAAAGTCTGCTCTGGCTGCACAGAAGGCTAACCGGGCAACAGCTTGTGGGAAAACCAAGATGTGAGACAAAATATATTAAATGCTGCTCAGTGCTCTGTGACAGTACTGTGCTCCTGTGAAGTGAATTTAGTTAAGTGTTTTTCAAAGAGGTTTTTAAATGGCTTAAATCCTGGATGGGCTTAGCCAGCTGATGCACTGCAGGGCCATCTGAACCAGTTTGTGGGCCAGACCACGGGTTGACCATCCCTGGGGGCAAGTCCCAGGGTTCACCTCCAGAACCTGCATCCCAGTTCCGGTTAGGATCCACACCAACACAGAGGCTTCCAGATACCTTGGACCGGGTCTTCCGCCACATACGATTCTGTCAGATCCCACCCAAAAAGCACATGGGAAAAAAAGAAAGAGGGTCATTCAGCCTGATCAGAAGGTTCCTTTAGAATTCTGTCAATTTCCCTAGTTCTCTGGGGCACTCCTTTCCCTTGGTTGGGGCGGTGGTGGACAGTCCTCATACAGGTTCTGCTAGGAGTTTCTCTGCCATTTCACCAAAGTGAGACATGAATACACCCCCATCTCCTCAAACGAACCTGCCAAACACGTGTCATGGAACCCTAGTTCTGTCCAAGGCCAACAGCAACAACCAAAAGCAGAAGAGAGGGTTCTGTGATGAGACTATTTGGGGGAAAATATAGGGCTAACTTGGTAAACTTTCTTCAGAACTTCTAAGGATTGTTAATGTCTTGTTTTTTATGAACTTCTAAGAAACGGATATGGTGGGTGGTGTTTCCTAGACTTGACAATGGAACCCTTGATTCATGTGGTATCTCATGGGATGAGTACTAGTATTAGTATGAGTTTCTTTGAAAATGTCTTTGAAAACGCTACTGTAGTTAGCTCTCACTAAAAATAAACTTGAAGCTGTCATTCATTTTGAATATATGTGGGGGTCACAGTTGCTACAATAGTGTATTGTAATGAGATTTTAAGGGGAAAAAAACTACGTAACTCTTTTTAGTGATATTACGGAGGATTTCTCCCACAGATTTTAAGTAAAACGCTAGATGCACTGTACTGCCCACCTAAATCCTACTGCAATCTAATTGTCAGCAGGTAACATCCGCCTCCTCTTTTCTATCAATCCTAACACAAAAAAAACAGAGATAATTGGAACAAATCTCCTAGATGACTCACGGTGAACACTGAGCTCTAATAGCCCAGCCTAACAGCTGAAATGGGCTCTGGCTGAGGCAACATGTAAAGACATCATGCATTGGAACAAGAAGTGATTATAACCACTTCTCTATCCCTCATTTCTGGGCGACTACTGAGAAATTAGGCATTCCATTTAGAGTAAATCAAGAAACGAATGACTACTTTTATTTTACTTTTGAAGTTCCTACATATCTCCTTAGGTCCTTGTTGAAGAAGGGAAAAAAATCCAGGCTTACTTTGGTTTGAGAGAACACGTATCCATCAGGGTTTGTGACTGGCAGGAGGAAGATATCCAGGGTGTCCAGAATGGAAGTGATGGATGGGTTCTTTACATAATCAGAGGCAATCTGAGCAAAGACAAGATAGATACATGTCAACCTCACACACCCCTTTTGTCAGGAACACAGGACAGAATAGTAAGGGAGTGTTTTTTTTCCAGATGTGAACCGGGGATCACTATTGGTCAAGGAAAGTCTTCCAGACACCCAGCAGTACGGTCTCCTGCAATGTTAATGTGTTGAATATGCTAGCGCCTATACTTTTATTTCTAGTCAAAATAATTTACTTCTATTGAGTAAAAATCAGATATCATGTATCTACTCTCTTTCAAAAGCAGTAACATTCTTCCTGTTCATTCCAGTGAGACATTTTGCAATAGTGAGCAGTGATATATGTGACTTATGTGGACCTATGCACCAAAGAAATTTTGTCTGGTATTCCTTAATCCCCTACATGGGCTAACTTTCCAAAAGAACTCACAACAAACATCAGATTACTTAAATATGCAGAGACATTGCTAAAGACACAGAGAACCAGTTAAATTCCATTTGGGGAATTACATTTTTACTTGCCATCAACTGCAGTTGAGTTGAAGTTTCTGCTGGATTAAAATTTATTCATTTCCTGTGCTCAGCCATCCTAAGGCATTATTATTCAACCGTTAAATATCCATTTCATAATACCCTAAAGGTAACCGCATTTTAATTGAAGGGAAAAATGTATCAGTCGGTATGCACGTGGTTGCACATGCTTGAATGATCTGATGTGGATTGATTTCCTCTGCTCATGAATTAACATTCTGATTTATAGCATGTCATTTTTGAATTACTTAAGAAATACCAGACTAGGTCACTCCCAGCCCCATGTCCTGACTCTAATGCCAACAAACTTGTGGAAGACAGATCTTACTACACCCTACCTTAAAAATCAAAGTTGGGACATTTTCAGAACAACCCAAACACCCTTAGCCAACTCCACTTTGGATCTGTGGGTTAAACTCTTCTTGCACCTGTTTGTATTTTCCAGCTGACTCCCTTTCATGATTTTTTAAATTTCTAGTACATCACACCTCAGCCCTCAGGGTTCCACGCAGCAAAGTGGTTTTTCTCTAGTCGGTTCTTATGCTGAAGTCTGGCTCCCAAGGGTCCTCCCTGGCCACCCATTCCATCTCTTTAGCTTACTGAGTCTTCCCCCCCCCCCCCCCCCCCCCCCCCCCCCCCCCCCCCCCCCCCCCCTCCCCCCCCCGCCCCCCCCCCCCCCCCCCCCCCCGCCGCCCGCTCACTCAACAGCAATCACCACATCGTGGTGTCTTTTAGCAGAGCGCACAGTGGGCTGCCCAAGGGGGGGAGCCTGGGGTACTGGATGGGGCAATACCAAAAAAGGCTGGATGGGTTCACTTCCAGCCCGTGTGACAAGAGAAGGGTTTTGGCTGAGAGTGCCAGCCATCAGGACCACTGGGACTGTCATGGGTTTCAGTGGGCCGGACCCCAGAAAGGTAAAATAAGTGAGGAATGTTAGGCAAAATGACCTTATTTGCTGTCCAAAGTGCCGTAGCTTGTGTAACCCACTCTCGAGCATGGATCCCAGCATCCAGCCAGATAGCTGGCTTGTCTCCTCCGGTGCTGAACTGCAAAAGCAAGTGTGGCAATGTGAACGGCTCCACTGCTGTGGCACCTGGTTGCCCCCTCTCTACCCCAGACCATCCTTCTCTGTCCCTCTCTCTGTTCTTGATGTGATTGACAGAGAAGGAAATACAGACAGTGATGCTGTCGCCTAACTCTCATTTAAGGAGAATTTTCTTTTGTCCCCTTCTTCGAATGCAAGTGTAAATGCAGACTGAGGGGCATAGACAACTCTCCTCCGATGTTTGTAAAAGATCGTTGTAGATAATGACAGGAAAATATCTTCATATGCTGAAAATTGGGGAAAAAAAAGGATTACACGGTTTCATTTTTATTTTTAAAGAAACTAGTTCATTTATATACACACATACATATGAGAAAAAAAGGAAAAGGAGAAGGACGAAGAGAGAAAAGGAAAAAGAAAAGAGAGAAAAAAGTAGAAAAATATACAACAGATTGTTAATAGCTATTATCCCATAGTTGTGGGATTAGAATTATGAGGATTTTTTTTCTTTTTTGTTTCTTTTGTTGCTCTATTTTCCAAATGTATGCAATCATAGTGTTTTATTATAAAAATGCTTGTGATAGCCTTTTGAGACCTTCATAAAAACATGATAGCAAACCTCTGGAGGTACTTTCCAGAGTTTAAATTTTATGATCTAAGTGACTTAGTTTTATCTGAAACAGTGGCTTTGCCAATTGGATCAGTAAATGGGGAGGAAAAGATTATTTTTGCACCATCAACTTCTATCTCTGTGCAGCATTCTAAACACAGCAGATAAGGTAAATGAGAAATGCAAATCCTTGCTAAAAATTACAGTTCATGAGTTCTAAGAGTTTTAGTTAAAAGTGTTTTGTGCCTTTTCCTCTAAAGAGCTCAAACGTAAAAAGCAGGAACTTTCAAAAACACAGCATCTTCCACCGCCAAACCACCCCGGAAAAGGGAAGGCCAGGGAAGACCACGGTGGAAGAGAATCTGGGGTTTTCTGACCCAGTTGGTGGGCGGGGGTTGCGGGTAGAGGAAATAAAAAAGAAAGAAGGGAGGTAAACATTAGCAAATGTATCCCTGTGGTATAAAGCAGGCAAATCACTCCTCTCAGGCCTGCTTTGGGAAAAACGCTCTGGAGAAATCCATCTGTCCCAGTTAGTCAGTTGGTTCCCAGCCATAACGTTTCCAAATTTAGCGAGGAGTTGTGACATTACCTCTTTTTGATTTTTTTTTTCTCTTAACAAACTCTTTCTAGGAAATCTGGGGAAATAATTTTCACTGTTTTTGAGGACAAAGTGCAAAGCTTGAAATTATGTGCACAAAGACGGTCAGAGGTTACGAGATGGCGTCAAACCCTAACCTCTTTCCGTCTATATCCTTTTTCAAAAGATCTTCGTTCAGGGCATTTGTCTTTGCGGTTTAGGGTTTAGTTGTTCTGCATACGACCAGAACTCTTCTTTAAAAACTGAAAACAAAAAAAGAAAAAAGAAAAAGAAAAAATGCAGCTTAGGCAATTAGTGCTTTTTCTTTTTTAACTGGCGTGCTTGTGTGTGTGTGTGCGCGCGCGTATGTGTGTGTGTGTTTAAAGAGGAAAGAAAAAAAAGAGAAGGGGAGGGGAGGCAGAGAACTCCCAGCTTGATGAATTACAGCCCCCAGCCCCCAACCTCCCCCGACCCGCACCTCCCCCTTCCTCGGCTCCTATTGGCGCGTTTGCCCCGGTTCCCCGGGAGCTCATCTCTCAGGACGCGAGCACTAATTCACTCCTGCAGACCTGCGTCAGCTTGCGCAGGAACAGAGAGAAAGAAAAAGAAGGGGGCGGGGGTGGGGGAGTGGATACTCAAAACCAGCGAGGACCGGTTAGGAGGAAAAGAAAAAAAAATAAAAAGTAATAAAAAGGAGCCGCTCTGTAGCACAAGCCGGGACTGCTGGCTAGCCTGGGAGGAGGGGGATTCTAGAAGCATCGAGAGGAAGAACCGCCCCTGCACCGTGTACCTTGAGCACGTTCAAAGGCCGCTTCTCAAAAGAAGAGCCAATATTCACTTTGCTCACTAGACCAGGGTGCTCAGCCACGAGGTTATCCATTTCTTGGAAAATCTGAAATGTTTCAAGTGAATAGATAGACATTTGCGAGTGAACCATCTGTTGCATGAGATCTGATCCCCTGGTGATTTTCCCCATTCCCTTGGGACACAGGGGAGGGGGCAGCGCGGCTCGAGCTATAGGATCGGAGGGTTTGGATCCAGCTGAGTGCTGCTGAGTCTATCGGCGTCTGCGGGGGCTGCAGTCCAGCCGGCTCTTTGCAGTTTTGTGCAAAGCAAAATGACACACTTCCCTGGGGTACTTGTGGCTTTTGGCGACCCCAGCCCTTAGGTGGAGTTTCTCGCCCTTGCTAGCGGAGGAAAACAAATGGTAGTGCCCCCTCAACCCCAAAAGGGATGTAGAGGCGATCGCTACAAAATGTCTTCCGGCTAAATCAGGCCCGGGGACAATGGGGTTTCTGCTGCAGACGCACTAAGGCCACCGGCTACTCCAGCTCCTATTTTCAAGGCGACTGAAATTTTGTGCATCTGGGGAGCCCTAACTATGTCCCTTGCTGGGATTGAGACGTGTCCGGGTGCGTTTGGAGAGCTAGCGGGAGGAAATCAGTCCCTCCAGCTGTTGCCAGTATTTGCACTCCGTAGGAGACAGACATCGGTTTGTCTGGGAGGGAGGGAGGGAGGACGTCTTGTTTGCTCCACTTCCTTTTCCTCCTTATTCTCTGTGCTGGTCCACAGTCCCCTATCTGAAACCCTTGAGGCCATATATATTTCAAATAAGATATTTTTTTCAGGGGAGAATTTTAGAAAGGTAATAGGAACTATATATTATGTATTACACATGGGACATTGCTCCGTATTCAAGCACATTAATATTTCTGGCAGTGAAACAAATGAGCAGTGAGGCAGTTCAGGTCAGATTTTGCTCCCAAATGAGTTTAGGTCAAATCAGCTTTTCCCATCAAATAAATTAGGAGAAAAAAATGTTTAACGCTTTTTGCATTTAAAAACTGCCAACTTGGAGACTTGGTGCCTACCAGATATCTCTTCTCTGGCTCTTTCCTACTCCCCATGCCACCCCTTAGCCCTACAACCACCATCCCCTCCGGCCCCTTTCCATCCCTCGACTCTTAAGTCATTGCAGATAGATTCCCGTGGGCCTGGAGAAGGGCTCTGTGTGAGAGAGGTAAATGCAGCACTGCCCAGGATCCCCACAGCAGCATGGAGTAGCCGATGCAGGAAGGGGATAGTCTCCACAGAAACAACAAAGCCCAGGAAAGACAGCAGAGACTCCATGAGGGTTTGCTGCCATGAGGTCTTACAGAGCACATCCCTGCGAGGCAGAAGTATAGGATCTGGAGGCAGGGAACCTAAGGCCAATTCAGGCTGACTCCCTAGAACTAAATCATAAAGAAAACCCCAACTTTCTATGCCCAAGTAACAAAAGGACCGGGGCTAATCCCTTTGCACCTACCCCCCCCCTCCTCTTTCTGGCATGGCAGATGAAAAATTGAAACTACCTCTAGTTGGTCCCCTCCGGCAACAAGTCAGGTTGGTTGCAAGCCAAGTCTTCATTTGCATAGGAGTATAACTTTGCAACTTCACTTCAGCCTCTGACTGGCTGCTTTCTGCAACCAATCAGACTGATCGAAGGCTACTACTTCATTTACATAGGGCGTACACCAAGTAACCAATGGGAAACCTTTAAAGGGTATTTAAATCCCAGAAAATGCGGTAATGGGCTTTTGGGCCCCTATGCTCGGGCTGCTCGCCACCTGTGGAGCATACATTTGTTTTCAGTAAATATCTGCTTTTGTTGCTTCATTCCTTCCTTGTTTTGTTTGTGCGTTTTGTCCAGTTCTTTGTTCAAGACGCCAAGAACCTGGACACCCTCCACCAGTAACACTTGGATGGAAGTCAGAGGCGTCAAAGGTGGTCCCTGATTCCATCATTAGTGGCAGCCCGGAAGCACAGCTCTTACTTGGCTTTGTGTCCTCATTGCATCGTCAGTGGCAGCCATGATGGCTTCCCTGGCTTTGTGAGCAGCACAGGTCAGAAGTCAGCAAGGGGGCTTAGGGCAAGATCACCAGCCTGAGGGCTCTGCTTGTGGGTACCCTTTAGACACTCCACAGTGGGTGGCTGTTGAGATGAGCAAGTGCACTTCAGCTCCTATAGTAAGCAGGAGTGGATGTGAAGCCAGTGACACTGGTACTGGCTGTGAAATCCTAAGGAAACTTAGAGAAGTTAGAAAATAATAGAAGAATAATTTCTAGGCCATTAAATCACCACGTGGAAGTATGAGCTTTGTCCCTAGAGGAGAGAATGGCCCGTCTCTGTAATGTTCATTTTGAAACACCTACCTCTTCCAGGGTATGGTAGGCACCAAAACTGAAGTTACCACTCCATTCTCTTCTCCTGTTAAAAAGCATTTCTTCATTCTCTTTGTCCAACAGGACCTAAGATAAAACAATTCTATCTATGATTGGTTTACAGCAATGTATTTCAGTCTGTAATTGTGAAGGAAAGGGTAACACTCGGGTCCCCAGTACCAAGCTTTCTTCTTCTTGTCCTGTAGGCTTTGAGGTCATGACTTTCCCTTATTCTGGCCCCACTGTGAAAGGGGATGGAGCATTAATGGGACTTCCTACCAGCCAGATGCTGCAGGTGTGCCAGGGTGGATTTGCAGCCATGGTTTTATGGCTCATCTTACCTTTCTGGGAGCTCAGGGCCTGAGTTAACCTCTGAACAAAAACTAAATCAGGCCAGACTCAGTGGCTCATGCCTGTAATCCCAGCACTTTGGGAGGCCGAGGCGGGCGGATCACTTGAGGCCAGGAGTTTGAGATCAGCCTGGGCAACATAGTGAAACCCCGCCTCTACTAAAAATACAAAAATTAGCTGGGCGTGGTGGTGCATGCCTGTAGTCCCAGCTACTCAAGAGGCTGAGGCAGGAGAATCGCTTGAGCCTGGGTGGCAGAGGTTGCAGTGAGCCGAGATTGTGCCACTGCACTCCAGCCTGAGTGACAGAGTGAGACTCCTTCTTTTCCTTCTTCTGCCTAACACCCTTTGGTTTGTACTTTATATTTCATGCTGTAGCCTCTCTTTTGCCCTTTGCCTTAAATTCTTTGTTACCATATTCTGCATGTGCCAAATGCGAAAGGGAGAGAGACAGTGCCCTCCTACTCACCTTGCAAGGGGAGCCCAGACTGCTGGAAGGTCCTTGTGGTACCCACAGGTCCCTTCCCTGCAGAGAGTACTCAAGCATGAAAGAAGATGGAACTGAACTGATGTTCATGTGGCCCAGCAAGCTGCAGGAAGGTGAGTCCGTGGCATAATTACCTGCACATCTTCAATCATGATGGAATAGGCAATTCCCTGGGATTCCAAGAATGCTTTGACTGCCTGAACGCTGACAAAGGGAACTCGGACGTGGGCTGTCTCCCCTGGGGTGCTGGGTGATCTCCAAAAATCAAGCTGAAAGGGATAAAAGTCCAAGCCAAGGCAATGAATGGGCTATTCTGGGGAATGGACAGTTCAGCACTGATAGATTTCTAGAAATCAATTTGCATCAATTTTATCTTGAGTCCACAAGTTTCGGAATCATTGTGGAATCACTATGATACTGCAACAACGGCTTTTAAACATCCATGTGTCAGCAAATCCATTATATTGTTTCCCCTGCCCCTATGGCTAGATATTAAAACTGGCAGAAGGAAAAGATTATTAATACAATGGCAGTTTTTTTAAGCTGGGATTCTAGTGATCCAATTCATTTAATAATAGGATATAAATGCTATAAATTATTTTACAAGGGAAATATGCACTAAGGGTGCTTAATTTTTGAAAGTAACTTTCACATTTGATATCTCCTTTCGTTCTTACAATAAACCTGAGAGATAGAAGAACGATATATTTATCGCCATTACTCTGAATGAGAAAATGAGACACAGGGAAGGTAGGTGACTTGCCCAGTATCCTGTAGTTGGGACCAGAGCCCAGGTTTTCAGAAACCCAGCTGCATGAGTTAGCATTTCACACTATGTCATGGGAGTCAGAATACAGTCCAAAATAGATCTCAATCGTGTTTAACTGTATTCGTTCTGGGAACAGAAACTCGCACTAGATCAAATACCTGGAGATGTTCTTGAGCCTCCAATTGTAGCAGATTTTTAATTTGTTCTTCGTTGCTTGGTACAATCTCAAGAACTTGGTCTCTAAAGAAAATTAACCACAAATGTGACCTTAAAAGCAAAACCTGGACACTGTTTCCTGTTGCTTTCTGCACCTGTTAGTCTCTGTGTATAACAGGTTAATGCAACGGTCAATAATCTCTGTGACAATCCAGAAACTAATAAATAGTATACTAAACCCACATCGCCAGAATGAGAAGGTGATACAATGGCATTATTTCCTCCCAAGAAATGTTATCTAAATAATAATGAAGAGGTGTGCCTACTCCTAGCAGGAAGCCTGCCATTAAAGTTACCTTTCCCTTAGCTAATGAATCAAATAACACCTGCTGCTCGTGGAGTGTTAGCTTTTAATACTTGCCTGTTCCTGTTGTTCAGAAGTAAGTTTTTAAAAAGTGGAATAATTTCGTGCTTGTAAGAGGAAACAGTTCATATGTGGCTAGTAGACCTAAGGGTTTGTTTTTAATGGTTTTGGGGGTTTTGTTTGTTCCTTGTTTTTGTCAACTGAAAATGTATCAAGGTTCTATCCCCAAACCCCATTCATGTGGCCCAAACATGGGGCATGGCCAGAGATAGTTGGGACCTTGACAAATTATGTGTCATGCCTCTCTTTACACACACACACACCCTTCATAGGGAATGAAGGATGAACAGGAAAGAGAAATCTCAAAACAATCAAGCACATATCTTTACGAAGAATTCCCTTGGTGACAGAGCTTCCCCTTCTAGCCTTTCTCCAAGTAGGCAGACTTCCTAAGTCATTGTCCCAACCATTTGTAAAGTGGGGAAGGAATCAATACAATGAACCATGTACAGGGACCAGAATATGGGTCTTCTGAAACCAAGCCCCATGCAATTTCCTACGAACTCCAGTGGAATACAGAAGTGATGGAACATGAGCTCTTTGAGGCTCATCTGCCACAAATGGTCTGAAAATTCTTCCATTTAAGTCTCATTATTTTTGGTTAATGCATGGACTCCCAGGAGTCCTCCTTTAAAATGGGAAGGCACTGAGAAAAGTAATACAATAGGCTCATATTTCCTGGTGTGTGTTCTGAAGAACAGTAGTTCTTTGAGTTACTCAGAGACAGAAAAGGAGGAAGGAAGGAAGGAAAGAGGGAGGGAGGGAGGGAAAGAAAGAGAGAGAGAGGAAGCAAGCAAGCAAGCAAGCTGGAGGCAGTGGGTAGTTGATAATTTAAAAAAAGGGTACATGCTGCAACCTAGATCCCCTCTTATAGATTTATAATGAACACTGATTTAACCAAAGCTCCTAGAAATCCTACAGTTTGTTTAACCCTCTGATGCCCACATTTATTTGACCAGTGGCTTTTTGGAACCAAACTTATTTGACTATTTTCTTAGTTCCCTGGAACACTCTTCAAAAAATGCCGCCTAAAGCCCTTAATAGAATCATGAAGCAAAGTACTTTGGAGCAAAGATGAGTCCTCCAAAGCCAGGAGAGGAGGAGTTGAGCTGAAATCTATAGCCCTGGCATTTCCACTTCATGAGGTTCCACCGCCTAGATGCTGAATCTAAAGATCGGCGGGTAGGGGACAAGGGCTAATGTGAATGGTAAAGCCCAGAAGAGCAGGAGGAGGTGAGAGAGTAGCCTTGACACCAGCTGAGTTACCTGAAACAAATGGCTACACAGCTGTATTTTCCTTGATGTCTATCAAGCCTACAGTCTGATCACTGGAGGGAAAAATGAGTAAGGACAGCGAGAAATAGGGTTATGTGTGTTCAGTTTTCCCTTTTGTCTTTACCTTTAAGTGTCATTCATCTCTTTTTTGATGATCCACTCCTATTTTTCCCACTATCGACTTATCCCCAAATCTAAGAGAACTTCTCTGAAAACACTGAACACTTATACCCATTTACTCTGTAACAATCAAAGGTTCCATCAATCAGGTAAGTAAAATTCAAAGAAGCACCAGAAAGCATAACTTACCCCACAAATGTTTCTAGACAGTAGATATGCCCAAAAAGGGCACCAAAAAACAGGATCAACCTCATGGCCATGGGTTTTCCTGGAATCCAGAATTCAGA
Source organism: Piliocolobus tephrosceles (assembly GCF_002776525.5). Classification (NCBI taxonomy): domain Eukaryota; kingdom Metazoa; phylum Chordata; class Mammalia; order Primates; family Cercopithecidae; genus Piliocolobus; species Piliocolobus tephrosceles. The sequence continues at coordinate 119,424,672 of NC_045441.1, read as the reverse complement.
GTCCTTCCTGAACTTTATTTATAGGGATGGCAGCTGAGGGTGATGTGCTGGCCCTCTGAGAACTCATGTGAATTCCCACATGGGAAAATTCCCACCTGCGTGTGAAATTCTTAAGGTTGTAGACATCCACCTGTGTGATATCACCAATCTGTACATTTTCAGTTCCTAGGATAACAAACGTTGATGTAAAGAGACCAAAATTGCTAGAGCATACCAAGGGCAGTATAGTTATGATTGAGAACATAAAACACCACTAGCTACCCTGCGATAGAAGCCAGATTAATAGACCTAGAGGTTAGTCTTTTCTGGGTCTCTGACAAAAAAAAAAAGCCAGAGCATTTATAGTAATTACTCAGGCATCATGTCTATCACATTCCATTAGCTTACTCGTTTGTTTATTTTTATAATGTTTACCTTGAAACACTGCAATCACTCAGTTCACATCTGCTGAGTGTCCCTGTAGATGTGACCCATTCCAATCCTCACTCTATATTAAAACAAAACAGAAGGCCTTTTAATATTCAATTTTGCACTGTCTCAAAAGCGATCCATCTGCATTTACACCAAATTGATATCCCTCTTTCTGTGCTTTTTCCCAAAATGAAAATGTCTTTCTGATGACATTTCCTATAACAAGCAACAATGAAGTTGCTTGTTATAAAAAGTATGAATTAAAAGGAAGTGTTTTCTTTAATGATCAACAATTCTTCCATCCAAAGAAAACCATTTGGCATATATCTTTAAAAATTTCTTTCTCTGCTTTCGAGTTTTTTCTTAAACAAAGATTAGACCATATCGCGTATACTGTTCTTTAAACAAAGGTGATCTTTTCTTGTTCATGAACATAGATCTACATTAATCTGACTTTGTTCTTCATTGCTTGAGAAGAAAATACACCTGTTTATTTTTAGAAACCATAGTTTATTTAATTTTAGCTGTTCATACACATTATATTAAGCCTAGAAAGACTCAACCACAACAAGCAGCAAGGAAATTTTTGTCTGTCCTCTGTGTGTCAAATTTATCTGCACACACTTTAAATCTCTGGGTTTGCATTCTCAAATATCTGCTTGAAGGGGAAAGATATATACACAGTGTTTCTGATTTCAAGAATGACTGGATTAACTTGGTTTTTCATTCTCTTGGGAGTCAGAGAGAAGACAGAAACCAAAAGGCAGATGCCATCATTCATCCTCATGTCCCCAGCATCTATCAAATAAACAGGAGTTCAATAAATTGGAAGTATGTACTTGGAGAATCAATAAAAGTTTCCTGGAAAAAATGGAGTTTTCGGCTGGGCATGGTGGCTCACACCTGTAATCCCAGCACTTTGGGAGGCCAAGGAGGGTGGATCATGAGGTCAGGAGATCAATACCATCCTGGCTAACATAGTGAAACCTCATCTCTACTAAAAATACAAAAAATGAGCCTGGCGTTGTGGTGGGCACCTGTAGTCCCAGCTACTTGGGAGACTGAGGCAGGAGAATAGCGTGAACCCTGGAGGCGGAGCTTGCAGTGAGCCGGGATCGCACCACTGCACTCCAGCCTGGGCGACAGAGTGAGATGCCTTCTCAAAAAAAAAAAAAAATGGAGCTTGAGCTGAGACTTTGGGCAGGCAGGATCTGCCAAGGCAATTGTGAAAAGAGCCTGAATTTCTAGTGGCAAGAAAATATGAGCTAGACAGGGAACCAGGGGAGAGCACATGATACACATCTGGGTTAAGGGGGAAACTTGGCCCAGCGGAGCAGGGACTTGACCCTGGGAGTGGTGGGGAAGGTAAAATACCAGAAAGTGGGCTAGAAGGCAAAGGATCTCACAATCCATACAGAGGAGTTTGCTCCAGATGAAATGGAGAGCCTTGGAAGGTTTCTGAGCAGGTAACTGATTGATGAGGGCAATGCTAAAAATTGTGAACCTTGCAGGATGGTGCCTGGCAGAGATCCTCTAAGCAGGGAGCCAAATAAGAGCCACTTGGGGAAACCCAGATTTAGGATGATACCTCTGGACTTGTGGATGGCAGAGGAAATGTCTGAGATGGGCTGCCGAGACCAGCTTAGTCGGGGAGACCCTAACCCAGTGGTGCTAGAGGAATTAAAAACACACACACAGAAATATAGAGGTTTGAAGTGGGAAATCAAGGGTCTCACAACCTTCAGAGCTGAGAGCCCCAAACAGAGATTTACCCACGTATGTATTAACAGCAAGCCAGTCATTAGCATTGTTTCTATAGATATTAGATTAACTAAAAGTATCCCTTATGGGAAATGAAGGGATGGGCTGAAGTTAAAGATGGGTCTGGCTAGTTATCTGCAGCAGGAGCATGTCCTTAAGGCTCTGCAGCAGGAGCATGTCCTTAAGGCACAGATCGCTCATACTATGTTTGTGGTTTAAGAACGCCTTTAAGCGGTTTTCCACCCTGGGCAGGCCAGGTGTTCCTTGCCCTCATTCCGGTAAACCCACAACCTTCCAGCGTGGGCGTTATGGCCATCATGAACATGTCACAGTGTTGCAGAGTTTTGTTTATGGCTCATTTTGGGGCCAGTTTATGGCCAGATTTTGGGGGGCCTGTTCCCAACAATGGGCTTGAAGAGAGATTTCAGTGGAAGAAACACGAGCCCATGGTGAGTAATAGGTGCATGACTGGATATAGAAGGAGAAGGTGGGGAAAGGAAGTTCCAGCGAGTGTTAAAGCAGGGACAGGTAGCCACCTCCATGGCTGCACCACAACATCTCCCCATCCATTGTGACACTGTGTGAAGTTCCACTGTAAGAATTTGTTTTGATTATCTCCCCTACTGCTAAGCTTTCAAAAAGAAATTTCTGCTGAGAAGTGCTACTCAATGATTGAGTCCACTCTAAGTGCTAGGAACATGCTAGCTCTCTTTCCTTCCTGGGAAGAACAGTGGAGGGGGGTGTTGAGCTTAGAGCTATAATGGGAGTCCAAAAGATGCCTTGCCCCCACCTCACTCCTGAGTCCAAAGGACTCAAAGATGATGCCTGAGTGACAAAAATAAACATTCCCTGGATGGATGTGTCAAGTAAAAATTACAGAAGGCCATTATTTTGGACCAAGCTTCCATACCAAACCCCAGCAGACCAGACTAAAAATCAAAGCAGAGCCACCCATGCTAAGGACCCAGGATAAGTTGTTAACTGACCTGAGAAATCAGGAGAAAGAGATAACAGGCAATTTCCCAAATAGGCCAGTTTAAATCTTCAACAGGCATGATAATGAAGTTCCTTTGCTTTAGTCCTTACACAAAAAATGTGGCCTGAAGTCACCTGAGTTATTTTTCTATTGTGGTGTCTCACTGTCCCCACCTTAAAAGAAAAGTAGCTTGGAAAGACTAATAGTCTTTGTTTTTTGCTTCTGCGCTATCCAGCCCATCTTTGTCTGTAAGGCCAAGCCCTTTTGCTTAGCTCATGAGAACACTCACTGTGTTTTATGGGATGAAGTGTTGCCCTATTCTAGAATCGCAAATAAAGCCAATTGAGATCTTTAAACTGAATTTGATGTAATTTTGTCTTTTGAACGGTGAAAATTATAATTTTAAAAAATAAATAGAGGAAGTTAGAGAAGGAGAAAGCACAAGCCTTCGTAGGAGGTTGTAGGAAAAACTTAAGAAAGCTCTGTTTTCTGTTTCTGACAATATAAACTGATATATATCAGAATAGGGCATCGTCATTTCTACCTCCTCACCACTATACAAGCTGGGTGAAATCTATTTTTTTAAACAGTCATATTGAGGTATATATGACATATAATAAACTGCAGATATTTATTTTTAAATTTTTATCATTGTCTTAAGAAACTCAGTCTATAAACCACATATATTTAAGACATGCAATTTGATATGTTTTGACATAGGTATACATCCATGATGAAATCACCACCACAATCAATATCACATATCACAGATCCATCATCCCCAGTAAAATCTGTTTTTGAGAATCATTAAGAAAATCTCCAGCCGGAAAGAGATCATTGAAGCCTCCTTGCTTTGCAGAAGAGGAAAGGAGGCCCCGAGAGGAGAAGCGACTTACACAAAGCCTCAGGGTTCATCTGGGCTAGAGCAGGCACCAGGAGCTCCAGCCTCAGACCCTGGTTCACTGTTCCATCCAATTAACCAAGGTAATTCTACTCGGTTCTAGGAAAAGACCATGTTAGACCAAATGCTTCTTCATCAACCTATCCCCTAGGAAGCTGTAATTCAGAAACAGAAAGATGATAGCTCCCTTTAGAGAAGTGCTTGAATAGCATATCACTCCCTATGAAGATGATGTTAGGCACACTTCGCCTTTCTCGCCCTTTAACCCCAGAAGGTGAGATAGCCTAACGGTAGGGTGAGTAGGTCACTAGATGGGACCATAAGAGAAAGAACCACAGATTGAAGCCTTCGGTAGAGTTACCAGACTCTAAAGCACTTCAGACTCAAAACTCTGAATGCCTTTGCCTGTAGAAACATGGTTATTTGTAGTACTTTTTGTCCCCCTGCCTTGGGTTTATTTGTACAAATAGCACTGGCGGACATCAGCCCCATGCAAATGGCAGCCCAGGGGTCACACCAATCCTCTGTCCTCATATTGGCAGACAGAGGTCTCTACTCTGAAGCATTTCTGAGAGCCTGGACACCTTTTGGAGTCTAAGCTAGAACTGAAGCTGGAGCTGCAGCCTGAGCCTTGCTTTGATACTTGGCCTTGGCCTTTGGCTGGAGAGTCTGAGACCCTTGGCAATGCAGGCACAAGCACAATTCCCAAGCTTGTGTTGCAGAATTTTTGCTCCTCAGCTCAGCTAAAACAAGGTTCTTGTCACACAACCAGGAAAGATTAGGCACGCAGACACGTTGAAGGGTGAGTAGAGTGGAGTTTACTGGGCAAAAAAGAAAAAACTCTCAGCAAAGTGAGAGGGGGTCCTGCTAACAGGCCCCCACCTCACAGATTGATTTCAGGCCACCACACATGAGCTGAAGAGGCCAGGTTCTTCCTCCGGGCACAAGGTGTGAACTTCCCATGGCACCACCCCATCCTCCCAGTGCAGAGGCGGGTCCCCAGTCCATTGCGGGCAGGTACAGACAAGACTCTGGGCAGGTTCCCCCATCTGCACAAAAGCATATGATGTAAACACTTGTGGGGCAGGTCGGAGATTCTCCAGGGACCCCTCCCCATATCTGCCTCCTGCATCTATTATTTCCCCCTCTAAGAAGTCCATCTAACTACCTTTAGAATAAGGATGAAGATAAGGATAAGGATGAAGACCAATCTTAACTGCTTCATGCTGACAGGGTCACTGTTTTGGGACAACGGCAGTGAGATCTCCCTCAGAGGCCTATGTAAGGGTCCTCAGGAAAAGGGGCCATTGTCCAAGTCCCAAGTTGCATAATCATCTGGAGCTTGAGGGCCTGAAGGTGAGAACAGACAACCTGAGTTATTAGAAAACATGTCTCAAAATGAAATAAGGGAGGGTAAGGACAGCTCAAAAACCACAAGGCTTTTCATCAGTTTGCACAAGAAGAAGCAGGCCAAAAGTCCAACTGATAATAAAAAGCTTTTACCCTTTTGTCAGCATGTCAGGCTTCTGGTTTCTCTTCCCCCAAGCCCAACCCTAAGTCAATGAGTTTAAGGTTTGGAAAATTAACTTTTTCCAGTTTGGAAGATGTATCCAAGTAGAATGTGTTGTAGTACAGAGACACAATTACCTATCAGTGAAGAGAGCACAGAGGAGGAAAAAGGAAAAAAGAAGGCTTTCTTTTTTTCAAAGGAGCCCCAGAGCTTCAGGATGCATTTGAAAGGGGTACAGACTGAAGATGAATGGCTACTCATTTAGAAAGAGGGGAACGAGGCATCCAGGTTCCCTTCTCTTCCTAGAAAATATCCAGGGTACATGAGGGAGAGAAAGTGAGGTGTTCCTCCTGGCAACTGTGACAGGGTGCCACCCATGGGTATCAAAGTGGCTTTCATACATGTTAACAGGGGGGCCTAGGGGGTGAGAATATCCACTCTTACCAACATATGCCCTATCTCCTCTGCCGTCAGTAGTCTTCAAGTTTTCTAGACCTCATTTATGCCACGGATACTAGCATAACCTTTATCCATGAAACAGGAAGCTTGACTTAATCAGCAGGAATCAGTCACACTCTGCTATGCCTTTTAACTTCCATTATCATCTACCTCTGGATCCCTCAGATCCAGTTTTATCTCCTAGGGCTTCAACCCGAAGCTTGGAGTTGAGTTTGGGACAAAAATGTTTCTCTGGAAAGGGGAGGCAGTGTTGCATGGACTCCTTATCATAAATTGAACACTAAGGTGAAACTATGGAATTGAGCCATCTTCCAACAGGGAGAGAAAAGGATGTCCTGTGACATGCCCAGATAATTGGTGGCTATAGTTAGCTTGCTGAGATTTGCGTATGTGGGGCTTGGCTTTAGTTAACTCCCTTGGTCTTACTTTCCCAAAAAGGAAACCTCCAGTTGATGGACATTCTGTTTATTCCCATCACCTGGCAGGATTCACAGGCTAATTGCTCAGAACTAGAATATTGATCCAGATTTTTACATCATCCATCCCGTTTGTTCCTTCTGAGCTGCAGCCAGGGATTATTGATTAGTTCACAAGAATAAGCACAATAAGTATAAAATGTAGGCAAGAAGTTAAAAACAACTAATGAGTCTAGAATTTAATGACAAATGTATGATAAATTTTGAAACATAATTTCTCTCTCTTTGGCCCTCATTTTGTTGAAAACAAACCATGATAAGACTGAGTTGTTTGCAAATAGACTTTAGTCTGATACTTGGCCTGATTATTTGCATAAAATAGCCCTTTTAGACTGGCTTTCATGAAACTCTGTTCCACAAGGAATCTCACATAGGACTTTCCTTTTTTTTTTTTTTTGAGACGGAGTCTGGCTCTGTCGCCCATGCTGGAGTGCAGTGGCCGGATCTCAGCTCACTGCAAGCTCCGCCTCCCGGGTTCACATCATTCTCCTGCCTCAGCCTCCCGCGTAGCTGGGACTACAGGTGCCCGCCACGTTTCCCGGCTAGTTTTTTGTATTTTTTTTTTTTTTTTTAGTAGAGATGGGGTTTCAATGTGTTAGCCAGGATGGTCTCGATCTCCTGACCTCGTGATCCGCCCATCTTGGCCTCCCAAAGTGCTGGGATTACAGGCTTGAGCCACCGCACCCGGCCTCACATAGGACTTTCTAAAGCTGAGCCCAGGCATGGATTTGTATCTTCAAATACCTGTGAGTTGGGTAAACTCCTCCCTTCTTGAGGTCCCAAGAGCATGTGGTTCCTGGCCTGTTGGAATGTGACATTCTTTACTCACCACAGGTTAGGAACCCTGTACAGGGACTGTGAAGACAAGGTATGAGGCCAGTTTTCCCAAGGGGCTTTTATCAGCTCTGCAAGTTGAACTTGACCCTTAAAGGGAAGCATACTTATCCAGTCAAAGCTTTGGTAAAACAACCAGTTTCTCCAATTGCATCCTGTTGCAAAAGAAAATGGATTCTTATTGCACTAATGGAAACTATATTGCCATAAGTGAAGAATACTCACAACTAGTTTCCAAATCCTGGGCCTGGCATGGTGGGTCACGCCTGTAATCCCAGCACTTTGGGAGACCAAGGTGAGTGGATCACCTAAGGTCAGGAGTTTGAGACCAGCGTAGCCAACATAGTGAAACCCCATCTCTACTAAAAATACAAAAATTAGCTGGGCATGGAGGCAGGTGCCTGTAATCCCAGTTACTCAGGAGGCTGAGGCAAGAGAATCGCTTGAACCCAGGAGACAGAGGTTACAGTGAGCTGTGATTGCACCATTGCACTCCAGCCTGGGCAACAACAGCAAAACTCCATCTCCAAAAGAAAAAAACCAAAACAAATTCCAGAGAAGCCAGTCAGAGAAAGAGAGACAAATATGCTCCAAATTTTATTCACAGGAGTATAGTTTACTCAATTATTAAAGGCCATAAATAGTTCAAAATAAGTATCCTCGACTCTGAGAAAATAAGGATCAGCGATGTTCCAAGCAAAAGTCAAAAAGATTACTTTAATTTTCTATTAGTTTAGTCAATTCAGTTAATTCTTGTTTTGCTTGATATTCATGAACATTTCAGCTCTTCATGAGTTCTGTGTGTTTTTCCTTTATTCCAATGTCATAATCTCCAAAGTTATCAGAAACCTCCATTTGAGAGCACCTGTCAAAATTCTATAGCTGATTATAAATCATCTTTTGAGGAGGATCAAAACAAGACAACCATGGTCTGTGAATAACAAAATGTCCAGGGTAGTTACCATCAGAAACATGATTGACAAAGAAATTTGGTTATCCCCGTGATTTACAATACATAACAACCTTAATTGTGATTGATAGTATATACTTAGACATTAGAATTTTTTAAATCCCATATAATTTTGAAACATGTATTAATATTATGTCCTAAAATATAACTTGAAGAAGATTAAACATCATTTTGGGAATCCCATGTACCTAAACATGTCAACTAATCCTGTTTACCTCTCTTCTGAATGCTCCAGGGGCCCTCTGTAGCATCCAAAAGCTAAGTGTCAGAAAACACAATTTTGAAACTGAAGTTTGATTTTGGGAAGCCTGTTAAATATGTTAGAGGTTTAAAACAGTTGATGTTATAAAACAGAATTCCAGATTACCATAAGTTATTTATTTTGCCAAAATGGTGACCCAAAAATTTTTTTAAAAAGCAAAAAACTTTTATAACCCTTTTGAATTTAGTCAACGTTCACACAGAGAATTTATTTTGCAAGATCAATTTTTTAGAAACCTTCCATAACTTGTTTAAACTTTTAGCTTTATCTTACCTAATTCAAAACAATCCTTTAACCCCAGGCAAAAATTTACATTTTGATGATATCTGCATTTTACCAATAATCTTTAAGACTGTTTTTATTTCTCAAAGATTAAAGTCACATGAACTAAAAGGTACTATAGCTTTTATATTCCCTTTAAAAACTATTTGATCCAAGTGTTTATCCTTCTTTAAGTCAATAAGTTAGAGCTCTTTTTATAGACATCACATACACAATACATGTACTACTAAACAGAGAGGTAAAAGAAAATCCAGTAGCCATAAGATTTTTCATTTGCCAATCTCCTAAACGGATTATTGGCTTCTGGGTGGAGCCTTTTAAGAACAAGGCTAGGAAAATATGCCACTTTTAGGGCCTAATACACAAATACAGCTGGAAGGCAAAAACAGATTTTGAAAGGGATCCATCCGCCTTTAATTCCCGGGGATCCATGAGGAAAACAGAAGTCTCTCCCGTCTCATGCTTGCATTAAGAGTGGTAAGGCAAATGAAGAAAAATATTTCAGTTAATAAGAAAAAACCTTTTTCCAGCAAAACAAGATTCAAGAAGAGAAAAACACAGCTGGGCGTGAGCCACACCTGTAATCCCAGGACTTTCGGAGGCCAAGGTAAGTGGATCACCTGAGGTTGGGAGTTCAAGACCAGCCTGACCAACATGGAGAAACTCCATCTCTACTAAAAATACAAAATTATCCAGGCATGGTGGCACATACCTGTAATCCCAGCTACTTGGGAGGCTGAGGCAGGAAAATCACTTGAACCCAGGAGGCAGAGATTGTGGTGAGCTGAGATCATGCCATTGCACTCCAGCCTAGGCAACAAGAGCGAAACTCCATCTCAAAAAAAAAAAAAAAAAGAAGAGAAAAACTTAAAGGCTTTTTAAATATACTCATAACTTGGATATCCACTTTTAATTAAGATGAGCACTCTTTAAGAAAGTCCTTTTAAATCCCTTGTTATCCAACTTTAGCCGTGCCAAGCAGCCAATATTTCTGACTTTCAAACTTTATTAAAAGCTCAGAGAAAGGAAAATCCAAGGCAGTTCATGGAGGGGAAGAGAATCAACAAATGGCAAGAAGTCATGCAGATGTCAAACCAGAAAGAACTCATTCCCTAAGCCAGGATTGAATCTAGGCCGCCATTGTAAAATGGCAGATGCTAAAATAAAGCATTGCCTTGTGGTTACAGGTCACACTTCCAAAGATGTAAAACAAGATGGAGACCTGCAGCAAAGTTTGCTGCTGACCATACGAAAAGGTATTCAAAGCACACTAGATTGGCTGCAGCTTAAGACAAACCTGGCAAATCCTTTTTCATAATCAAAACTTTACAGAGAATATTAGCTGTGTTAGTCGGGGTCCTGGCCTAGTAAAATGTTTTCTAAAAAGGAAAAAAAAAAAAAGTCTCACTTAAAATTTAACTCCTGACCTGGTAGAGAAAAAGAAAACAAAGCAAAACAAAACAAAAAAAAGCTTAAATGCAGGGCTGTGTTAACTGCCACAGAGTGGAGAAAAGAAAAAGATGCCTTTGGAAGAACCTTTTATTCTTATGCAAATGGATTCCTGCAACAGGGAGAGATACTTAATTGCTGTCTGATGGAGCTGGACCCCTAGGCCAGGGAAGGGGAAGACTCCATGGATGCATAGCCGGGAACGCTGGCCAGCGTGCCATTCAGCACCCTTGGGAGCCCCAGCCCCAGCCAGGAGGGGAGCAGGGAGCTGCTATTCGCCCATCCATCCTGCACGAACTTGCAGTCACTGAGGTCAGGTGGTGCACAGTTTCCTCTACCCTCAGAAAAAGTCTGAGGACAGAAAGGCTTAGAATCAAAAGAGAAAAAGATGTTTTGGTTCGCATCTTACTCACCCTTCCTCAAGTCCCTGTTCAGGCACCAAAATATTGCAGAACTTTTGCTCCTTAGTTCAGCTAAAACCAGATTCTTGTCACAAGACTGGGAAAGTTTAGGCACATTGACTGGTGAGTAAAGTGAAATGTGTTGAGCGAAAAGAAAAAAACCTTTCAGCAAAGCAAGAGGGGTCCTGCTAACAGGCCCCCACGTCACAAAATTATTCCATGCCACCACACGAGCTGAAGAGGCCAGCCTCCTCCCTGTTGCCCAAGGCACAAAATTCCCATGGCTCTACCCCATTCTCCCAGTGCACAGGTGGGTCCCCAGTCCATTGCAGGCATACACAGACAAGACCATGGGCAGGTTCCCTCATCTGCACAAAAGCATCTGATGTAAACACTTGTGGGGTGGGTCAGAGGTTCTCTAGGGACCTCCTTATCTGCCTCTGCATCTATCACTTGGGGTGGGTAATGTAGGCAAGACGATTGAGCTCACAGCTGATGCCCTTTGGGATCTTGGGCTTAACCTCCTCGGGCTTTACAATGGCCTTGATAACCTTGGCACGTGCATCTTCTTTAGGACCTTCTTGTTGTGCTTCTTGGAAAAGCAGATGTTCCTCAGGAATATGGGGTCCACCCCATTAAAAGATGCATATCTTTGTGATGAGGGTTTCCTGATGCCATTTCTGGGCCATTTTCAGGACTGGTTGTGTGTGGTATGGTTGTTGGACTTGGCCATGTCTGCACCATAATGTATGACTCCCAAAGGGATTGATACTAGAAGAGAAAAGCTATTTGTAATAAAATGAGTTCTATAGCACTATTAATAAACTATTAATGATACGTTTCAAAAGATTATGAATTAAATAGACATTGGTACTCTCACAGGGAAATACATAAAATCATGGTTGGCAGAAGTAGGATGAACCTGGGAGGCAGAGGTGCAGTGAGCCAAGATCAAAGTTTAATCAACCAAACTTTAAACAAAATTTTTCATTACAGGAAGATGAAGGTTGTATCAGTTTCTTCTTTCTCTGGAACCATGAACAAGGCTCAATTCTCCGGAACCATGAACATTTAAAACCTTATGGGATTTTTTTTGTTTTGACAAATGTACCATGGGCATGTAAGATGTTAACATTAGGGGATCCTTGGTAATCTAGTGGGTGGGAATAAAAATTACAGGTAGCTGGGTGAAGGTATACAGGAACTCTCTGTATTATGTTTGCAACTTTTCTGAAAATCTAAAATTATTCCAAAGATTATTTCACAATAGAAAGTTTATTTTATAAAATAAAACTTTCTGAAAAATCACATGCCAAAAACAATGAAAAGGCAAATAATGTACAAGGGGAAATATTTACAGCATGTATAATAAAGGGTTAATATCCTTACTATGTAGAAATCACCTACAAAATTCTGTAAGAAAAATCTTGTAAAAAATAAATAATGAGTCTCTGTTCCAAGATGGCCAAATAGGAACAGCTCTGGTCTACAGCTCCCATGATCAATGCAGAAGATGGGTGATTTCTGCATTTCCAACTGAGGTATCTGGTTCATCTCATTGGACTGGTTGGATAGTGGGTGCAGCCCACGGAGGGCAAGCCAAAGCAGGGTGGGGCATTGCCTCACCTGGGAAGTGCAAGGGATCGGGGGATTTCCCTTTCCTAGCCAAGGGAAGCCATGACAGACTTTGCCTGGAAAAATGGGACACTTCCGCCCAAATGCTGTGCTTTCCCCATGGTTTTAGCAACGGCAGACAAGGAGATTCTCTCCTGTGCCTGGCTCAGCAGGTCCCATGCCTATGGAGCCTTGCTGACTGCTAGTGAAGCAGTCTGAGATCAACCTGCGAGGCTGCAGCCAGGCTGGGGGAGGGGCATCCACCACTGCTGAGGCTTGAGCAGGTAAACAAAGTAGCCAGGAAGCTCAAACTGGGTGGAGCCCAACACAGCTCAGCAAAGGCTACTGCCTCTATAGACTTCAACTCTGTGGGCATGGCATAGCTGAACAAAACAAAGCAGACAATTTCTGCAGACTTAAAAGTCCCTGTCTGACAGCTCTGAAAAAAGCAGTGGTTCTCCCAGCATGGCGTTTGAGCTCTGAGAACGAATAGACTGCCTCCTCAAGTGGGTCCCTGACATCTGTGTAGCCTAACTGGGAGACACCTCCTAGTAGGGGCTGACGGACACCTCATACAGGCGGGAACCCCTCTGGGACAAAACTTCCAGAGGAAGGATCAGGCAGCAATATTTGCTGTTTTGCAATATTTGCTGTTCTGCAGCCTCCGCTGGTGATACCCAGGCAAACAGGGTCTGAAGCAGACCTCCAGCAAACTCCAACAGACCTGCAGCTGAGGGACCTGACAGTTAGTTTTAGTTTTCCTAAACTAACAAACAGAAAGGAATAGCATCGACATCATCAAAAAGGACATCCACACCAAAACCCCATCTGTAGGTCACTGACATAAAAGACCAAAGGTAGATAAAACCACAAAGATGGGGAGAAACCAGAGCAGAAAAGCTGAAAATTCTAAAAACCAGAGTGCCTCTTCTCCTCCAAAGGGTCGCAACTCCTCACCAGCAATGGAACAAAGCTAGACGGAGAATAACTTTGACAAGTTGACAGAAGTAGGCTTCAGAAGGTTGGTAATAACAAACTTCTCCAAACTAAAGGAGCATGTTCTAACCCACTGCAAGGAAGCTAAAAACCTTGAAGAAAGGTTAGATGAATTGCTAACTGAATAAACAGTGTAGAGAAGACCTTAAATGACCTGATGGAGCTGAAAACCATGGCACAAGAACTTCATGATGCATGCAGAAGCTTCAATAGCCGATTTGATCAAGTGGAAGAAAGGGTATCAGTGATTGAAGATCAAATTAATGAAATAAAGTGAGAAGACACGTTTAGAGAAAAAAGAGTAAAAAGAAATGAACAAACCTTCCAAAAAATGTGGGATTATGTGGAAAGAGCAAATCTACGTTTGATTGGTGTACCTGAAAGTGAAGGGGAGAATGGAACCAAGTTGGAAAACACTCTTCAGGATATTATCCAGGATAACTTCCCCAACCTAGCCAAGGCAGGCCAACATTCAAATTCAGGAAATACAGGGAACACCACAAAGATACTCCTCGAGGAAAGCAACCCCAAGATACATAATCGTCAGATTCACCAAGGTTGAAATGAAGGAAAAAATACTAAGGGTAACCAGAGAGAAAGATCAGGTTACCCACAAAGGGAAACCCATCAGACTAAAAGTGGATCTCTCAGCATAAACCCTACAAGCCAGAAGAGAGTAGAGGCCAATATTCAACATTCTTAAAGAAAAGCATTTTTAACCCAGAATTTCATAGCCAGCCAAACTAACCTTCATAAGTGAAGGACAAACAAAATCCTTTACATATAAGCAAATGCTGAGAGATTTTGTCACCACCAGGCCTGCCTTACAAGAGCTCCTGAAGGAAGCACTAAACATGAAAAGGAACAACTGGTACCAGCCACTACAAAAATATGCCAAACTGTAAAGACCATCGATGGTATGAAGAAACAGCATCAACTAATGGGCAAAATAAACAGCTAACATCATAATGACAGGATCAAATTCACACATAACAATATTAACCCTAAATGTAAATGAGCTAACTGCCCCAATTAAAAGACACAGACTGGCAAATTGGATAAAGAGTCAAAACCCATGAGTGTGCTGTATTCAGGAGGCCCATCTCACATGCAGAGACACACATAGGCTCAAAATAAAGGGATGAAGGAAGATCTACCAAGCAAATGGAAAGCAAAAAAAGGCAGGAGTTGCAAACCTAGTCACTGATAAAACAGACTTTAAACCAACAAAGATCAAAAGACACAAAGAAGGCCATTACATAATGGTAAAGGAATCAATTCAACAAGAAGCGCTAACTATCCTAAATATATATGCACCCAATACAGGAGCACCTATATTCATAAAGCAAGTCCTTAGAGATCTACAAAGAGACTTAAATTCACACACAATAACAATGGGAGACTTTAACAACCCACTGTCAATATTAGACGAGATAGACGATAGATGGACGAGACAGAAGGTTAACAAGGATATCTGGGACTTGAACTCAGCTCTGCACCAAGAGGACCTAATAGACATCTACAGAACTCTCCACCCCAAATCAGCAGAATATACATTCTTCTCAGCACCACATTGCACTTATTCTAAAATTGACCACATAATTGTAAGCACTCCTCAGCAAATGTAAAAGATCAGAAATCACACCAAACTGTCTCTCAGACCACAGTGCAATCAAATTAGAACTCAGGATTAAGAAACTCACTCAAAACCGCACAACTACATGGAAACTGAACAACCTGCTCCTAAATGACTACTGATTAAATAACAAAATGAAAGCAGAAGTAAAGATATTCTTTGAAACCAATGACAACAATGACACAACGTACCAGAATCTCTGAAACACATTTAAAGCAGTTTGTAGAGGGAAATTTATAGCACTAAATTCCCACAAGAGAAAGCAAGAAAGATCTAAAATCAACACCCTAACACCACAATTAAAAGAACTGGAGAAGCAAGAGCAAACAAATTCAAAAGCTAACAGAAGGTGAGAAATAACTAAGATCAGAGCAGAACTGAAGGTGATAGAGACACAAAAAACCCTTCAAAAAAATCAATGAATCCATGAGCTGGTTTTTTTTAAAATATCAACAAAATTGATAGACTGCTAGCAAGACTAATAAAGAAGAAAAGAGAGAAGAATCAAAAAGACACAATAAAAAGTGATAAAGGGGATACCACCGATCCCACAGAAATACAAACTACCATCAGAGAATACTATAAATACCTCTAGGCAAATAAACTAGAAAATCTAGAAGAAATGGATAAATTCCTGGACACATACACCCTCCCAAGACTAAACCAGGAAGAAGGTGAATGTCTGAATAGACCAATAACAGGCTCTGAAATTGAGGCAATAATTAATAGCCTTCCAACAAGAAAAGTCCAGGACCAGACAGATTCACAGCCAAATTCTACCAGAAGTACAAGCGGAACTGGTACCATTCCTTCTGAAACTATTCCAATCAGTAGAAAAAGAGGGAATCCTCCCTAACTCATTTTATGAGGTCAGCATCACCCTGATACCAAAGCCTGGCAGAGACACAACAAAAAAAGAGAATTTTAGACCAACATCCGTGATGAAAATTGATGTGAAAATCCTCAATAAAATACTGGCAAACCGAATCCAGCAGCACACCAAAAAGCTTATCCACCGTGATCAAGTCGGCTTCATCCCTGGGATGCAAGACTGGTTCAACATATGCAAATCAATAAATGTAATCCATCACATAAACAGAACCAGTGACAAAAACTACATGATTATCTCAATAGATGCAGAAAAGGCCTTTGACAAAATTCAACAGTCATTAATGCTAAAAACTATCAAAAAACTAGGTATTGATGGAACATATCTCAAAACAATAAGAGCTATTTATGACAAACCCACAGCCAGTATCATACTGAATGTGCAAAAACTGGAAGCATTCCCTTTGAAAACCGGCGCAAGACAAGAATGTCATCTCTCACTGCTCCTATTCAACATAGTATTGGAAGTTCTGGCCAGGGAAATCAGGCAAGAGAAAGAAAGAAAGGGTATTCAATTAGGAAAAGAGGAAGTCAAATTGTCCCTGTTTGCAGATGACATCATCATATATTTTAGAAAACTCCATCATCTCAGCCCAAAATCTCCTTAAGCTGATGAGCAACTTCGGCAAAGTCTCAGGATACAAAATCAATGTGCAAAAATCACAAGCATTCCTATACACCAATAACAGACAAACAGAGAGCCAAATCATGAGTGAACTCCCATTCACAATTGCTTCAAAGAAAATAAAATACCTAGGAATCCAACTTACAAGGAATGTGAAGGACCTTTTTAAGGAGAACTACAAAACTCTACTCAACAAAATAAAAGAAGACACAAACAAATGGAAGAACATTCCATGCTCATAGATAGGAAGAATCAATATCGCGAAAATGGCCATACTGCCCAAGGCAATTTATAGATTCAATGCCATCACCATCAAGCTACCAATGACTTTCTTCACAGCATTGGAAAAAATTACTTTAAAGTTCATGTGGAACAAAAAAGAGCCTGCATTGCCAAGACAATCCTAAGCAAAAAGAACAAAGCTGGAGGCATCATGCTACCTGACTTCAAACTCTACTACAAGGCTACAGTAACCAAAACAGCATGGTACTGCTACGGAAACAGATATATAGACCAATGGAACAGAACGGAGGTCTCAGAAATAACACCACACATCTACAACCATCTGATCTTTGACAAACCTGACAAAATCAATAAATGGGGAAAGGATTCCCTTTTCAATAAATGGTGCTGGGAAAATTGGCTAGCCATATGTAGAAGCTGAAACTTGATCCTTTTTTACACCTTATACAAAAATTAATTCAAGATGGATTAAAGACTTAAATTTTTTTTTATGGTTTTAGAAACCATAAAAACCCTAGAAGAAAACCTAGACAACACCATTCAGGACATTGGCATGGGCCAGGACTTCGTGACTAAAACACCAAAAGCAATGGCAACAAAAGCCAAAATAGACAAATAGGATCTAATTAAACTAAAGAGCTTCTTCACAGCAAAAGAAACTACCATCAGAGTGAAAAGGCAACCTACAGAATGGGAGAAAACTTTTGCAATCTACCTATCTGACAAAGGGTTAATATCCAGAATCTGCAAAGAACTTAAACAAATTTACAAGAACAAAACAAACAACCCCATCAAAAAGTGGGCAAAGGATATGAACAGACATTTCTCAAAAGAAGACATTTATGCAGCCGACAGACACATGAAAAAATGCTCATCATCACTGGTCATCAGAGAAATGCAAATAAAAACCACAATGAGATACCATCTCATGCCAGCTAAAATGGCGATGATTAAAAAGTCAGGAAACAACAGATGCTGGAGAAGATGTGCAGAAATAGGAACACTTCTACACTGTTGGTGGGAGTGTAAATTGGGTCAACCATTGTGGAAGACAGTGTGGCGATTCCTCAAGGATCTATAACTAGAAATACCATTTGACCCAGTGATCCCATTAATGGGTATATACCCAAAGGATTATAAGTCATGCTCCTATAAAGACACATGCACATGTATGTTTGTTGCCGCACTATTCACAATATCCAAGACTTGGAACCAACCCAAAAGTTCATAAATGACAGACTGGATTAAGAAAATGTGGCACAGGCCCGGCACAGTGGCTCATGCCTATAATCCCAGCACTTTGGGAGGCTGAATCAGGTGGACCTTCTGAGGTTGGAAGTTCAAGACCAGCCTGACCAACATGGAGAAACCCCGTCTCTACTAAAAATACAAAATTAGTTGGGCATGGTGGCACATGCCCGTAGTCCCAGCTACTCAGGAAGGCTGAGGCAGGAGAATCGCTTGAACCCAGGAGGCAGAGTTTGCAGTGAGTCGAGATCGTGCTATGGCACTCCAAAACTCGGTCTAAAAAAAAGAAAAGAAAAGAAAAGAAAGGAAAAGAAAATGTGGCACATATACACCATGGAATACTATGCAGCCATAAAAAAGGATGGGTTCATGTCCTTTGCAGGGTCATGGATGAAGCCGGAAACCATCATTCTCAGCAAACTATCACAAGAACAGAAAACCAAACACCACATGTTCTCACTCATAGGTGGGAATTGAACAATGAGAACACTTGGACACAGGGTGGGGAACATCACACACTGGGGCCTGTTTGGGGGGTGGAGAGCTGGGGGAGGGAAAGCATTAGGAGAAATACCTAATGTAAATGATGAGTTGATGGGTGCAGCAAACCAACGTGACACATGTATACACATGTAACAAACCTGCACATTGTGCACATGTACCCTAGAACTTAAAGTATAATAAAGAATTTTTTTAAAAAACCTGCAAAAAAAGAAAAAAAAAACTTAATTCTTTTGGATTGAAATTACTTTTATCAAACTTCATTCATTAAAAATTGCTTGTTTCATTTGATCAACCCTAAAAAAAATGAATAATGACAAAAATAAGCAGCTCTCTCTCTCTCTCTCTCTCTCTCACACACACACACACACACAGAGAGAGAGAGAGAGATGACCAAACTCTTTTTTAAGTTCAATACCTGCGGTAATCACAGAAATGATATTTTAAAAAATAAGATGCCTTTTTTTTCATCAATCAGGTTAGTAAAGCTGTTAGGTTTTTTGTTTTTTGTTTTGTTTCTGTGGTAGGTTGTTTTTTTGGGGGGGTTTCTTTTTGTTTGTTTGTGTTTGTTTGTTTGTTTTGAGACAGAGTCTTGCTCTGTCACACAGGCTGGAGTGCAGTGGCACGATTTTGGCTTACTGCACCTCTGCCTCCCAGGTTCAAGCAATTCTCCTGCCTCGGCCTCCCAAGTAACTGGGATTACAGGCACATGCCTCGGCCTCCCAAGTAGCTGAGATTACAGGCACATGACACCACACCTGGCTAATTTTTGTATTTTTAGTAGAGACAGGTTTCACCATGTTGGCCAGGCTGGTCCTTGGTCTCCCAAAGTGCTGGGATTACAAGAGTGAGCCACCATGCCCAGCCAATGTGGTAGGCTGTTTTTTGTTTGTTTGTTTTTAATACTACCCAAAGTTGGTGAGGGTTTGAGGAAATGAGCAGTAGAGGAAGTGTGTATACTGTTACAGCTGTTCTAAGAGTGGGATTTGGCAATTCAAAGGCAAAAACTTACAGATATGTACTTCTGTGCCTACTATTCTACTTTCAGGAATTTATTCTAAGGAAAATCACCATGGATACACACAAAGATGTACCTAGGATGTATGTTGTTTAAAATGATGAAAAATTAGAAAAATCCTACTGTCTTCTAATTGGCATTTGGTTAAATCAAGCAGAGCAAATTCACACCAGAGATAAGGCTACCATTAGAAATGATACATATAAGAGCCAGCCAGGCGTGGTGGCACATGCCTGTAGTCCCAGCTACTGGGAAAGCTGAGATGGAAGGATCCCATCCCTTAAGCCCAAGAATTCAAGTCCTTCCTAGGCAACATAGCAACAAGACCCTACCTCTTTAGGGGGGAAATAAAAAAGTATATAAGAATGCTAAGAAATCTGGCCAGGCAGGGTGACTCACACCTGTAATCTCAGCATTTTGGGAGGCCAAGGCAGGAAGGTCATGTGAGCCCAGGAGTTTGAGACCAGCCCTGGCAACAGAGCTCTACAAAAATTACAAAAATTACAAAAATTAGCCAGGCGTGATGGCAAGCACCTGTGGTCCCAGCTACTTGGGAGGCTGAGGTAAGAGGATCCCTTGAGTCTAGGAGGTCGAGGCTACAGTGAGCCATGGGCATACCACCGCACTCCAGCCTGGGGGGCAGAGAGAGACACTGTCTCAAAAAAATAAAGAAGGAAAGAAGGAGGAAAGAAAGAAAGAAGAAAGAAAGAGAAG
>NC_045441.1:119369117-119404487 GCF_002776525.5 Piliocolobus tephrosceles | reverse complement strand
GAAGGAAGGAAGGAAGGAAGGAAGGAAGGAAGGAAGGAAGGAAGGAAGGAAAATACTAAGAAATTTAAAGATGTGAAAACATGTTCACAGAATATTAAATTGTTTGGGGTTTTGTTGTTTTTTTTAACTTTTAAGTTCAGGGGTTGATGTGCAGGTTTGTTAAATAGGTAGACTCATGTCATGGGGATTTGTTGTACAGATTATTTTGTCACCCAGGTATTAAGCCTAGTACTAATTAGTTATTTTTCCTGATCCTCTCCCTCTTCCCACCCTCCACCCTCCAGTAGGCCCCAGTATTCTCCTCTATGTGTCCGTGTGTTCGCCTCATTTAGTTTCCACTTATTAAATATAAGTGAGAACATGAGGTATTTGGTTTTCTGTTCCTGCAGTAGTTTGCTAAGGATAATGGCCTCCAGCTCAATCCAAGTTCCTGCAAAGGACATGATCTCATCCTCTTTTTTATGGCTGCATAGTATTCCATGGTGTATATGTACCACATTTTCTTTATCCAGTCTACCATTGATGAGCATTTAGGTTAATTTTATGTTTTTCCTATTGTGAATAGTGCTGCAATGACCATGCAAATGTGTGTCTTTATGGTAAATGATTTCTATTCCTTTGGGTATATACCCAGTAATGGGATTGCTGGGTTGAATGGTAGTTCTGTTTTTAGCTCTTTGAAGAATAGCCACACTGCTTTCTGCAATGGTCGAACTAATTTACCCTCCCACTAGCAATGTATAAGCGTATTTTTTGACTTTTTAGTAATAGCCATTCTGACTGGTGTGAGATAGTATCTCATTGTAGCTTTGATTCGACCTTCTCTAATGATTAATGATGTTGACCTTTTTTTCATATGCTTGTTGCCTACATGCAGGTTTTCTTTTGAGAAGTGTCTGTTCATGTCCTTTGCCCACTTTTTAATGGGGTTATTTTTTTCTTGTAAATTTGTGTGTTCTTTATAGATGCTGGATATTAAACCTTTGTCAGATGCATAGTTTGCAAAAATTTTTCTCCCATTCTGTAGGTTGTCTGTTTACTCTATTGATAGCTTCTTTTGCTGTGCAGGAGCTCTTTAGTTTAATAAGATCCCATTTGTCAATTTATTTCTTTTTTTGTTGTTATCAATAAGGCTTCCAGTCATTTTTTTGTTTCTGTTGCAATTGCTTTTCATGAAACTTTTGCCCATTCTAACATCCAGAATGGTATTGCCTAGGTTGTCTTCTAGAGTTCTTATAGTTTGGGATTTTAAATTTAAGTCTTTAACCTGTCTTGAGTTGATTTTTGTATAAGGTGTAAGAAAAGGGTCCAGTTTCAATCTTCTGCACATGGCTAGTCAGTTCTCCCAGCACCATTTATTAAATAGAGAGTATTTTCCCCATTGCTTGTTTTTGTCAGCTTTGTCTAAGATGAGATGGCTGCAGGTGTGTGGCCTTATTTGTGGACTCTCTACTCTGTTCCATGGGTCTATGTATCTGTCTTTATAAGTACCATGCTGTTTTGGTTACTGTAGCCCTGTAGTATAAAGTCAGGTAGCATCATGCTTCCAGCTTTGTGCTCTCTGCTTAGGGTTGCCTTAGCTATTCAGGCTCTTTTTTGGTTCGATATGAATTTTAAAAGTTTTTTTGCTAATTCTGTGAAGAATGTCGTCAGTAGTTTGATAGGAATAGCATTAAATCTATAAATTGCTTTAGGCAGTATGGCCATCTTAACAATGTTAATTCTTGCTATCCATAAGCATGGAATGTTTTCCATTTGTGTGTGCCATCTCTGATTTCTTTGAGCTGTATTTTGTAGATCTCATTGTGGAGATCTTTCACCTCCCTGATTAGCTGTATTTCTAGGTATTTTATTCTTTCTGTGGCAACTGTGAATGGGATTGCATTCCTGATTTGACTCTCAGCTTGACTGTTGTTGGTGTATAGGAATGCTACTGAATTTTTATACATTGATTTTTGTATCCTGAGACTTTGCTGAAGTTGTTTATCAGCTTAAGGAGCTTTTGAGCTGAGACCATGGGTTTTCTAGATACAGGATAATGTCATCTGCAAACAGGGATATTCTGACTTCCTCTCTTTCTATGTGGATGCCCATTATTTCTTTCTCTTGCCTGATTGCTCTAGCCAGGATTTCCAATACTATATTGAATAGGAGTGATGACAGAGGGCACAGAGAAAAATCTGCCAAGCAAACAGAAAACAGAAAAAAGCTGAGATTGCAATCCTAACTTCAGACAAAACAGACTTTAAACCAGCAAAGATCAAAACGACAAAGATGGGCATTACGTATTGGTAAAGTGTTAAATTCAACAAGACCTAACTCTCTTAAATATATATGCACCCAACATAGGAGCACCCAGATTCATAAAATAAGTTCTTAGAGACCTTCAAAGAGACATAGACACCCACGCGATAATAGTGAGAGACTTTAACACTCCACCGACAGTATTAGATCACCCAGGCAAAAAATTAACAGAGATATTCAGAACCTAAACTCAGCACAGGATCAAATAGACCTGATAGACATCTACGGAACTCTCTACCCCAAAAACAACAGAATATACATTCTTCTCATCGCCACATGGCACATACTCTAAATTCAATCACATAATCAGATGTAAAATGCTCCTCGGCAAATGCAAAGGAACTGAAGTCATAACAACCACTCTCTCAGACCACAGTGCAATTAAAATAGAATTCAAGACTAAGAAAATAGCTTAAAATTATACAATTGCATGGAAATTGAATAACCTGCTCCTGAATGACTTTTGAGTAAATAATGAAATTAAGCAGAAATCAAGAAGTTCTTTGAAACTAATGAGACCAAAGATAAAACACACTGGAATCTCTAGGACACAGCTAAGGCAATGTTAAGAGGAAAATTTATAGCACTGAATGCCCACATCAAAAAGCTAGAAAGATCTCAATTTAACAATCTAACATCACAACTAAAAGAACTAGAGAACCAAGAGCAAATCAACCCCAAAGCTAGCAGAAGACAAGAAATAACCAAAATCAAAGCTAAACTGAAGGATATTGAGACTTGAAAAAACAAAAAAAGATCCAAATAAAATAAATTAGAAAAGACAAAGGGGATATTACCACTGACACCACAGGAATACAAACAACCATCAGAGAATATTATGAACACCTCTGTGTACACAAACTAGAAAATCTAGAAGAAATAGATAAATTCCTGGGCACATACACCCTCCCAAGACTGAACCAGGAAGAAATCGGATCCCTGAACAGACCAATAACTAGCTCTGAAATTGAATCAGTGATAAATAGACTACCAACCAAAAAAAGCCAGGACCAGATGAATTCACAGCCAAATTCTACCAGATGTACAAAGAAGAGCTGGTCCATTACTACTGAAACTATTCCAAAAACTTGAGGAGGAGGGACTCCTCCCTAATTCATTCTATGAGACGAGTATCCTACTGAAACTAAAACTTGGCAGAGAAACAGCAAAAAAAGAAAACTTCAGGCCAAATGAACACTGATGCAAAAATCCTCAACAAAATACTGGCAAACCAAATCCAGCAGCACACCAAAAAGCTTATCCACTACGATCCAGTAGGCTTTATCCCTGGGATGCAAGGTTAGTTTAACATATGCAAATCAGAAAATGTGATTCATTACATAAATTTAGAACTTAAAGACAAAAATTATATGGTCATCTCAATAGATACAGAAAAGGCTTTTGATAAAATTCAGCACCCCTTCCTATTAAAAGCTCTCAATAAGCTAGGTATTGAAGGCACATACCTCAAATCATTAAGAGCCATCTACAAAAGCTAGAAGCATTCCCCTTGAAACCCAGAATTAGACAAAAAAGAAATTTTAAGGAGCTTATAAAACAAAACATGCTTTCAAAATGATGATTATTTTGGAAGGAAATACACCAAAAAGTTAACTCAGTGATTTGGCTATACAAATTACCAAAAATTCTGTGTGGTGAACAGCAATTTTAATTTTCTTTTTTTATTATTAAAAAAATAGAGATGGGGTCTCACTATGTTGCTCAGGCTGGTTTCAAACTCCTGGCCTCAAACGATTCTTCTGCCTTGGCCTCCATTACAGGCATGAGCCACCACACTTGGCCAATTTTCTTCGTTTTGTTTACAATTTAAGTAGAAAGAAAGTAAAGGTCAAATCTCCTACTGAAGTGATAAGGGAAACCACAGATTCCCAGCATAATTTCTTATACATTGATTCCATGCTGGTTTGGCTTTCTAGCCTGGCTTTCCTTTTGATCTATGAGTTTGTGATTTGGGTTCACCCTAACACTCCGTTTTCTCACTCATCCATCATCTTTTGGGTTCCCCAGAGCCAACCACCCTGGTGGCTCTCTGCTGCCCCCTCCTGCCCCCAGCAGACAACCACTGTGTCAGTCCCCTGGTCCCAAGTTACACCAGGTTCCCGCCTTGTACCAAAGACAATCTTGAGTCTAAAATTCCATCATGAAAATTCTTTTTTATATTAAGTCAGTTGGGAAGAACAAATAGGTTCCACAAATAATTTGCTGTCTGCAACACCAACACAAAATCCC
Source organism: Piliocolobus tephrosceles (assembly GCF_002776525.5). Taxonomy (NCBI): domain Eukaryota; kingdom Metazoa; phylum Chordata; class Mammalia; order Primates; family Cercopithecidae; genus Piliocolobus; species Piliocolobus tephrosceles. The sequence continues at coordinate 119,399,933 of NC_045441.1, read as the reverse complement.
TCCACGTATATTAACTATTTGTCCTGCTCAAGAGGAGGTAAATAGGGCCATTCATGGCCATGTTGTGAAGGTGTGTCTTTTCACCCTTCATCAGTGTGCTACTCATGATGACCTCAGTCCGGGATCTATGAATGGATTCTTCATTTATGGAGTTCCTACTGTGTGACAGGCACTGTTAAGTCATAGAGCTCCAAAGATGAGTAAGAGATTGTATCTGCCTGGAGCTCAATGTCTAGACCACAGCTGTCCAATGGAAGGTTCTGTATCTACAATGCCCAACGTTGCAGCCACCAGTCACTTGTGGCTATGGAGCACCTGAAATGTGCAAGTGTGACTGGTCACACTAGTGATGTTTTAAATTAATTTTAACTTACGTTTAAAAATTGAAGCAGAGCTTTCCCTTTAAATACATACATACCTTATTGCTTTGGTAGAACACATTTTAACTGTTGAAAATTTAGCACCCAAATTGAAATATGTTGTAAGTATAATACACACCAGATTTAAAAGACTTAGTATAGAAATTAGAATGTAAAATATCGCATTAATAATTTTATATCCATTACATGTTCACATGATAATATTTTGGATATATTGGGTTAATAAAATATCACATAAAAATTAATTGCACATGCTCCTTTTTAAAATGTAGTTACTAGAAAATTTAAAATTACATATGTAGCTTGCAATAAATTTCTATTGGATAGCATTGGTCTAGAGGGGAAAAAATGATATCTGAACAGTCTACTTGTATCATAATAGGTTCCTGGAAATGCATAGCAAAGCTTAATGCATAAAAATGAAACAATAGGACCGGGCACAGTGGCTCAAAAAAAAAAAAAATTAAACAATAGACTACCTGATATAACAGGGTAAGGTAGTCGCTTCTCAAGAGCTAGACAAAAATCATAAAATTCCCAATTTCAACCAGCATTAAATGATAACCTTTTATCTCAGCTGTAAAAGGAATTCATGTGGCACATTAACAATTAAAATATTATAGACATTACTAAGAAAGTTAAAATATTCCTAGAGATAATTAACAGTTTGATCTATATAAAGGCGTACTGTTGTTATTGGTTATTTATTTATTTTTTTTTTTTTGAGATGGAATCTTGCTCTGTTGCCAGGCTGGAGTGCAGTGACACGGTCTTGGCTCACTGCAACCTCCGCCTCCCTGGTTCAAGCCATTCTCCTGCCTCAGCCTCCCGAGTAGCTGGGACTACAAGCGTCCGCCACCATGCTCAGTTAATTTCTTGTATTTTAGTAGAGACAGGGTTTCACCATGTTGGCCAGGCTGTTCTTGAACTCCTGACCCTGTGATCCACCCACCTCAGCCTCCCAGAGTGTTGGGATTACAGGTGTGAACCACCATGCCCAGCCGTGAGTTAATATTTAATAAACTCCCCTTTTTATATATATGTATCCTATTAGTTCTGTCCTTCTGGAGAACCCCGACTAATACAAGCCCAATTCATTGCAACACTTGTTCTATTCTATGGAATGAAGTGTTGCCTGATCCTAGACTTGCAAATAAAGCCAGCTGAGATCTTTAACCTCAATTTGTTGTAATTATGTCTTTTGACACACACTTCTCAGTTATATAGGAGGTTCAGGGACGTATACTTATGGTTGCTAAGTTAAGAATTCTGGTATACAAATCTTTTAATTAGTTTCAAATGTGCAGAGACCTGGGGCTCAGGGAGTAGAGAAAATAAGACTAAACTCTTAAATCATATTGAAAAAATACTTCTGTATAATAATGCTTTTATATGTATTGGGAATAGGAGGGAGGTAGGAGTTTTGGGCTGAGGAAGGAAAACTAACTGTAAATGCAACTGGGAAGATGTGGAAGAAGGTGGCCTCTGTGAAGGAAGTCTCCAGACCTTGACAAAAAGGAGAGGATTACCTTCTTCAGGTGAGGAGCAGCCTTCCAGGCTACCTGGAACCCCCGGCTACCAAACAAAACACTAACTCAGTTCACTGAGCCATCTCATGTTAGATCTCCTGACCTGCTTTGCTTTTATCTGAAGTTCCTTTAAGGACAGAAAATGCTTTTTTCTTTTTCTTTTTCTTTTCTTTCCTTTCTTTTTTTTTTTTTTTTTTTTTTTTTTGAGACAGAGTCTTGCTCTGTCGCCCAGGCTGGAGTGCGGTGCCCCGAACTTGGCTCACTGCAGCCTCCTGGGTTCAAGTGATTCTTGTGCCTCGGCCTCCCAAGTAACTGGGATTACAGGCATGCACCATGACACCTGGCTAATTTTTGTATTTTTAGTCGAGATGTGGTTTCACTATGTTGGCCAGGCTGGTCTCAAACTTCTGACCTCAAGTGATCTTCCTGCCTTGGCCTCTCAAAGTGCTGGGATTACAGATGTGAGCCACTGCACCCAGCCAGAAAACCTTTTGTTACACAATTAAAGACAAGGTGTAGAATGCATATTCAGAATTGGATTAATATTTTTATTGTGAATGAGGACAAATAATCAATTATTAGCAAAATTCATGTGGCTGGCAGCAGATCCTTCCCTTCTTTGATGAGGAGAGATTGGAAGGGGTAGAGAAAGATGGTTTCAAGGTGAAGGGAGCCTCTTCGAGACTGACCACCTACACACACTTGGTTCTCTGCCTGAAAACAGATGCCAAATCTTCAAATACATTCTTAAAACCCTCTTCAATTTTAAGACCAACCTAAAGGGCTGGTCTTTCTAACCAACCTCTGTGACACTTTCTGTGGCTTTCTCAGGAAAGTTGGGTTCTTGGTTCAGACCCCTGTTGTAGCATTGATCTCCTTTTATGCAATTGACTGACAGCAGTTTCTCCTCTCGTCTGTTTGGTGTTCAAATAAATAGAGTTTTTGGACATTATGCATTGACACCACTAAACTCCCGGAATTTTGACTTTTGTCCTTGAGCTCATGAATGAACATTTCAAATGACTGCATTGTGTAGTTCCAACAGCACCAGTATCTCTGTGCATTGGTATTTGAACATGATTTGAACATATATACATGGAAAAAGAATGTGTTGATGTTAGTTATAAGAAGAGGAAGTCATAAACATAGTTCAATTGGGACAAACTTGGAAATCATTAGACATGCTGAAAGGGGTGCATTTTAACAATGATCACATATTTGGGCTTAGGCCTGTTGATTCTGTTTGTGAAAAAAAAAAAAAGAACACATAAAATGTCAAAAAATATATTCCTGAAGAGTATATCTGAAAGGTGACATGAACTAATTCTTCATATAAAAATTAATTCCAGATGGAACAAAATTGAGAGATAAAACAAGGAAATCATAACAGTACTAGAAAAAAAAGCACTTGTAAAAATTTTCTTAATCTCACTCAAAAGTAGGAAAGACTTTTTCAAGCATAATATAAATAAAATCCAGAAGCCTTGAAGGAAAAGACTGATATTTGGACTTCATAAAAATATTTAAACTTCTGTAGCACGAGAAAAAAAAAAAAAAACTCAGTAAACGAAGTAAAAAGTTGAAAAAAATGTTGGAACACAAGCCCTAATTTTCCTCATATATAAAGAGCTTTAAAAATAAGATGAAGTGCCTGTAGTCCTGGCTACCTGGGAGAGTTAGGCAGAAGATCATTTGAGCCTAGGACATAGAGGCTGCAGTGAGCTAAGATTGTGCCACTGCACTGCAGCCTGGATGATAGAGTGACACCCCATCTCAATCTATCAATCAATCAATCAATAAGATAAGATAAAGCCAAATAACTTAGTAGAAAAATGGTCAGAATATATGAATAGAAAGTTCATGGATGAGGAATTCCAAATAACTAATAAATATATGAAAAATGGTCAACTTTACAAATAAATAAATATAAAATAATGAAATATTTTTCTTATTTTAGATTGGCATAGATCCAATTTTTGATGATATCAGTATCAGGAAGATGTGTGAAGCAGGTCCTCTCAAAAGCATTGTTGGTAGGAAAGAAAATTGTTACAATTTCTTTGTAGGGCAGTCTAGGAATACAAAAATGTTCACACACTCTGTGACCCAGCAATTCCACTATTCAGAATTTGTCCAACAGGCTGGCGTGGTGGCTCATGCCTGTAATCCCAGCACTTTGGGAGGCTGAGGTGGGCAGATCACTTGAGGTCAGGAGCTTGAGACCAGTCTGGCCAATGTAATGAATTCTCATCTCTAACAACAACAAAAATACAAAAATTAGCCAGGTGTGGTGGTGGGCGCCTGTAATCTCAGTTACTTAGGAAGCCGAGGCAGAATTGCTTGAATCAAAGAGAAGATTGCAGTAAGCCAAGATCACATCACTGCACTCCAGCCTGTGCTGACAGAGTGAGACTCCATCTCAAAAAAAAAAAAAAAAAAAAAGAATTCATCCAACAGAAATATCCTTTTAGTAGCACACACAAAAAATTAGATACACAGCTAAAGACATTCACTATAGTATTGTCTGTGCTTAGGTTTCCAGGTTCTCAGAGTCTGTTTTTCAAAAAAAATTTGTGTTATGTTGTTTTCTGATTAGAAGCACCCATGTGCATTGTAAGAAATTCGAATAAAACGGTTATGCTAAAGTAGAAAGAAAATTCCATCCCCAAAGATAATTACTACTAACAGTTCAATGCATATTATTTCCAGACCATTTTTGTACATAAATACATGCAGTAATCTGAATTTAAGCTTTCCAAATCATATAACCACATTCAGATAAGTATTTTGAGATATGATTTCTCCTCATCCAAATGCTTGCTATGTGCTATTCAAAACTTATGAACTGAATACATTGGAAAAACTAATATCCTTCACTATCTGAATTCACTTCTCAAACTTTATCTCTTGGTGTCTCAATTTAGAAATAAATATATTTGGCCGGGCACGGTGGCTCAAGCCTGTAATCCCAGCACTTTGGGAGGCCGAGACGGGCGGATCACGAGGTCAGGAGATCGAGACCATCCTGGCGAACACGGTGAAACCCCGTCTCTACTAAAAAATACAAAAAAACTAGCCAGGCGAGGTGGCAGGCGCTTGTAGCCCCAGCTACTTGGGAGGCTGAGGCAGGAGAATGGCATAAACCCGGGAGGCAGAGCTTGCAGTGAGCTGAGATCCGGCCACTGCACTCCAGCCTGGGTGACAGAGCGACACTCCGGCTCAAAAAAAAAAAAAAAAAAAGAAATAAATACATTTGAGATCCAAGGACAACTGGATAAACATTTTTTCTTCTACAAATTTAAACTGTAACATGCACTATTCAACAGCTTGCCTTTTTTTCCTTACAAATATATTTTATACATCATTCAATGTTAGTTCAGAAAGATCTATCTCAGCTGGGCATGGTAGTTCATGCCTGTAATTCCAGCACTTTTTTGGGAGGCCAAGGCAGGAGGATTGCTTGAGTCCAGGAGTTTGAGACTAGCCTGGGTAACATGGCAATACCCCATCTCTACAAAAAAAAAAAAAAAAAATTAGCTGAGTGTGATGCTGTACACCTGTATTCCCAGGTATTTGGGAGGCTGAGGCAGGAGGATCACTTGAGCCCAGGAGTTGGAGGCTGCAGTGAGTTATGATCAATATCACTGCACTCCAGCCTGGATAACAGAGTGAAGCCCTGTCTCTAAAAACAAATAAAAGTAATAAAGATCTATCGCATTTCTTTTTAATGGCCGCATAGTACCATTGTACAGCTATAACATAATTTAACTGGTTTCTTATTGATGAGCATTTATTGGTAGTCTAAGTATATGTATTGACATGGAAAATGCCCAAATATTTTTAAGTTAAAAAGTAAATCGGACCATATGTATAGTCTATTTTAAAAGGATGAGCTGGTTAATATATACACAGAAAAAAAAATTCTGGTGAAATATACTTCCAACTACTGTTTATTTATTTATTTAGAGATGAAATCTCACTCTGTTGCCCAGGCTGAAGTGCAGTAGCACGATCTGGGCTCACTGCAACCTCCACCTCCTGTGTTCAAGGAATTCTGTCTCGGTCTCCTGAGTAGTTGGGACTACAGGTGCATGCCACCACACCAGGCTAATTTTTGTATTTTTAGTAGAGACAGGGTTTCACCATATTGGTCAGGCTAGTCTCGAACTCCTGACTTCAGGCGATCCACTCACCTAGGTCTCCCAAAGTGCTGGGATTACAGGTGTGAGCCACCATGCCCAGCCCCAGCTGCTAACTATCATCAGAGGTACAGATTGAGACAGGAGAGGGGACAATAATCATTTTTGGGGGGGTTATGTTTTTCAGTGATTTTTGAATGGTTTTACTATGAAAGTATTATTTTAGAAGCAGAAAAAAATAAAAGCCCATAAAGGTATTGTCAAGGAACAATATTTCACCAAATAGAGTTTTAAAAATCTGATCGGCTTTTGTTAGTGATTTATGAATTGGGCAGCGTCTCATCTATGAAACAGAAAGGTGCTTTGGAGCTGAGCGGAGAGGGTTGGTTATATAGGCAGAAAAAGGCTGAAAAGAGCAAAAACAAGGAGCAAAAAGTACATTGATCATTTCAAAGTTACTTTCCTTATAGGGTTAAAGCAGAGGGGATTTTCATATCATGCCAATTCAGGTTGACTGGCCCCTTTGGATTAAATGCTGTGAATCTCTTGTTCTTTGGAAAACCAGTTGGTTTCTAAATTTAGTTTGATTATGTGGCACCTAGCATGAGTGACTCCATTCTGGTTTGATCTGATTTGTTGGGGCCTGGGGCAGGAGCTCAGTCCAAAACAATGACCTCCCACAAATTTTATTTAATGGCATATACATGAATATTCTTTGTAATATACTTTGAAATAGTGAAAAATTGGGTGCAATAAATAAGGGATTGGTTAAATCAGTATACGCACATTGTGGAATACAATTGAGCTCTCCCCAAAATACAATATAATCCCACACAGAGAAAAATAACCAACATGGTGAAACCCCATCTTTACTAAAAATACAAAAAAATACAGGCACGCACCTGTAATCCCAGCTACTCGGGAGGCTGAGGCAGGAGAATCGCTTAAACCCAGGAGGTGGAGGTTGCAGTGAGCCGAGATCACGCCATTCCACTCCAGCCTGGGCAACAGAGCAAGACTCCATCTCGAGAAAAAAAAAATTAAATATTAACTCACATGATCACAAGGTCCCACAATAGGCTGTCTGCAAGCTGAGGAGCAAGGAGAGCCAGTCCCAGTCCCAAAACTGAAGAACTTGGAATCCAATGTTCGAGGGAAGGAAGCATCCAGCACAGGAGAAAGATGTAGGCTGGGAGGCTAGGCCAGTCTCATCTTTTTGCATTTTTCTGTCTGCTTTATATTCTAGCCACACTGGCAGCTGATTAGATGGTGCCCACCCAGATTAAGGGTGGAGCTGCCTTTCCCAGCCCATTGACTCAAATGTTAATCTCCTTCGGCAACACCATCACAGACACACCCAGGATCAATACTTCGTATCCTTCAATCCAATCAAGTTGACAGTATCAACCATCACAGAGCTGAAGAAAGCAAAGACAAAGAACAAAGAGTATATTCGTTACTTTTACACAGAACAATAGAAAAGTAACCCATCAGTCAATGTCAGGTTACTTCAGGTTACTTTTTTTGTGTAAGGTTTAGAGGGAGAGCTGCGTTATCCAGCCTATTGAAGATTTTTAACTGGCCTGTTTGGGAAATTGGTTGGTATCTCTTTCTCTTGATTTCTCTGAAGGTCAGATAACATCTTAGTGTAGGTTGGGTGACCTGGAACTTTAGTATGAAGGATTCCATTTTGGTCTTAGGTCTGGTCTGTTGGGGCCACTGCAGAAACTTAGTCCAACGCAATGTCTTTCCATAACTGGTATTTAACATGTGTTATGTGCTGTGTTCTTTAGCCAGTGGTGTGCTAGAGCCACCTCCCACCAGCTCCCCAAAACCAATGTGCTTGTTGCAGTGGGTAGCGACTATTTGGGGCCAGTGGCACAGGCGGTAAAGGAATTTACCTCGACAGTTGTAGGTAAAGAAAGGCAGATTTATTGGAGGTCTGAAAACATGCTGCAAGGTTGCAATGGGCAGCACAGCAGAGAAGGGGCTGTCTGCAAAGTGGCAGGGGCTAAAGGGAAGTTTTATAGGATCATGCTGGAGGGGGCTACATGTGGAACCAGGTCGTGCTGCTGGGACTACGAACAGAAGATATAGCTGTGTCCACGGAGGTCATTGTGCCTGGGGGTTGTTTGTGATTAGTTGTCTCTCAGAAAAATTGTTCACTGTTCTTCTTCACCTGGGACCCAACCCCACCTGGGGCCCCCTCCTCACTGTGGCTCACTTATCAGGACTCCACAGTTGTCTCTGCCCAACTCCACCTTCATGCTGCCACTTTGGTAGCTTGAGATAAGTGATAGTGGGAGTATTTATATCATGGAAGTCAGCAAGTGCTGTAAAATCAGGGCTGTTAACAATCAGAGCCAATTGTTAAACATTTACCAGCACACCACCGCCTTAAGGATTTTTTTTGGTTTCCAGTAATGCAATCCCATTTGAACCAGCATAAGTGAAAAGGGGGAATTTATTGTAAAAATCTGCTAGTGAAGTGTCATGGTGCCTATGAGTGAGTAAACAGATGGGCCTTAGAAATGACCTAGAATCAGAGATTTGAAAAACATCAGAACTTTCCATCTCATCTCTCTGCCCCTCTCTGCTTCATTTATTTTTATTTTTATTTTTAAGGGGCAGGGTCTGGCCAGGCGTAGTGGCTCACACTTGTAATGCCAGCACTTTTGGGCAGATCCCTTGAGACCAGCAGTTCAAGACCAGCCTAGGCAACATGGTAAAACTCCATCTCTACAAAAAACACAAAAAGTAGGCCAGATACAGTGGCTTGTGCCTGTAATCCCAACACTTTGGGAGTCCAAGGCGAACAGATCACTTGAGGCCAGGAGTTCAAGACCAGCCTGGCCAACACGGTGAAACCCCATCTCTACTAAAAATACAAAATTTAGCTGGGCATGTTGGCGGGCACCTGTACTCCCAGCTAACTGGGTGGCTGGAGAAACAAGAATCACTTGTACCTGGGAGGCAGAGGTCGCAGTGAGCTGAGTTCATGCCACAGCACTCCAGCCTGGGTGACAGAGTGAAACTCTACCTCAAAATAAAAACAAAAACAAAAATTAGCCGGGTATAGTGGCATGTGCCTGTAGTCCCAGCTACTCAGGAGGCTGAGGTGAGAGGATTGCTTCAGCACAGGAGGTGGAGGTTGCAGTGAGCCAAGATTATACCACTGCACTCCAGCCTGGGCAACAAAGCGAGACTCCATCTGGGGGAAGAAAAAATAAAGAGGTAGAGTCTCGAACTCCTGGCTTCAATCAGTCCCCCCAACATGGCCTCTCAAACTGCTGGGATTACAGCATGAGCCACCATGCCCAGACCTGTTTCTTTTTTTCTTTCAGTAATAATCTGCTTTTTCTGTTTCCCAATCTACATGGAGAGAAATGTAGAGCCTGAAAACCTGTTCTAGTTGCAGTTACCCAGAGACCCATCTCTTGTCGGGTCCCATTCCCAACTTCTCAGGAAGCATCTCAGCTTGGAAGAGTCCTACTGCAGTCTATGCCTGGTCGAGGTGAAGGTGAGGTGAGAGAGAGCAGTGTCATATTGTGTCGACATTCATGAGAATTGGGGGAAAAGTGGCTCCTGGAAAAGAAAAGGGAGGAGACAGGCAACACAAAAAAGTCCAAAACATTTACCAAAACCTTTCCTCAGCTGTTAATAGCTCTCAGCATCGATATGGGTTGGATCTGTGTCCCCATCCAAATCTCATTTCGAATTGTAATCCCCACTGTTGGAGAAGTGGTCTGATGGAAGGTGATTGTGATAGGGACAAGAGGCAGGGAAATTCTGGGCAGAAGAGGGCAGGTCCCCAGTGAGGGCCCCACCCTCAAGCCAAAGAGCCTGAAATCGCAGCCCAAAGTGAGAACTTACATTCCTGTTTTCCTGCTTGAACGTTGTATTTTCCAAAACTACCCATGGCCTGCCCTACCCCAAATCCTGTGCCCATAAAAATCCCTGACTCAGCCGGCAGAGAGGAGAAGCAGCTGTACCTCAGAGACTATGGTTGGACGTTGGAGAGAAGCAGCTTGACTTCAGAGGGATGGTCTGCCAGTGTAACTTCAGAGAAGAATCCAGCCAGAGATGGCTGCCCCATCCCTTATTCAGCTCCCCTTCCCACTGAGAGTCACTTTCATCCGCAGTAAAAGTCCCCACATTTACCATCCTTCAATTTGTTTGTGTGACCTCATTTCTCCTAGATGCTGGACAAGAATTCAGGAGCCAAGAGTGAAGATAGAAAAGGCTGTCACACTGACCCTTTGCTCTCACTGGCGGAAGGCAGCTGCCTCCTGCAAAAAGGCAGAGGGCCCACTGAGCTGTTAACACTTCCACCATCTGTGGATGGCAGAGCTCAAAGAGCACTGTAACACACCCTCTGGGGCTTTAGGGCTCGCAAGCACCCCCACAGATGCTGCCATGGTACCAGCAAGGAGTTGGCTCCTGCTGGCCCCCCAAAGCACTTGCCCCAGCCCCTGAACCCATCCACCTGCACAACCCCTCCAGCAAGGGGTGGAACACAGTGGGTCTGAGTGGAGTTCACTCCGGCTGCTGCTGGAGTGGCCAGCTGACTGCAGTGCTCCAGCGCCAGCTGACTCCAGTGCTCTGGCTTCAGCTGACTCCAGTGCTCGTATCCTCCAGTTCCTGTCTCGTTCATCCGCGCAGTCCCTCCCACGAGGAGTTGAGAGCTGTGGGCTGAGTAAATGGGACACCCCCTTCATGAGTCCTGCAAAGGGGTCAGGGAAATATCCTACTTCAATTGGATCATGGGGGTATATTTCCTCCTCGCTGTTCTCAGGAGAGTGAGTTCTCACAAGATCAGGTTGTTTAAAAGTGTGTAGCACCTCCCGCTTCACTCTCTTCCTCCTGCTCCAGCCATGTGAGATATTCCTGCTTCCTCTTTGCCTTCCACCATGATTGAAAGTTTCCTGAGGCCTCCTCAGCCATGCTTCCTGTACAGCCCGCAGAACCGTGAGCCAGTTAAACCTCTTTTCTTTATAAATTACCCAGTCTTGGGTATTTATTTATAGCAGTGTGAGAACAGACTAATACGATCATCATCACCACACCCACAAAGTCATGGGCCCTGCCATCAAAGAAACACACATACTTTTTTCTTTAACAACTTAGGCATCATAGAGCACCTTCCAGGCAAAAGAAGCTGCTCTAGAAATTACAGAACATGAGAAGATAACTAAGACCCTGTATCAACTGCAAGTCACAGAAAACCCAACTTATAATGCTTAAACAATAGGGATTATTTTGCCTAGCCACAAATCTAAAAGTAGGATGTTTCCAGAATTTGTTAATTCAGCAGCTCAGGACCTAGTCTTTTCCATATTTCCACACTGTCATACTCAGGCGAATGCCCTCACGGACACGAGCTGGCTGTCACACAGTTCCAGTCATCACGTGCAGACTTGCTGGCATCCACCAAAAGAAAAGGGGCTGTTTCTTTTCTCCACATGTCTTTTTAAAGAAAGACTGAACAAACTTTTTTCTCAGAATGCTCCCCCCAGCAAACTTCCCTTCCCAGAATCAGATTACATGCCCACCCTTCAGCCACTCATGGACCAGGAGAATGGCACCACTAGGCTTGGCTTAGACCAATCAGAACTTAACTGTAAATCACGTAAAAGAGCAAGAGCAATGGAACAAAATGGAAGAAAGGAAAACAACGGAGGCTACTTCAGACCCTTTCTGTATCTGAAGGGGTACAATCAGAGAAAAGAGACAAAAAGACACTAGCCCTAAGTGGCATTTCTCCAAGGCCTTTCGTCTCTTCCTCAATCCACTGACCTGCCAGTCAGTCTCAGTAACCCTGGCTGTAGACCCTTCCACGAGGACCTGGTTTTCATCTCTTCACTTCCCCTTTTGTGATTTACACTAATTAGTAGCAGAATTGGCTCCCAGCCTGGTGTTCTCACTGCTAAATCAAGATTTTGAACACATGAAACTTCATCGTGACAGAGGGCCCTAATAAACAAAGACAGTTAGAGACAACAGGCCCCTGCAATAAGGTGGCTTGAGGAACAGCTTGTGAAAGAGGTTATGCTCAGAAAATAAAAGAACTTGAAAACAGTATTGCTCAGGATCATAAAATTTTTATTTAAAAAAAGGGTTTCATGCATTATCCTTTTGTGCACTGAGTGGAAATTTGCAATAAGAAATACCAAGAAAGGACAAGTATAATTACTTTATAATGCATCTTTCTCTTGCTAACTTCCCTGGGCCTCTCCAATAACTGCCAGTCTACATACAAAAAAGGTCAGCTTTCTATTTTCATCTGAGGTTTTGTTAAATTTAGACCGTAAGTGCAACTCTTCCTTACACCAAAAAGTGCCTATTATTTAAGATTCAGTTGGTATGTAATAGATACTTGAAAAAAAAAAGCATTTTCTTCCTTTTGTCTTCCTCTAATGGTATAGGAATGTATGGGCCTGATTTATATTTCCCCCACCCTCCCACCCACCTCTTTGACCACATGTTCCTGACAGACAATATCCAGGTGGCCTGGTACTTGGAAACTTGTCAGATGTTATTCAAAGCAATAAAAAACACATCATGCAAGTCTTCGGCATATTGTTACAGGGAAACCCTGTTTAGAATCCACTAATTGGGAATTTGTGATAATTTGAGGAAGGGCTGGCTGAAGTTAACCTTTGTACTATCTATGAAAAAAAAAGTTCACTGAAGTTCTGAACAGTAGTGTAAACAAGATTGGAAGGGGAATAATTATCTGCTTAAAAGAACCAGTTGTTTTGAAAAGCTGTAGAAGTATTTTTTTACATACAAACAGGGTAATTACGATTTAAACAAAGGCTGGCCTGTTTCTTAGGCTTCTTTGAAATGTCAGTTACAGATAACTCTTGTCTATTCACCAACCCAAAACCCAGCCCTGTGTACCAGGCAACAGTTGGTTAGCTTGCTTCCACTTTCTGTATTTGAAAATAATAAACCTGAAGTTCTTTTAAAGTAGTATAATTTAATTCAAGCTTTTCACTAATCTAGACAGTTGGTCTATCCTATAGTGTGGTTAAGGATTTACTAATTCCTAGCACACAATTGGGAAAGCATGGAGTGATATTGTCTTCACTAATTTAGTGGTATCGCTGGATGACACGGGAAAATCTACAAAGAAAACTACTCTACAGTGGTGACTTTTGTTTTTTATCTTTTTTTTTCTATTTTTAAATATTATTATAGAGACAGGGGTCTTATATGTTGCCCAGGCTGGTCTCTAATTCCTGGGCTCAAGTGATCCTCCTGCCTCAGCTTCCTAAAATGCCGGGATTACAGGTGTGAGCCACTGTGCTCAGCCCTTTTCTCTTATCACACATAATAAGAAATACATTTTACATTGCAATTCATTACATACATACACTTAATACTTACCCTTGTTATGTGTGATACACTGTTACTTTCTGTTTATTTATTTATTTTGTAGACAGAGTCTCATTCTGTCACCCAGGCTGGAGTGCAGTGGCATGATCTCAGCTCACTGCAACCTCTGCTTCCCAGGTTTAAACAATTCTCCTGCTTCAGCCTCCCAAGCAACTGGGATTACAGGCATATACCATCATGCCTGGCTAATTTTTATATTTTTAATAAAGACAGGTTTTTGCCATGTTGGCCAGGTTGATCTCGAACTCCTGGCCTCAAGTAATCCGCCCACCTTGGCCTCCCAAAGTGTTGGGATTATAGGCGTAAGCCACCGCACCCAACCAACTTTTTGTTTATTATTTAATAAATGCAAATCACGACCCACCAAATTGATTTCACAATCTGCTAATGGGTTGTCATTTTCAAAATACTACTTCTAGAGTGTGCTGGAAGATAGTACGCCTTCATGAGATAAAGGAGTGCCACTGGGGAATAGTCATAGTTGCTATCTGGTTTTCTTAATGGTGTTCAGCTTGGTGTAGAGCCCACACCAGACTCTGCACAAAAGCAACATCCAGCCATGACTAGTGTCTATAGTCCCAGCTTCATAACCATCTCATCTCACCAGATCTGCACCTGACCATGATTTTGCTCCTCATTCTATGGTTCACCATGTCCTGGGATGATGGACCAAGGCAGCCCACTCACATGAGAGTTTTCACTCCCCACGCGGTCTGAAACCAGATCCCTCCTCCTTCTCCTCCATTCAAACCCTTGGCCATTGACCTCACTGTTTTAGTTCCTACTGTCCCTTGTTTCTTAACAGTCAGTGCAAAGTTCATTTCTATCCTCATCAATGCTTCCAGCTAAGTCTCCATTTCCCTCTTTTTGTCTTAAGCTGGCCAGGCTTAATCCCTGCAAAGGAGGCAAGCTGATGTCATAGGTGGAAACCACCTTTGCAAAGATTATGATGAGAAAAATCCAGCATGGCTAACTCATCTTGCCTCTAGCCTCGTGAGCTGGTTGGCCTTGCTCACTCCTAGGTGTAGGAATTTATTTTATAGTTTAACTTTGAAGCAAGGATGATAATAGTTTCTCCCTAAAACTAACTCTCTCCTTGCTCAGGGACTGAAATCTTCTTTGTAAAACTAATGAAAGGCCATGAAAATTAGGATTATTGTAACTGCCCAATGGGTTCACCTTACCTGCTGCCTAGACAGAGCCAATTTATCAAGACAGGGGAATTGCAATAGAGAAAGAGTAATTCACACGGAGCTGGCTTGCACGAGACTGAAGTATTATTATTACTCAAATCCGTATCCCTGAGCGTTTGGAGATCAGAGGTTTTTTGTTGTTGTTGTTGTTTGTTTGTTTTGTTTTATTTTTTGAGACGGAGTTTTGCTCTGTTGCCCAGGCTGGAGTGCAATGGCGTGATCTCAGCTCACTGCAACTTCCACCTCCCAGGTTCAAGCAATTCTCCTGCCTCAGCCTCTTGAGTAGCTGGGATTATGAGCATGTGCCACCATGCTCATGCTCAGCTAATTTTTTGCTTTGCTTTTTTTTTTTTTTTTTTTGAGACGAAGTCTCACTCTGTCACTCAGGCTGGAGTGCAGTGGCATGATCCCAGCTCACTACAAGCTCTGCCTCCCAGGTTCACGCCATTCTCCTGCCTCAGCCTCCCAAGTAGCTGGGATTACAGGCACCTGCCACCATGCCTGGCTAATTTTTTGTCTTTTTAGTAGAGATGGGGTTTCACTATGTTAGCCAGGATGGTCTCGATCTCCTGACCTCGTGATCTGCCCAAATTTTTTGTATTTTTTAGTAGAGATGGGATTTCACCATGTCAGTCAGGCTGGTCTCGAACTCCTGACCTCAGATGATCTGCCTGCCTTGGCCTTCCAAAGCACTGGGATTACAAGCATGAGCCACTGCACCCAGCTTCCCCCAAGACTTAGGCCCTGCTTTGAACTGTAGCCACAAGATAAGAGTCCCTGCTGCTTCATCTTGTGCTTGCCAGCCCTCTCCTCTGGGATCTGGGCCTTGTTTTCTATCCCAGCTGGGGTCCTGCCATCCACCCTATTTCCCATTTCTATTCGGGGAAGATGATCTCCAGATGGACCCCCATTTACTTAAGCCTGCTTACATTCCCCACACCTGGGGGCCCCACTTAACTAGAAAACCTAGCCCCAACTATGCCTAGGTTATGCCTAACTTGTGACAAAGACTCTCTCTTTGGCCAAACTTTATTCAGGCTCCTCTGAGCCCTCTTCTTAAGTAGGACTCAATCTTGACTCCATCCTGTCTTTGACCTGCCCAACCCAATTTTGGCAAGAATCCTACTGGATAAGTTTATTGAGAGTCTCCCCATCCTTAATAACTAATCAAATTTCTCATCCTCCACTTTTTTTTTTTTTTTAAATGGAGTCTCACTCTATCACCTAGGCTAGCATACAGTGGCACAATCTCAGCTCACTGCAATCTCCGCCTCCTGGGTTCAAGCTTTTCTTGTGTCTCGGTCTCCCGAGTAGCTGGGACTCCAGGCATATGCCACCACACCCGGCTAATTTTTGTATTTTTAGTAGAGGTGGGGTTTCACCACATTGGCCAGGCTGGTCTCAAATTCCTGACCTCAGGTGATCCACCCACCTTGGCCTCCCAAAGTGCCGGGATTACAGGCGTAAGCCACCACACCTGGCTTCATTCTCCACTTTTGATGTGTAAGTCCTTGGCCTGCCTTTAGCATGAATCCTGTTAGGTCACTTTAGCAGGAATCCCCCTATGTTTGATGTCTCTCTTTAGTAATTTCCCGTCCTGTGATGTCCTCCTCCTGCTCCTGGCTATAAATCCCCACTTGTCCTTGTTGTATTCAGAGTGGAGCTCAATTTCTACTCCCTATTGCAATAGAGTCTTGAATGAAGTCCTCCTGACCATTTTGATAAGTGTCAGAATAATTTTTCCTTTAACATTTGCCGTGCGCTTTGGACGACAACCGTGGGTAGCCCACTGCCCAACTGCCTTCTGGGTCATGCTGCCTCTTCTCCCTACTCCAGGAATCAGATCTTATTCCAGCCTCTTGAGCTTCTCTTACACACTAGCCCCTAGCTGACATGTGTGGCAATACAGTTCTTATAGGGTCAAACCTAGACAGGATGGGGCAATTCTATTCCAACCAACTTCACCTAGTTCATTCAGTCAGTCAGATAAGCAAAACATCTGAATACATTTAAGTGGTTTCTCAACATAAATAATATATTTTCAAAGAGCTTTCGTATTCGTATTACAGACATAAACAAAATACATACACTCAAGACATAAAATATCTGTCTTGTGCTATTTCAAATTAAAAAATCATCGCAGATATAGATCTTCGGTATTCTAACGGTGCCATAAACACATTCGATGGCCTTTTTTTTGAACAAAGAATTGTGTGAGATTTTACCTCTTGGGTTCCAAGTATGTTTTTGTTTGTTGGTAGAGAGACTTTGTTGTAAAAGTCTCCTCACCTAGAGCTCTGGTGATTTTTCATGTTTTATTCATCTCTTTCATTAGGCTTCAAGTGAGGGAAGAACATGATAAAATTCAAAATTTACTAAATTTCGTGTTAATGTCAGATATGGAACTTTCCTCTTGACTGTCTCCTTTCATTGGCGGTGTTACTGAAGCCTTTTGTTGGGAATGGTGCACCAACCATTCATTGGTTCTCATGGCTTTGCAGTGGAGGCAGTGCCTTTCACTCATTTGGTGACTTCCCAGATTCCTTTGCCTCTGAGCCATTTTTCTCCTCTTAATACCGTCTGGTGATGGGTGGTGTTCACTTTCACTCTCCTTCCACGAGGAGGCTTCTGAGTTAGATTTTTCACTGCCACTCTCCGTAGTATCACTGTCATGTTGGTTCTGATTCACCTCATTGAACTGAGACTGGCGCCTGGCTCGTCTTTGTTCAAGATAGGCATTGACCAAAGCTACTTCTGAGTTGGTTACAGGAGTAAGTTGGTTCTGCTTTGGTTTCTTCATTGTCTGTGAGGGATCCCAGGCACCGTCTTTGCTTTGCCACTTGTAGGAAGTCTCTTTGCTTGCTAACAACCAATGAAACATATCAAGTTAGTAACATTGTTGGTTACTATAAATTTCTATTACTTAAGAAGCCTGTGCACATATAGCTCACTCTTAGTAGCCATTTGTCAAGCCATTGCTTTTCTCCAGTCACCTGCAAGTGTTGGCAGCTGACTGCATTTTCCAGTACCATATCCCAACTCCTGCAGACCAGAGAGCTTAGATAGATGCTTGACATATCACTTTTGAAGTTTTGTGGATGCTAAACATAATATCAAAGGAAAAGATCTTTAAACTTTTCCAGGGAAGAACACTTCTTTTCCTTTGAAAATTGAACTCTTAAATATTCAAGCACGTATATGAATGTGATTTGGGGAGCAGGAACTAAGAAGGATCTTTCCTTTATGTAGTGGTGTGCTAAAGTTGGCTTGTACCCGCTCAGAAGAGCTGATAAACTTTCAGTAATTTTGTGAGATAGTTAAACATAGCCATTATTAAAAACTAAATTATACCAACTTAAAATACATTCAATTAATAAAAATAGAGGTAATAAATACTCAAAACCTATCACTTCCTAATTATCTTATTACATTTGATTATGCTGTGTGCTCTTCTGGTTTTTTATGTCTGTTGTATTTGGATGTTGGAAACTCTATGCTGTGTTTTCTGTTTCTTTTTTTTTTTTTTTGAAACAGAGTCTTGCTCTGTTGCCCAGGCTGAAGTGCAGTGGCACGATCTCGGCTTACTGCAACCTCTGTCTCCCAGGTTCAAGTGATCCTCCTGCCCCAGCCCCCCTAGTTGCTGGGATTATAGGCACATGCCACCTTGCCCAGCTAATTTTTTTGTGTTTTTAGTAGAGACAGGGTTTTGCCATGTTGGCCAGGCTGGTCTCGAACTCCTGACCTCAGGAGACCCACCCGCCTTGGCCTCCCAAAGTACTGAGATTACAGGTGTGAGCCACCGTGCCCGGCGGAAATTCTATGTTAAGGATACACTACTGCACATCTCCTCCCAACTCCATGTTCAATGACATGCTGTGGGTAGCTTAAAATCAGCTTTGGTAGAAGTATTTATACCATGAAAATCAGCAAACACTAAACATCAGGGCTTGATGTATGGTTTTGTTGATTGTCTAGGCTTAAGAAAATGATGGAGAACATGTTACTAATGCACATTACATTTCACTGTCATCCCTGTAGCCACTACATTGTGACTAACCCTGCAAAATGAGGAAATATTCTTCCAGTATTTTAGAACGATTATCCATTCCAGCAAAGAAGTCACTCACATCACTGACAACTAAGTTAAGTTCCAACACACATCTATCTTCTGCTTTGCTTTCATCTCACTCCTTAGCTTAGAGGAAAATGACATTCACGCTGAAACTATACTTGTTCATCAATTGCAGCCATAGTTGGCTAAGGTGCAAGGGTCTGGCAAAAATCAAGGAGAGCGTTTTGTGAGAATCAGTTGTCTATATGAAATTGGCCATAAGGAGTATTGTATATTTTATTATTTATAAATGGTGTGATATATATTTACTTATTTTGAGTCAGGAACTCGCTCTGCTGCCCAGGCTGGAGTGCAGTGGCATGATCATGGCTCACTGGCAGCCTCGAACTCCTGGGCTCAAGTGATTCTGTTGCCTCAGCCTCCTAAGTAGCTGACACCACAGGTGCAAACAACCATGCCAGCTAATTTTCTTTCTTTTTTTTTTTTTGAGACGGAGTCTCGCTCTGTCGCCCAGGCTGGAGTGCAGTGGCCGGATCTCGGCTCACTGCAAGCTCCGCCTCCTGGGTTTACGCCATTCTCCTGCCTCAGCCTCCCGAGTAGCTGGGACTACAGGCGCCCGCCACCTCGCCCGCCTAGTTTTTTGTATTTTTTAGTAGAGACGGGGTTTCACCGTGTTAGCCAGGATGGTCTCGATCTCCTGACCTCGTGATCTGCCTGTCTCGACCTCCCAAAGTGCTGGGATTACAGGCTTGAGCCACCGTGCCCAGCCAATTAATTTTTTGTATTTTTAGTAGAGATGGGGTTTCACCATGTTAGCCAGGATGGTCTCGATCTCCTGACCTCGTAATCTGCCCGCCTCAGCCTCCCAAAGTCCTGGGATTACAGGCGTGAGCCACCGCACCTGGCCCTAATTTTCTTTTTTTAAGAGATAGGGTTTTGCTATGTTCTCTAGGCTGATCTTGAAGTCCTGGCCTCAAGCACTTCTACTTCAGCCTCTGGGGGTGCTGAGATGACATGCAACCTTTATATCAGTAAAATTTTTAGTAAGCATATGTACACACAGGAGTTTTGGAGAGCCAGTTGTTAAACATTTACCAGCACACCACTGCTTATAGGTTGTTGAAAAAGATGTCATAGACAGCTCATAATCCTGTAATATCACTAACAATGAGCGTGTGGGAAGGGCAAGCAATGTGAAGGGAGAGTGCTAAGGAGTGAAAAAAGAACTTGAGCTCCACCTCCCAGTAATTCATAGCTTGTTGCTAAGCAGCTAAACTGTCCCTCTGCATTAGGGAGTCCAAAAGCAAAAACTCACCCAATCCCAATGGGCCTTCTCTAGTGTGCAAAGTCTGACAATGCTCTAAGCTGTTCATCTCTGTTGTTTGCTTTCCACACTCAGCACAAATTTCTTTCTTCATCTTTCTTTCTTTTTTTTTCTTTCTTTTTTTTTTTTTTTTTTTTGATACTGGGTCTCACTATGTTGCTCAAGCTGTGGTCTTGAACTGCTTAGCTCAAACAGTCCTCCTGCCTCAGCCTCCTGAGTAGCTGGGACTACAGGCATGCAACACCACACATATTCTTCCCCTCATAGCCCAATACCAAATAGGCACTGGTTCTCACCTTTCTTTACTGAAGTACTTGTCCCACTGCCTTCATCCTTTTTATCCTCAGACATCTGTTTCTGAAACATAGGTTAGTAAGAGTGATCTCAGTTGTTTTATGATAATATATACTTGTTATAAAACACTATTGCCAAGGCCCATTGACAATGTCTGATTTTATTTTATTTTATTTTATTTTATTTTATTTTATTTATTTATTTTTGGAGAGTCTCACTCTGTTGCCCAGGCTGGAGTGCAGTGGCATGATCTCAGCTCACTACAACCTCTATCTTCCAGGTTCAAGTGATTCTCCTGCCTCAGCCTCCCAAGTAACTGGGATTACAGGTGCCCACTACCATGTCCAGCTAATTTTTGTATTTTTAGTAGAGACAGGGTTTCACCATGTTGGCCAGGCTCGTCTCGAACTCCTGACCTCGAGTGATCTGCCTGCCTTGGCCTCCCAAAGTGCTGGGATTACAGGCGTGAGCCACCAGGCCTGGCCTGACAATGTCTACTTTTAAACATTCAGTTTAAACAAGTACTTACTGAGTTAAATAATAAGCTAATTCAGTATGTATTGAGTTCCTGTTATAGTGATCCTACTTCCACTTCCATTAAGACTATGCTTCGATAGCAGAATGTACCAAAATGTTTTGAAACAAACAAAATGGAACAGACTTGAGAGAAAATAACACTGATAAGGAGCTATAGCTTATAAAGCTTTCCTGTACCCATTCACATTACAGAGAAATAATGTTTAAAAAATTTTGACAGTACTCAGATTAGTTTAGGTTTTTTTTGTTGTTGTTTTTTTGAGACGGAGTCTTGTTCTGTACGCCCAGGCTGGAGTGCAATGGCGCGATCTCGGCTCTCTGAAATCTCTGCCTCCCAGGTTCAAGCAATTCTCCTGCCTCAGCCGGGATTACAGGCATGCACCACCACGCCCGGCTAATTTTGTATTTTTAGTAGAGATGGGGTTTCTCCATGTTGATAAGGCTGGTCTTAAACTCCTGATCTCAGGTGATCCGCCTGCCTTGGCCTCCCAAAGTGCTGGAATTATAGGCATGAGCCACCGTGCCCGGCCCAGATTAGTTTAGTTTTTAAAGGATGTTTGATCAGGGTACATTATTCTTTAAGATAGAAGACATCTACCATACACAAAGATCTTTACCTGAATTCATGAACTTAATATCTCCTTAATCCCTCCGAAAGTTTCCTCCAAAATGTAATCATAATATATTATTTGTGAATATGGCAACCAGAAGAAATGGATTTCTTTGACTAGTTCCAATTTCAAATATTCTGCCCCCCCAATACTCCATAAATATATTTGTCCCATTTTTCAGATTAGTGTCCCATTTTCTGATGCTGAAAGTGATTTTGCCAAAAGACACAGATATAAACCAACCCTTTCAGAAAATAACAAAAACTAGAAATTTTCATTAACGCCTTTGACATATAATTCTCTCTCCGGGAATCTATCAGCAAGAAATAACCCTCAGAAGGAAGCTTTGTGCACAGAAACATTCATCACAGTATAATTACGATAATATAAAATTCAAAAGTAGACAATGGTTTAAGTAAATTATGGTACAATTATATAATAAACAGTTGTAAAATTATAATAAAGGTATGTCATAATATGAGGAAATAAGTGTGCTACCATACTGGGTATGGTATTACATCAAGATGCAAATTTGTATATACAGCATGAGCACAAATTAGCTTAAAATATGAAAAAAAAAGACTTTAAGGAGCATAAAAAATGATAGCTATGGTTGGCTTTAAGTGTTGAAATGGACTTTTTCTCTCCCAATTTGTTCAAATTGTCTACAATTAGGGAAAAATGAATTTATGTGGAAGTCCAGTTTCTTTGGGATGAAAAGTGCCATAGTTGGGTATTTGTAATTGCAGTCTAAGATCCTCAGCTCATTCTTTTCTTAATATCTGATCTCTGCAATGGTAGGCAAGCATCTTTAATGAGGTGCCTTTTTGTTTTCTGGGTTACAGCAATCATTCTCCAAAAATCTTGAAAGTGGAGTTCTCTTTTAAGATACCACTTTCTGGCCAGGCATGGTGGCTCACGCCTGTATCCCAGCACTTTGGGAGGCCGAGGCGGGCGGATCACAAGGTCAGGAAATTG
Organism: Piliocolobus tephrosceles; assembly: GCF_002776525.5. Lineage (NCBI taxonomy): Eukaryota > Metazoa > Chordata > Mammalia > Primates > Cercopithecidae > Piliocolobus > Piliocolobus tephrosceles. Next base: position 119,377,475 of record NC_045441.1, on the reverse strand, counting down.
AGACCATCTTGGCTAACACAGTGAAACTCTGTCTCTACTAAAAATACAAAAACAATTAGCCAGGCGTGGTGGCGGGCGCCTGTAGTCCCAGCTACCCGAGAGGCTGAGGCAGGAGAATGGCGTGAACCTGAGAGGTGGAGCTTGCAGTGAGCCAAGAGCGCGCCACAGAACTCCAGCCTGGGTGACAGAGCGAGACTCCGTCTTAAAAAAAAAAAAAGAAAGATACCACTTTCTAAAAAATGCTTTTGGAAGGGGCTTAAATATTTTAAATTTAATATGTATCACTTAGATTATGTTATAGAAAAGGAAAAAACCTAAAAGAATTGGAAGTTTATAAACCTAAAAGTTAACAGTAGTTGGTTATTTCTACATAATCTGGAGTGATTTTTATTTTGTTTTGTCTTCTGCCCTATAATTTCCACATTTTCTATATAATGTGTACTTTTGTAATAGACGGGAGAAGGTGTTTAAAAACACTTATTAGGTTTATATCATTTCCACAGAAAGCTCTCACATTTGATGTCAAATCAAAACATAACCACAAAATCAAAAGAAAGATTTTGCATTAAACTAAGTGGGATCATATGAACTGTGGTTATGAAAAGCATTTTATTAACTGTCTTTGTGTGTGACTCAGTGAGTGAAAACAGCAGGAGTGCCTGCCCTGAGGGGCAGAGTAGAAAATGTGGGCCGTGGCTCTCTTTCTGCCACTAACAACTCTGATTTTTCCAAGCCACTTAACACCTCTTAAGCTCAGTTTCCACATAAGCAAAATAAGGAGTATGGATTGCTATTGTCCAGAAAAACACCACACTACCAATATGAATAAACATAAAATAAAAATATAAACTAAATACAGTATTTATAGTCTGAAAGCAAAAGGGTGAATGCCGCTTTAAAAAGTGGCAAATTCAGAGGAAATCAGTGTGCTTCGTGTTGGAGGATAATTACCACATTTCCATCGCACTTTTACCATTACCTCAAAGTTTGTAAATAAAGTCTCAAAGTTTAGCAGAGAAAACGAAGAAGTTCAAAGTGAAGGAAAAATTCCATCCTCCTTTACTAGCTCTCATATGGTTCTCAGATTTCAAATCTGGGAGCCTTCAGAAGAAGCAGCCCAGCAGATTGAAGCCATCACAAGGGTACAAAGTGAAAGATGAAACTTCAAACATAATTAAGGTTTTAATCAGGACTGAGTAGATCTAAGTGGACATTTCAGACTATGCTTTGATGCAAACAAATAATTTGACAGGAAATCTGGGTATATTCCTCTTCTGTCACTAACACTTTTGTGACATTGGACAAGTCACTTAATTTCCTTGGGCCTTATCAATAAAAAATGGGTGGGGGAGGGTTAATGATAACTTACTTGCCTACAAACAGAAGGCTGGACCACATGCTCCCTTGAGGTCCTGGAAGCTCAAGGCTGCATGACTCCCCAGAGCTGATACAAGCAAGGGAGCAGAAAAATAGCTTAGACTGGGCCGGGCGCAGTGGCTCACACCTGTAATTCCAGCACTTTGGGAGGCCGAGGCGGGTGGATCACGAGATCAGGAGTTTGAGACCAGCCTGGCCAACATGGTGAAACTCTGTCTCTACTAAAAATACAAAAATTAGCTGGGCGTGGAGGCGCACGCCTATAATCTCAGATACTCAGGAGGCTGAGGCAGGAGAACCGCCTGAACCCCAGAGGCAGAGGTTGCAGTGAGCTGAGATCATGCCATTGCACTCCAGCCTGGGCGACAGGGTGAGACTCCGTCTCAAAAAGAAAAAAAAAAAAAAAATAGCTTGGACCTCTTAATTCATGATGAAATTGCCACTGATCAATTTCAATTTTTTTGTTAATTTTCTAAAGTAGCTTTGCTTGCCAGGCCAGACAAATTCAATATACTTAGCTAGGGAGTCTAAGACACATATAAGTTATCACTATTCTAAATCTCCTTTTGGCAAAGTATTTACCTTAAGAAGCATTTAGACTTTAGATGAAAGCTCTTCTTCACCAGGAGGTGGTGGTTATCAAAAAGTCTTTGATTATTAGAATGGAATCCAGCTGGCATGGACATAACAAACCTTCTCCACTCCATCCAGAGCTCATAGAGCACTAAGTCTTACTGACCACGGCCAGCACAGGGCTCTGGCTATAATGTTACTTGATGGTGGTTTTCTTAATCATCAGCCTGGTATTAATGACCAGCAAGGATATCATGTCAGCGAATTCTAAGAGCTTGGTTGCCACTGGGCGTGGTGGCTCATGCCTGTAATCCCAGCACTTTGGGAGGCCAAAGTGGGCAGATCACTTGAGGTCAGGAGTTTGAGACCAGCCTGGCCAACATGGTGAAACCCCATCTGTACTAAAAATACAAAAATAAGCAGGGCTTGGTGGCTTGTGCCTGTGGTCCCAGCTACTAGGGAGGCTGAGGCAAGAGAATCACTTGAATCCGGGAGGCGGAGGTTGTAGTGAGCCAAGATTGCACCATTTCACTCCAGCCTGGGTGATAGAGCGAGACTCCATCTCAAGGAAAAAAAAAAAAAAAGAGCTTGGTTACTCATAATACGTTGGAAGCATCACATTCCTGATAAAGTAGGATATCTCATTCTTAAGACGATGGCATTTTAATGGTGACTTTAGTTCTGTTTAGTCTAGCTCTGCATCTTATTCTATGCAGAAAGTGTATTGCCTCATTCTAAAAACCCCAAAATCCTACAGCATGTATCCTATCAATATGACAACTTTTGTATCTTTGATTAGAATCACATGGCTAGAAAAGGGATTTGGAAGTCATTAACCAGCAGGGAGGTTTATGCCAGCATTACATAGCATATGGATAAACTGTAAACAATCTGAATACTTCAAACTTGCAGAATTTTTTGGTGCAATCAAAAGACAGAAAATTATGCAGTCATTAAAAGTGCTGCTGAGTGAATATAATTTAGAGAAGTATTTCTGATATATTATTAAGCTTAAAAAGCAGGATATGAAAATATATGCAATATAATGCCAACCATGTAAGATCAAAGACAGAGAAATGGAGAGAGATATATTGGGATAGAGAGAGAAAAAAACAAAAAACTGGAAGAACATACTCCAAAATGTTAACAGTGGTTATCTCTGGGAAAGAGGATAACTGTAGCTTTATATTTTCCTCTTCATCCTTTTCCATATTTCCAGATTCTGCAGAATAAGATTGCATTCTTTTTAAAACTAAACAACTTTTAAAAGTAGTTTCATCAAAGTATAGTAAATGCATTTTATGGAAATTTTCCTAGTGTACAGTAAACATATTATTTAAAATGAAAAAAAAAGATATCCTACCCAGACAGAAGCCCTAGAGAAGAACATCAGGACAAATACAATGACAAAATACCAAAGCAGGAAGTTCCCTATGGTCCCACAAGAGTCATCCTTCCAGCATTCATAATCCTGATTTGGAATGGCACAATTTAAAGGTATGGGGGGAGGATCTACCTCCGAAAATAAGGAAAAAAGGTCTCCCATGATGGCTCCTTGCTCAAAAAATAAACCACGCTCAAAGGGATAAAGATGACTGGGAACTACTTCACTCCCTCTATGATGTATGACAATTTCCTTGGCAACTTATTATGACATATAATAAGCAACTGTTCTAGGAACTGACAAATGCTTCTTGGATTTCTAAGTTTGTGGAAGGCTTATTCAAATTACTTCTGTGAATGTTTACGGTATTTTCCCCCATACCTCAATATGGTGCATTCTGCCTTAATTTTTTTTCCTAAAATTTGTATATACTATATTTTCCTATCTTTACATCTAAGTGTTTATTGTATCCACTCATTTTAATTCAGACTCTTTTATATGTATCATGCCATTGCAAATTATCATAGACAGTTCTAATGTATTACTGATTGAACTGTGTTCCCTAAAATTCATACGTTGAAGCCCTCACCTCCAGTGTGACACTATTTGGAGACCAGGCCTTTAAGAAGGTAATTAAAGTTAAATGAGGTCATAAGGGTAGGGCTCTAATCCAATACAACTGGTATCCTTATAAGAAGACAGCAAGGATTCATGAGCACAGAAATCAAGGTCACAATATAAGGTGGCCGTCTGCAAGGGGACCTGCCTCAGGAGAAACCAACCCTGCTGACAATTTGATCTTAGACTTCCAGCCTCCAAAATTATGAAAAAAAAAAAATAATTTCTGTTGTTTAAGCCACCTGTCTATGGTATTTCGTTATGGCAGCCCTAATACGTAATGCTCACTGTCATTTGGTCAGTAGTGTTCTTTTTTAAGCCTTGAATAAATGCACAACAGTTTATAGATTACATGAAGAGGGAAAAACACAGATGTGCCCGTTACGAACTACTATGAACTATGTCACATGCATACAATTTCTTCTTAGGAAAGTCACATACGGAGTGGGTGGGAACCCGGTATTCTAATTCTTATTATTTTTTTTTTATTTTTATTTTTTTTAACAGAGTCTCACTCTGTCGGCCAGACTGGAATGCAGTGGCACCATCTCGGCTCACCACAACCTCGGCTTCCCAGGCTCAAGTAATTCTCCTGCCTCAGCCTCCAGAGTAGTTGGGATTACAGGCATGTGCCACCACGCCCGACTAATTTTTTGTATTTTTAGTAGAGGCGGGGATTCAGCGTGTTAGCCAGCATGGTCTCCGTCTCCTGACCTCGTGATCCGCTCGCCTCTGCCTCCCAAAGTGTTTGGATTACAGGCGTGAGCCACCGCGTCCGGCTGGTATTTTAATTTTGACTGTACCTTGAGCCCTTTCACTTTGAACAATTTTCAAGTTAGTTCATCTCTAAATCTAAAACTAGAGCAAAACAACATTGCTGCTAAAGCAATCTAAAAATGATAAAACTTAACTAAGAAAAGTTAGCTCTTTAAGAGCACAGGGTACCTGCCGATTTTCATTAATATACAATACCACGCGGTATTAACCTTAGGATCATTTTAGGAAAAACTTTGGCCATTGGGCATACATGATGTAATAATCCAGTAGCTTATTGTGACATGGCTTAATGTTTTTATTAGAGGCACACTTCAGAACAAATCCCCAGGCCCTGGGCTTCTGCCTGTTGACTCTCTAAGGCGTCATCTCCTCCAGGAGGCTCGCAAGAGCTGGGGCTGGGCTGTACGTGCCTCCTTGGGGCCCATTGTACCCACCTCACCTGCCTTCGAAATGCATCTTTGGGCCTCCGCTGGGGTTGAGCAACTCTGGGTAGTAACCAGGGGGCTCTTATTTTCTATATCCCTGCACCTCGCTCAGCGGCACACTTGTGCTAAATGAAACAAAGCCCAGCCTTTTCCTCAGGATGAGAAGCTCTTCCAGAAAATACATAGGAAAACGTGTTGTTAGTATTTTTAATCTCAAAACCACCAGTAACTTCAATAAAACAAATTTTGGGTGTGCTTGTTACTGCTGCACCCTATGAAACAGATTATTTAAAAATTCAGGCCGGCAAGGTGGCTCATGCCTGTAATCTCAAAAGACAGTGGGAGGCCGGCAGGCGTTTGGGAGGCTGAGGCGGGAGGATCCCTTGAGGTTAGGAGATAAGAGACCAGACTGGCCAACGTGGCGAAAACCCGTCTCTACCATAAAAAAAAAAAAAAAAGAATTTACATGGGGTCAGAACTCTTGACACAGGTGTTTTAGCACAGGGGAAAGAAATGCTTTGTCACTGATGGTGTCTGGCCACTTTATCACGCTACTCTATCCTACGGTGAGCCACCCTACTTAATCATTTTACACATGTGAGTCCATAAATGCCCTACGGAAGCTAAAATTATATTAATAGATAGAAAATTCAGCTCGTTATAATTATTTTTACTGCGGGTTCTCCGAATTTTGCTGCTTAGCTTTCTCCCGCAGCTGAGTGGGAACCATAAAACCAAGACCTGTTTCCCTGGTAACGCTGCTAGAGCCGGGGCCTGCGACCCCTCCCTTTCTCGCGAGAAGAGACTGCCCAGTTCTTCCGGTAACCTTAGAGCCGCCTGCCGGTCGCCTCCCTCTTGCCCTTGGCTTTGCGCATGCCCAGAGAGAGTGGCGGGAGTCTGCGTTTTCCGGCCAGAGGACATGGTGCGTTTTCGGGGTCATGTTTGTGCTTCCTGTTTTGGAATCCACGCGGGTTGTGGGAGTTCCGCGCCTCCTGATCTGTTCGGGGTTTAGCCAAGGGGGGATGTGACTAGGCGTCCCGCCTCTCTAGGGGAAGGGAAGAAAGAAGCAATAGGGTTGCTGAAGTTCGTGCCGAGGAGCCGGGGAGGGAAACTCTGGACTGGGAAATTGGGACGCGGGGGCTGAGTGGCGCAAAGGCTATTGCTCTGTCCCCTGTGGGATACAATTCCTTGTCGCTGTAGCAAATTTTGCACTGTCTGTAAGAGTTGAGCCTAGCTGAAGAAAGGAATTATAAATCCCAAATGTGGACCAAAACAATGCACGTTTTCCCCTCTCTCCCTCTTACTCCCCTCACTACCCCATCATGAGTACGTGCCCTTCTAAAACTTAAATCCTTATCCTTTATCCACACACAAAAGGGAGAGCCCTGGAGTACAGCCATCCAAATGCAGTTGTTTAGATAGTAATGGCGTCTGCATGAGGATGTAGAAGAGTCCTTATGACTTACAGGAGATACGGAATATAGCCTCCCAAAACTTGATATTTTGAGTTTCTGAAATTAGCCTTCTGCCTAGTCCTTGTAACATACCCCAAAAACAAAATACAAAGTATTTCCAGACATAATCATCAATCCTTAAATTACAAAATAAGACATTTTTATGTATTGGAAGTATTAAATTGTTCTTAAATAACCAGCCACGGCTGGGCGCGGTGGCTCACGCCTGCAATCCCAACATTTTGGGAGGCTGAGGCGGATGGATCTCAAGGTCAGGAGTTCGAGACCAGCCTGGCCAAGATATTGAAACCCCATCTCTACTAAAAATACAAAAATCAGCGGGGCTCGATGGCGGACGCCTGTAATCCAAGCTACTGGGGAGTCTGAGGCAGGAGAATTGCTTGAACCCGGGAGGTGGAGGTTGCAGTGAGCCGAGATCGCACCACTGCACTCTAGCCTGGGAGACAGCAAGACTCTGTCTCTAAATAAATAAATAGCCAGCCACTTCTCTGTTGATTATACTGTGATGCCAATGAAGTTATGTATAATTTTGGGTTCCCTTTTTATATGCTGATACTAAAATGGAAAAGGTTTTGGTAAAACATTTTAAAGATGGGAGAAGGTATATGTAGTTTCAGTTACCTTTGTAAGGGATGTAAAATTTGGTTTTTAAATAGAGCAATAGTTTCTTTTGGTTAATTCCTGTGCTTTTTGTTTTTTTCATAGATGCAGGGGGAGGCACACCCTAGTGCTTCCCTTATTGACAGAACCATCAAGATGAGAAAAGAAACAGAGGCTAGAAAAGTGGTCTTAGCCTGGGGACTCCTAAATGTATCTGTGGCTGGAATGATATATACTGAAATGTAAGTGAAGCAGCCCAAAAAAAGTGAAAATTTAAGAAGCTGGTGACTGGTTCCATAGGTTTTTGTGTTTGTTTTTGATTTTTGGTGTTTTTAAGTTCATTGGAAAGCCTTTCTAATTTTTTTTCAGGACTGGAAAATTGATTAGTTCATATTACAATGTGACATACTGGCCCCTCTGGTATATTGGTAAGTAATTAATTTTCACTGTAACTTACATTTATCAATGAAAAACTACTTTCAGATTTGATTCAGCTTAGTATACATTTCCTTATTCAACAAGTATTTGACTGCCTGCTGGGTTGTAAAAACTGGGAATACAGCAGAAAGGGAGCAAGGTAAAACCCTGCTATTATGAAAGGAACATTCTCTTAGACAATCAAATTAATAAACAGCACTTCAGGTAATTATGAGTTCTGTGAAGAAAAATAGGTTCAGAGGTTAGTGAGATTTGTTTTTGTTGCTCTCCTGAAATGCCCTTTCTGCGCCTCTACCTTTTTACCTTTCAGGACCAGCCCAGATTTCTGCTCCATTGATGCCTTCCTCAGTTGTCACATTCTTTCCTCTCTTCTTGTCTGCTCTTCCATAGTCCTTGGGTATAAAGAGTCTTTATGGATGTTAAAATAAATTTCATAGTCTATACACTTTAATCTAAAGTCTTTCACAGGGAGATAGTGTGCCATGTTGGGAGAGCAAGGGATTTGCGATCAGCAGACCTCAGTTAGAATCATGGCTTCACTCACTCACTCTATACTCTTGTAAGAGTCACTTGGCTTCTGAATGAGTGTTGGTTTATATTTAAAATGAAGATGAAAATATTTACTGTACAGGGTTGCTAGGATTAGTGCTGTTTTGAAACTCACTAGTAAATGACCTACACTTATTTATTT
>NC_045441.1:119317616-119369107 GCF_002776525.5 Piliocolobus tephrosceles | reverse complement strand
CCCAGGCTGGAGTACAGTGGCAGGATCTCAGCTCACTGCAACCTCCACCTCCCAGGTTCAAGCAATTCTGCCTCAACCTCCCAACTAGCTGAGACCACAGGTGTGCGCCACCACACCTGGCTAGTTTTTATATTTTTAGTAGAGATGAGGTTTCACTATGTTGGCCAGGCTGATCCCGACCTCAGGTGATCCACTTGCCTCAGCCTCCCAAAGTGCTGAGATTATGGACATGAGCCACCATGCCCAGCTGCCCTACAGATAATAGACATTCGTTAAGTTATGGTTTTTATGAGGAATAAGAAGGTAAGAATAAGAAGGTAATTTTAGTTAGTTTGCTAAGTATAGAAGGTTTTTGTGTTCTCCAATAAATGCCCTCCTCACCCCCCTTTTATTAAAAAAAAAAAAAAATTGTTCTCTTCCAGAGCTTGCTCTTGCATCTCTCTTCAGCCTTAATGCCTTATTTGATTTTTGGAGATATTTCAAATATACTGTGGCACCAACAAGTCTGGTTGTTAGTCCTGGACAGCAAACGCTTTTAGGGTTGAAAACAGCTGGTGAGTGTTTTACATCTCTTGCAAAGGTGGGGAAAAGGTTGACAATAAATCTTTCTCAATTTAATTTTCCCATTTCGTAGACTCAGAGCTGGAGGGGACATCAGCTATCTTAAGCAGGATACAATAAATTGTCTTATGACCAATGATTGTCATTCCTTCTTGTATACAGTCAACTATTTCATGTAAGTTTGTTCCATTGTTCAGGTGCAATTAAAATTAAATGACTGACTTGCTGAGTTGAAACCAGTTTCTAATTTTGCACTCTGAAAATGGTAAACACCTAATTTGTGTCCTTTGGTAATAATACATTCTGTGATTTAACAACCAAGTAACTCTGTTAACTTTTTTCCCTGAAGAAAAAGACTTAGTTGCTTAAATATATTTTCATATAATTTTATTTGTATGTACATACATATATGTTGCTTTTTTTTTCCTTCTAGTTGTACAGACTACTCCTCCACATGATCTGGCAGCAACCCAAATCCCTCCTGCTCCACCTTCCCCTTCAATTCAGGGTCAGAGTGTGTTGAGTTATAGCCCATCTCGTTCACCCAGTACCAGTCCCAAGTTCACCACCAGCTGTATGACTGGTTACAGTCCTCAGCTGCAAGGTCTGTCCTCAGGTGGCAGTGGTTCTTATAGCCCTGGAGTGACCTACTCGCCTGTCAGTGGTTATAATAAGGTAATGACTGTCTTCTCTTGTCTAGTCACATTATTTTAGAATTGGGAGGTATACTAAAAATCACCTAATGAGTCAAAACTTATTTTATCAATGAGCAAACTGAGACTTGACTTGCCCAGAACACCCATTTAAAAACCAAGAATATCTAGTTTTAAAAAAAACACAATATCTCAAACACAGCATCTTAAACAGAAAAAATTAGCATTTGCAGAGATAACAAACTTAGGTTCACCATCTACGATCTTTCAGAAGTCTTTAAAGCAAGTTGAAACCATGATTTTTTACTTTGGTTGCTTTTACTCAAGTTTTCCCTCTTTCTTTCCTTCTTCATGTGAGGCCTTTATATATCCTTTTAGAGTTTTAGTGTGTTTTATCATGTTGGAGTGTCTTCTAAGCTAAAAACTGGGATTGTCACATGGTTGGTTTTTTTTTTTCCCAATGAGTACAAATGATTCTTGAGTATGGACACTTTCCATGGAATAGTGGGAATTTTCATTCCCACTCCCACAGTAATGTGAAATTTTGTTCTAATTTTTAGGATTAATAGAAACTGGATTGACAAATTGAAATTTTGACTCCTTCCTGAAGCATAAAACTATTACTATAAGAGGGGCGTTGAAGGAAGAGTGGTCATTTCAGATGCTGTCGCTACTGTGTTGGACTGACATCTCTATAGCTGCTAGTTAAAAGAGGAGTCTCTGGAGATGAACCGGACACACTGTCTGCCCTTATCCATTTACATATTTCTTTGTAACGAAATTCCATACTACTGGTTATCCAATATTAAAATTAATTTTGGCAGGTAATAGAATTTTGAAAATTTTGTACAAGTTAAATTTTTATGATAAAGTATATATGTAGTGAAAATTCATAACTCATAGGTAAATGTGACTTTTAAAAATAATTTTTCACAAGATGATACTAAATGATCCTTATAGAAAATTGGGGCCGGGCGCGGTGGCTCAAGCCTATAATCCCAGCACTTTGGGAGGCCGAGATGGGCGGATCACGAGGTCAGGAGATCGAGACCATCCTGGCTAACACGGTGAAACCCCGTCTCTACTAAAAAAAATACAACTAGCCAGGCGAGGTGGCGGGCACCTGTAGTCCCAGCTACTCAGGAGGCTGAGGCAGGAGAATGGCGTAAATCCGGAGGCGGAGCTTGCAGTGAGCTGAGATCCGGCCACTGCACTCCAGCCCGGGCGACAGAGCGAGACTCCATCTCAAAAAAAAAAAAAAAAGAAAATTGGAAAAGTAAAATAGAAGGAAAATTATTATAGTCCTGCCGCACAAAAATAATCTGTTTAATGGCTATTTAATACTCATCTAATGGATATACCATAATTTACTCTTGAATATTTAAGTCATTTTCATTTTTAAAAAACTTTTTAATGTGTACTAAATAGCCCTGTACATAAAATTCTTCATAAATTTGGGATGGGAGTGTCTATCCAAAAGAACTGTACCAATTTACATTGTCACAGAAATGTAGAAGAGAATTTGTTTTACCTCACTCTTGACCATCAAGTTAATTTAAAAAAAAAAAAAAGGATCTCTGCTAATAAGAAACATGACAGGCTGCGTGTGGTAGCTCACGCCTGTAATCCCAGCACTTCGGGAGGCCAAGGCGGGCAGATCACGAGGTTAGGAGATCGAGACCATCCTGGCTAACAGAGTGAAACCCCGTCTCTTCTAAAAAATACAAAAAAATAGCTGGGCATGGTGGCGGGCACCTGTGGTCCCAGCTACTCGGGAGGCTGAGGCAGGAGAATGGCCGGAACCCAGGAGGCGGAGCTTGCAGTGAGCCAAGATCGGGCCACTGCACTCCAGCCTGGGTGACAGAGCAAAAAAAAAAGAAAAGAAAAGAAACATGATAATAGTCTATTGTAACTTTTAACAAAGATTTCTTTCAAAGCCACATAGCTAAATCAGGAAGTTCTCGTTCTTTACTCACTTGTCTTTTGGGTCTGTATAATCTGATATTTTTTTCTTGGGTTGCTATTTAATTATAGAGTATAAAATATATATATACACAGAAACTTTAAATGTTTAATAGTCTTATCTGTTTATCTCCTTGTGGTTTGCTCTGTTTTTAAGTTTAGAAATTTTCTCACTTTCAGAATTGATTCCCCCCCCCACTATAGTATAAGATGATAATTTTACTCATTTTTATTTTATGCTAAAATTGATAACTAGTTGTCCCAATATCATAAATTATTTTTACCTTTAATTGACTTGGAGTCTCCTTTGTATTACATGTGATTTTGCGTATTAGAGTCTTCTGGGTGATTCTGTTTACTTGCTATGTTTTTAATGTTGTGTGTAGCAGTTTCATTGTGGACTGTTAAAACAAAAAATATCAAATACTATTGCATTTTTGCTTCAAAAACAGATAAATCAAGCTTATGTTCTATTTGTACAAAAGAAGTGACAACACCAAAATATCAAGTATAATTTTTATTCTTAAAGAAATAATTTTTTTCTTACATTAACTCTCCCTTTGTACCTACTCTTTTCCAGTCATTTCTTCTGCCTTGTATATCTTTATATTTACAAATTAGAGATAAAAAATAATGAATTGAGTTTTTTTAACCTTAGTAATCTTTCTTTTTTTTTTTTTTTTTCCCTGAGACGGAGTCTCGCTCTGTCGCCCAGGCTGGAGTGCAGTGGCCGGATCTCAGCTCACTGCAAGCTCCGCCTCCCGGGTTCGCGCCATTCTCCTGCCTCAGCCTCCTGAGTAGCTGGGACTACAGGCGCCCACCACCTCGCCTGGCTAATTTTTTGTATTTTTTTAGTGGAGACGGGGTTTCACCGTGTTAGCCAGGATGGTCTCGATCTCCTGACCTCGTGATCTGCCCGTCTCGGCCTCCCAAAGTGCTGGGATTACAGGCTTGAGCCACCGCGCCCGGCCAATCTTTCTTTTTTTTAAATCTTAAAAGATGTATCAGGAAAATATCAAAAGAAAGTAAAGGTGACAGCCGGGCACGGTGGCTCACGCCTGTAATCCCAGCAGTTTGGGAGGTTGAGGCAGGCAGATCACAAGGTCAGGAGATCGAGACCATCCTGGCTAACACGGTGAAACCCCGTCTCTACTAAACAAAATACAAAAAATTAGCGGGGCATGGTGGTGGTCGCCCGTAGTCCGAGCTACTTTGGAGGCTGAGGCAGGAGAATGGCGTGAACCCTGGAGGCAGAGCTTGCAGTGAGCCAAGATCGTGCCACTGCACTCCAACCTGGGCGACAGAGCAAGACTCTGTCTCAAAAAAAAAAAAAAAGAAAGTAAAGGTGGCAAAGGCATATCAGGAAAACATAAAAATAAGGTGGTAGTATTAACAATGTATAACTTCAGAGGCGTAAGAATTATATGAGACAAAAGGTCATTTTAAGTTGATGGAAGAAATAATACATAAGATGAAATAGTTACAATCCCAATCCCTGTATATTGAATAATACAGCATCATAAAATGTAAAGCAAAAACCTTTAGAAAAATGAAATCAATACACACAATTCTATTGGAAGACTTTAGCATTATCAATGTCTGATAAAGTAGGCAACAAATAAGGACACAAAAGATTGGAGCAATAAAATTTAATAAGACAACCTCCATAAGAATACTATTGAATATTGTACTGTTCTATTTGAGATGGTCATGGAATTGTACATGTTGTATTTTCTGACCAAAACAAAAAGAAAACTAGAAATTAAAAATAAAAGTTTGAAAAATACCACTAAAATATTTTAAAATACTCACCAAATTATTAGGTTAAATTAAAATTAGGAAAACAAGAATGCTTCAGTATCAGAATTTATGGATATAGTAAAAGCTATATGCAGTGGTAAATTCTTAACGTTAAATGTTTTTATTTTTGTTTTTTGGGGAGGTTTTTTGAGACAGAGTTTCACTCTTACCGCCCAGGCTGGAGTGCAATGGTGCAACCTCGGCTCACTGCAGCCTCCACCTCCTGGGTTCAAGCGATTCTCCTGCCTTAGCCTCCTGAGTAGCTGTGATTACAGGCACCCGCCAGCATGCCCAGCTAATTTTTTTATTTCCAGTAGAGATGGGGTTTCACCATGTTGGCCAGGCTGATCTCCAACTCTTGACCTCGAGTGATCCACCCACCTCGGCCTCCCAAAGTGCTCTGATTACAGGCATGAGCCACCTCGCCCTGCCCATTTTTGTTTTAAAAAATAAAAATAGATGTACTAAGAATTCAGGTCAATTATAAAATTATAACAAGGAGGATACAGAAAAAATGATAGATATGTGGTACAACGTGGACGAGTCCTGAAAACACTATGCTAATGAAAGAAGCCAGTCACAAAAGACGCATATTATATGATTATAGTTATATGAAATGTTCAGAGTGGGCAAATCTATAAAGACAGGAAGATTAGTGGTTATCTAAAGTTGAGGTGGAAAGGAAGGAGAAAAGGAGATTGATATCTGATCAGTTCTTTTTTAGTGGGAGGAAGGAAAAGAATGTTCTGAAATTGATTGTGATGGCTGTATAATCCTGTGAATATACTAAAACACATTGAGTTGTGCACTTTACATGAGTGAATTGTGTGGTATGTGAATTTATATCTCAATAAAGCTATTTTTTAAATGATAAAAGCAAATGTTAATGAATTATTATCTAAGACCTTTTTTCTGTGTGCATGGGAAATCCCATAAAATAGACAAATCTGTCAAATCAGCAGGGCAAATAAGACATAGACTTAAGGAGAAATTGAAATGGAAGATTTAGAAAAGGATACAGAGAAGTTTAAACCAAAATGAATATTTTTACGTTTTATGGTAAGAGCAGAGAATAGCTATTACCGTAACGTTTCATGTCTCTGTGTTGTTACTCATCTTTTAAGTTATTCTCTCTGCTGAAAACACTCTTAACATCATCCTTTGTTTGTTTAATGATGATAAAACATACCATTTTTAAGTGCATAGTTCAGTAGCGTTAAATGCATTCGAATTGTGCAGCTGTCACCATCATCGTCTCTAGAACTTTTCATCTCCCCACTGAAACAATGTGCCCATTGAAAACAGTTAACTCTCTTTTTCCACCCCCTAAGTCTCTGGCAACCACTATTCTGTGTCTCTGAATTTGATACTCTAAGTACATCATGTAAGTGGAATCATACAGTATATGTCCTTTAACTGACTTATTCACAAGCATGATGTCCTCAGGGTTCATCCGTGTTGTAGCATGTGTTATAATTCCCTTCCTTTTTAAGGCTGAATAATACTCTATTGTATGTATACACCACATTTTGTTTATCCACTCATATGTTGATGGCTTCTACTTTTTGGCTTTTGTGAAGAGTGAATGCTGCAGTATACATGGCTGTATAGCTTATCTGTTTGAGTCCCTGCTTTCAGTTCTTTGGGGTATGTATTAAGAAGTAGAGTTTATGTATCTATTTTTAATTTTTTGAGGAAACACTCTATGATGTTTGTTTTGGTAGAGATGGGGTCTTGCTATATTGCCTGGGTTGGTCTCAAACATCTCGACTCAAGCAGTCTTCCTGCCTCAGCCTCCCAAAGTGCTGGGATTACAGGCATGAGTCACCGCACTTGGCCCCATACTATGGTTTGTAGCTACTTACATTCCCACCTTAGAATATTTGCATAATGATATATCAAACAAAGCATAGTATTTTAAAATAGTTGCTTGTATTAGTCTGTTTGGGCTGCCATTAAAAAATGCCACAGGCTTTGTGGCCTGACAGAAATTATTTTCTCATAGTTCTGAATGCCAGAAGTCTGAGATCAAGGTCCCTGCCAGTTTGGCTTCTGGTGAGGGCTCTTTGTGGTTTACGGACAGCCACTTTGCCCTCCCGTGCCCTTTCTGGTATCTCTTCGTGTAAGGACACTGAGCCTGTCAGAACAAGGCCCCACTCCAATGACCTAACTTAGGCTAATGATCCTCTTACTTCAAAAACAGCCACATTGGGGGTTAGGGCTCCAACATACGAATTTGGGGAAGACACAGACATTCAGTCTATAATAATGTTCACTTTTTTCCCTCTAGACTGTAACCCTCTTGAGCACAGGATTATGTGTTTTTATTCATCTTTATTTCCTTAGCCCAGTATATGGGATATAGATGCTACATCAGTGTCTGTTGAGCCAAACTAATAACTTAGAAATGTTAATGAAATACATTACTTTTCTTGGGGAAAAAAAAAAGCCAAAAATTGGCTAAGAAGTAGAGAACCAAAATGAGAGAGAAAATTTAAAAACGATACATCACATACATCCCCAGAAGACTGTAGGGCCCTTAAGTTTTATTATTGAGTTCTTTTAAACTTTGAAGAAACAGTTACTTTATAGACTTTTTATTGTGGAAAATCTCAAACTCACAAAAATGAGGAGACCAGTTTTAATATAGTGAACTCCTGTGTATCTTTTACCCATCTTCTAAAAGTTATTAATATTTTGCTGGGGTATGAACAGCTAATTCTGATCCAGTAAAACAACATGTTAACATCAACTTGAGTTAGAAAACAGGAGTGAAATCCTGATATGATCTTCAGCAAGTTATGTAAACTCATAAGGCAAATATAGTAATCATGTGTACCTGTTATTGAAAAGATAAAGTAAGACTGTATATATTAAGCATAATTAGCACATTGTCTGACATATATAATGATTGCCTAAATACTTGGTGTTCAATATGAATTATTACCAGATACAGAAAACATGAGAACACCACTACCTATTTTACTTTATAGAATGTAATAAAACTTAAAGCACAAAATAGTTCCCCCTGGGATCTGTAAAAAACAAACCAAAAAAACTTAAAAATAAATAGGACAATGTGAAAGTTGTAAACTAAATAATGGTTTGAATTCACAGAAATTACACTTTTTTTTCTTCTTTTCAAAATAACTTTTAAGGAATAATTGATAACCAGGTACAGTTTATCCTAACAATGCAAGAGATCTATTAATACATTATATTCAGGAGTTCATTTAAAACCCAAAGTTTGAAAAGCTGTTTCCTAAAATCACCCATTTTAATATTAAAAACTTTGGTTAAGTGGCTGGATACACGGTAAATATTGAAAATCAATAGCTTACGGTTATATATATGCCAGCATTATTTAGTTAGATCTATAGGGGTTTCCAAATTCCTTTCATAATTGATTAAAAAACATAAGATCCCAAGATGGAGCTTTAGAAGTGGGGCCAAAATATTGCCAAGAAATATAAGAGATGCTAGACGAAGAGAGAGAAAATGTTCTTGGATAAAAAGATATTGTTATAAAGATTTTCTCCCTACATGCTAATGTATAAGGTGTATGCAATTCTAATTAGTCCCAGTCTACCATTTTTTAAAAATAGATTTATGCAAGTTACTCATTGATTTTAAAGTTAATATAGAAAAACAAATGAGCCAAGAAAATTTTGAGTAACAGGATACTTCCCCATAGACATTAAAACTTAATAAGTGAAATATTATGGCCTCTAGGCAAAAATAGGCCAATTAATGCAATAATAGCCCGGATATAGTGTATATAAGGATGTAATATGTTAATTTTAAAAATAAAAGAAATCTGTGTGGAAGAGGATTAACATTTTTATTTTCAAACAGCATTAAACAATTACAAGGTTATTATTAAACAATTATAAGTTAATTAATCTTTAACTTATTGCAAGCTAATATAAAGTGGTCATAAGACCCCAATAGAAAAAAATTGTAAATGTACTTGAGTAAACATTTAAATAAGTAATCCAAGTGACCAGTAATTGTATTTTTTAAGTGTTTAACATCATAAATATAGGGAAATGCAAATTAAATGTCCAGTGTTTAAAATTCTTGTATATCAAGTAACTGTTAATATGCTTTCACCAAATAATTTCAGTTTTAGGAATCTGTTAAAGGAAGCCATCAGAAATTCAAAGATTTATGTACAGCTATCTTCATATAACATTGACAAAGCTGTGTGTATTTTAGAGATTTTAAAATACATAAAATATGAAAAAGGATTATATTATCTCTGGGTGGCACAGTTACAGATGTTATTTTATTTACACTTTCTGTTTTTAAAAATATGCATGTGTTACTTCTTTTTTTAAGAGACAGGGTCTTGCTCTGTCACCCAGGCTGGAATGCAGTGGCATGGTGATGGCTCACTGTAGCCTCTAACTCCTAGGCTCCATGAGTTACTTTTTTTTTTTGATGGACTTTATTTTTTAGAGCAGTTTTGGGTTCACAGCAAAGTCAAGAGATCTCATGTACATCCCCTGTCCTAACACGCATAGCCTCCCCGAGGATTAGTATACCCCCTCACAGTGGTATCTTTCTTACAGCTGATGAACCTGCATTGATACGTCATTATCACCCTAAGTGCATAGGTTACATTAGGGTTCACTCTTGGTGTTGTACGTTCTATGGATTTGGACAAATGTGTAATGATGTGTTCACCATTATAGTATCATACAGAATAAAAAATCTGTACCACTTATTCATTCTTCTTTTGCTCCAAATTCCTGTTAACCACTGTTTTTTTTAATTTTTTTATTGCTGCCATAGTTTTGCCTTTTCTAGAGTGTCATGTACTTAGACTCATACCTGTGTAGCTTTTCGGATTGGCTTCTTTCACTTAACAATATGCATTTTAAGATGCCTGTATGTCTTTTCGTAGCTGGATAGCTCACTTCTTTTTTTTTTTTTTTTTTTTTTTTTTATGTTGTTTTTTCGGTTTTTTTTCTTTTTTTTTTTTTTTTTTTTTTTTTTCTTTGAGATGGAGTTTTGCTTTTGTTGTCCAGGCTGGAGTGCAATAGCGCAATCTCAGCTCGCTACAACTTCCACCTCCCAGGTTCAAGCGATTCTCTTGCTTCAGCCTCCCGAGTAACTAGGATTACAGGTGCGAGCCACCACGCCCGGATGATTTTGTATTTTCAGTAGAGACAGGGTTTCTCCATGTTGGTCAGGCTGGTCTCAAACTCCTGACCTCAGATGATCCTCCCGCCTCAGCCTCCCAAAGTGCTGGGATTACAGGTGTGAGCCACTGTGCCCAGCGATAGCTCACTTCTTTTTAGTGCTGAGTAATACTCCGTTACCTAATTTTGCCAGTTTATCTACTCATTCACCTACTGAAGGGCATCTTGGTTGCTTCCAAGTTTTGGCTATTATAAAGCTGCCATAAACGTACAGGTTTGTGTGTGGATGTAAGTTTTCAACTGCTTGGGTAATACTAAGGAGCACAATTACTAGATCGTATGGTAAGAGAATATTTACTTTTGTAAGAAACTGCCAAACTGGGTTTCAAAGTGGCTGTATCATTTTGCATTCCCACCAGCAAAGAATGAGAGATTCTGTTGTTCCACAACCTCATCAGCATTTGATATTGTCAGTGTTGTGGATTTTTGCCATTCTACCAGATGTTTTACTTAAGTCAAAAACCAAAACAAAATGAATTTCAATTAAAGAAAAATAACGTAAAGATCTTTTATTTTGTATAGTTGGCAAGCTTTAGCCCGTCTCCTCCTTCTCCATACCCTACCACTGTTGGACCAGTAGAGAGCAGTGGATTGAGATCTCGCTACCGTTCTTCACCTACCGTCTACAACTCACCTACTGACAAAGAAGACTACATGACCGACCTACGGACTTTGGATACTTTTCTTAGAAGTGAAGAGGAGAAACAGCATAGGGTTAAGCTGGGTACCTATATTTTCTTTATATCTACTATACATAATTTTGGTGTCACTTAATCCTTAACCTATTATTTTCATTATTTTAATATCCATACTAACATACTTTGTTAGCACTTTTTTTACTTTATATGTAGCATAATTTTATGCAGTTAGAATTAAGTTCACAATTTAAGAAGTGAAATATAGCTAAACTAAGAAATCTTGAACTTACAGTAAGTTTGAAAGCTTTTTTGTATAATGTAAGTTACAATTTCTATTTAAAGTTGAGGCTACAAAATAATGTTTTGAAGCAGTGCATAGTAAACTTACTCAAATTATAGCTGTCTCTTTTCAGGTAGTCCTTTGGAAGGTTGGTGTGGCAGAGCGGGCCGAAAGAGAGCATGTATTCACTTGAGAAGCTCTGCTGTGTTTCAGAACATTTTAAAACTTGCGTTTTAGTATTTCCGTAAAGCCTATAGTTTACCTTGGGAAAGAGTGTTAGCAGATCTTAATCTGTTTGGGGTGGATTTGATTATTACAGAGTCAATTATTTGAAACCAAATTAGGTTATTGAACTGAGTAATGATTTTTCCCGGTCAGGAACTTTCATGGAAAGCATATTAGGCGCTACTAAGGAAGCTGGTTATTGGACCATGGCTCTTTGTGTTGCTTGAAGTCTCACCAGTGATTTTTAATTTCATTTTGCCTGAAAGTGCCACAGATATTACAGAAACTGGTCAATATTATCTTCTTATTTTTGATACATGCTTTTTAAAAAAAAAATTTGAAATATTTTGAGTCTACTGAAACTTTAATACAGAATATAATACAAAGAACCTATGTATCCTTGGCACATGTTTGTAATACCTAGATATTTTCTGACTTCACTTTTATTCTTTGACCCAGTAGGAGCTATTTAGAAGTAATATTATTATTGTTTGGAAGTGTTATTGGTGTTGCTTTTAATTTTCAAGCCTGAAAAGGCTTGGTTACCTTTTTTTCCTCCTAAGTTAATTTTACTGTGGTTAGAGAATCTGATCTATACCTATCAATTTTGTGTTTGTTCGTTTCAGACTTGCTTTTAGGTCTACTATGTGATCACTTTTCTGTAAATGGCTTTGGTATGTTGAACAGAATGCAGAGTCTCTAAATTTGGGCCTCTATATTTGTTCACTGTCACACTTCTTGATGGTATTCTTAAATTCTTTATCTTACTAATTTTTATCTGCCTGATCTATTGGTTGTTAAGAAAGTATGCCAAAAGCTCCCATTGATTGTCTTCCATTAAATGTTTTCTCACAGTTCTGTCAGATTTGCTAAATATACATACGAGATTATGTTACATGCATGTAAATTCCGAATTGTGAATATCATTCTGATGAATTATGCCTTTTATCTTTATCTCTTAGGCTTTTTGCCTTAAAGTCTATTTTGTCTGACATTGACACACCTATATTAATTTCTTTTTGGTTAGTATCTGTCTGGTATATCTATATCGCTATTCTTTTAGCCCTTCTGTGCCCATAGGTTTTCGAAAATTAAGTATTTTGTGCAAATTAATAAATGATAAATAAGTATTTTGTGGGAAGCTACTTATCTAAAACTACATAAATATTTGGTCCCCATCAAACTTTTTTTTTTTTTTGAGAATAGGTCTCACTGTATTGCAGTGGTACAATCTTGGCTCACTGCAGCCTTGAATTCAGGGCTCAGGTGCCTCTCCCACCTCAACCTCCTGAGTAGCTGGGACTACAGATGCGTGCTACCATGCCATGCGAATTTTTGTGTTTTTGGTAGAGACAGGGTTTTGCCATGTTGCCCAGGCTGGTCTCAAAACTCCTGAGCTCACACAACCCATCCACTCTGGCCTCCAAAAATACTGGGATTACAGGCGTAAGCCACTGTGCCTGACCCCATCAAACTTTGACTTACTAGTTCTAACATCCTTTTAAGATTATTTTCAAAATTATTACTATGTTGGTTGTCATGGGGTTTTCCAATTTCATCATTTCTTCTATGTTTATTTATTCCTTTAACATTTTTCTTTTTTTTTTTTTAACTAATACAGTATACATAAAATTTACAATATTAACCTTTTTTTTTTTTTTTTTGAGATGGAGTCTTGCTCTGTCGCCCAGGCTGGAGCGCAGTGGTAGATCTCAGCTCACTGCAACCTCTGCCTCCCAGGTTCAAGCGATTCTCCTGCCTCAGCTTCCCAAGTAGCTGGGATTACAGGCGTCTGCCACCAATGCCTGGCTAATTTTTTCTATTTTTAGTAGAGATGGGGTTTCACCGTGTTGGCCAGGATGGTCTCCATCTCCTGACCTCAGGTGATCTGCCTGCCTCAGCCTCCAAAGTGCTGGGAATTACAGCCATGAGCCACCATGCCTGGTGTGGTGGCCAATATTAGCCATTTTAAGTGTTTAATTAAGTGGTGGTAAGTACATTTACATTATTGTGTAGCCACCTCTTACATTTATTTGTTGGTATTCTGTAAGATAAAGGTTTCTTCTCCCTAATCATATCACTTATGTTGATAATTAGATTGTCCCAGATTGGGCTAGTGGGATCCTCTGTAAGCTGACTTCTCTGTTCTTTTGACATGATACCATCATTCTTTGAGCTAATCCCCCAACCCCTACCACCTTTCTAGCACCACAGAATGTCATTTTGTGTTGTCCCTGGCTAGCTCCAGAGTCAGTCTGTTTCTCTAAGAGCCCTGATTCCTTTTAATGGAGAATGATACTTAGAAATTAATATCTGGGCACACTGTTGTTATTGAGGTATCATTACTCCAGGTCCTCTAGGAAATATTCGTATAGACACATACACAGATATATGTACATGCACACATCTATATGTATTATTCTCTCTATGTTTTTAAAAAAACACAAGTTTATAATGTTATTTCCAATTCCAGTGCAGCTATACAGTTTATTCTGTCCTCCCCGCTTTTCATATTTGTAACTTTCTCCAGTAGTAAAAAACCAGCCCTCATATTCTCTCTCATGCACACTTTCTTGCTGAATCATTTGAAAGGAACTTGCAGGCATCCTGCCACTTCATTCCTGGGTATTTCACATGCATCTCCTAAGAACAAGATATTTTCCTTTATAACTACAATGTGAGCTGGGCGCAGTGGCTCACACTTGTAATCCCAGCACTTTGGGAGGCTGAAGCAGGTGGACGACGAGGTCAGGAGCCTCATGATCAGACCAGCCTGACCAACATGATGAAACCCCGCCTCTACTAAAAAATTAGTCGGGCTTGGTGATGCGAGCCTGTAATCCCAGCCACTGTGGAGGCTGGGGCAGGAGAATCGCTTGAATCCGAGAGGCAGAGGTTGCAGTGAACCAAGATCTTACCACTGCACTCCAGCTTGGGTGACAGAGCGAGACTCCGTCTCAAAGAAAAAAACCAAATAACTACAATATGATTGTCATGCTTAAAATACTACAGGTGTTCATATTCACATTTCCCCAGTTGACCTAATACTGACCCTTACAGTGCTTTTTTTTTTTTCTTTTACTGATGCAGGATCCAATCAGGTATCACATACTGCATTTACTTGTGCTTCTGTTGTCCCCTTAAATCTAAACCATTTGGATAGTTTGGGTTTTGTGGGGTTTTTTTGTGTGTGTTCTTTTTTCTTTTATGACATTTACATTTTGAAGACACCAGGCTATTGTTTTGAAAATTCAGATTTGTTTAATCATTTTGTTACTATTAGATTCTGTTTAAATATTATTTTCTGGCAAGAATACAACATAGGTGGTGGCATGTCCTTTTCAGTGTATGACATTAGGAGATGCATGATGCTGCTTTGTCTCTTTGTCGGTGATGTGTAATAAAATTGGATCACTTGGTTAAAGTGATAGCAATTGGATTTCTTCATGATTTTCCCTTTATGTTCTGTTTCCGTAACAGCGTTTTACCTAGTGATTTTAGCATGTATTGATGATCCTTGCCCTTGATAAAGTGGTGATTATAAAGTGGAGATTTTCTTTCTTTCTTTTTTTTTTTTTTTTGAGACGGAGTCTCGCTGTGTCGCCCAGGCTGGAGTGCAGTGGCGCGATCTTGGCTCACTGCAAGCTTCGCCTCCCAGGTTCACGCCATTCTCCTGCCTCAGCCTCCCGAGTAGCTGGGACTACAGGCACCCACCACCACGCCCAGCTAATTTTTTGTATTTTTAGTAGAGACGGGGTTTCACCGTGTTAGCCAGGATGGTCTCGATCTCCTGACCTCGTGATCCTCCCGCCTTGGCCTCCCAAATGCTGGGATTACAGGTATGAGCCACCATGCCTGGCTAAAGTGGAGATTTTCTAATTATTTATTTCTACATTTCATAGTTTGGTGTTCTTCTCTAAAGAAGAGCATTCTGTTTTACCCCAACCCCAGCTTTTTTGGTTTAGTCACTGTGGACTCATGAGCTCTTTCTTTAGTAATGTCTAAACTGTTATTTAACTAATTCATCGAGTTTTTTTAATTTCAGCCACTTGTTTTCATTTTATAGTTTTATTTGGTTCTTTTCAAATATGCCAGGTTTTTGTAGAATATTTTTTAGTCTTATGTTTTCAGTTCCTTTTTCTGTCTCAGTTGCTTAAACACACTTTTTTAAAGTTATTTGTCCAATAGTTCAATTATCTAAAGTTCTTGGAGGTTAAATACTGACCATTTTTGTCTTGTTAGTTGTTATGCCCGGAGGCTTGTTTCGTTGTATTTGATGTAATTTCTATTTGTTTCTGGTAAGTTTATCTTGGCTGCATGGAAGCTTTGTCTCTTCCTAGCTGTTTTGTATTTGCCTCTGTCAGGTGCTTTAGGAGTATTATTGACCTTGAGCTAACTTAAGTAATTTCTAAGAGATTCCTGGACCTCACAGGTAATATAAATGGGCACTCTAAACCCATGTGAAGATGTATCTATGATTTTTAAATCTCGGGGTGCTTTTTCTTTTTTTTTTTTTTAATCTCCCAACAACCTGTGACAGACAAGCTTTCATTATCTCCTGGTCCCATTGAACAGTTTTTTTTCTTATCTACTCAGAATGTGGCCCTTTGAGATTCCTGGTCCTCTACCAGCAGCAGGGACTAGGGGTAGAGAAAGGTGTCATCCCAACTCTCTACCTCTTATGGGCCCAAATCCTTATCTCCATTTCCCACTTGGGCAATGAATTCCAAGCTAATAGATTTCTCAAGGCCTACAAAATTCTTTAGAGCAGCCACAGCATCCTCTTACAGGCTATTTTGATTTTTAATTCTCTTTTCATTTTTAACCATTGGCTATTCATAGCCTTACTTTTTTGCAAGCTCCATTATTCATTTTAATAATTTTTTTTGTTTGTTTTTTAGATTGAGTTTTTTTTTTTGTTTTTGAGATGGAGTCTAGCTCTGTTGCTCAGGCTGGTGTGCAATGGGGTAATCTCGGCTCACTGAAACCCCTGCTTCCTGGGTTCAAGCAGTTCTGCCTTAGCCTCTTAAGTAGCTGGGATTACAGTCGTGCACCACCACACCTGGCTAATTTTTGTATTTGTAGTAGAGACGGGGTTTCACCATGTTAGCCAGGCTTGTCTCGAACTCCTGACCTCAAGTGATCTGCCCACCTCGGCCTCCCAAAGTGCTGGGATTACAGGCGTGAGCCACCGCGCACCAGCCTAAAGAACGTATTTTATTTAATAAATGTTTTTAGATATTTATGGTGGGAGATGTTTTAGGTTGTCTGGTTTGCTGTGTTGCCAGATTTCCAAATCTCCATGTGCTTTGACTTTTAGTTTTTGGAGGTTCTCCTGCTGTAGATTGTGTGCTATTGTGGTGGTGGTGGTATGCACCATGGAAAGGCCCTATTTTGTCATTACTTGCTATGTACGTTTTTTCTTTGCTTTGACTAATGCCCAGAGGTACTAGAACTTCCTATTTCTATTCATTATCTAAAGCCAATCTTCAATGAAATTTTTCTCAAATACAGGTTTTTTCATAGAAAACTTATGTTTCTTAAAGTTAATAATCGCAGTGATTAATCAAAATAGGATGACTTTATGCTCTGTTATGACCATGTTTCTTTCCATTTCTGTTCTCTATTTATTAAATCATTTGTGTTGGTTGGCAACTGCTTTTCTTAACATTAATTCATTCCTAAAGTCAGTTGTGCCATTATTTCATACAAAGTGTGATGTTTCTTTACTGTATGTAGCTTTTTATGCCAGGATGAAGCATACGACGTTCACCAACGCTCCTACTAGCTAACCTTCAAAATTTTGATTAATTGAAATATTGCTGCATATCCCTTTGATGATTTCTAATTCTTTGTGCCTGTAAACACAAGGAAAATGAGTTTTATTATTTTCCAGTCATTCCTTTCAGAATTCTGCTAAGATTAAAAAAAAAAAAAAAAAAAAAAAACTTGTTTCTGTTTATGAGTTTTGTTTGAAGGGTATAAATTACCAATTGATATTTTTTATATCAGTTAAACTCTGAAAATATAAGCTCTTTATAAATACCATATAATTGTTGTCAAAAACTTGCTTATTTATTTAGGCGCTATGCTAGATGCTAGGGAAAAAAAAATACTCCCTGCTTTAAAGGAACTCAATTCTATTTGAGAAAACAGACAAAAACTATAACCCTGAAGTGTGATGAGTATCCTGGTTCAGAGGCCTCTGTAGGAGTACATTCCTAAATATAACTTTTTTTTTACATTTCTTAAAAGTAAATTTATAAATTTAGAAGGATAACCATCAGATAGTCTTTTAATACAACTCAGGAATTACCACAGGCTGTTAAATAAAACAGTGAAGTACAGGGACAAATACGTTTAGCCTGTTACCAGGAGAGTAATCTTTTAGTAGGAGGCTATAGTTATCCCATTCAGAAGGAGCTTCTAGAAACTTCAAACAACTTGCTTAGCCTATTTATTTCCTAAAGAAATTTGTCTGTTTCTTACTAAATGATTTAAAAGTCTTAGAGAATGAAACGAGCTTAATTTTCCAACAAAACTAGACAGATTCCTTTTGACTGCTTATTGTTCTTACGACTCTTAAAGTGATACAGCTTAGAAAATACTGTTTTAAATTGTTAATCACAAGCTGACTGTGTTCTCTAAAGAGAAAATTATGTTAGGGAGAAGAGAATCTCCTTGAGGGTTGGTCTTCTGATTCCTGGATTGCCATTGCCTAGATACAAGTGTTAACTCTAGATGTCAGAATTGCTACAACACACTGATACTGTTTATCTTCACAATTAATTCTAGGGAGCCCAGATTCTACCTCTCCTTCCAGCAGTCCTACTTTCTGGAACTACAGTCGTTCTATGGGGGATTATGCACAAACTTTAAAGAAGTTTCAGTATCAGCTTGCCTGTAGGTCTCAGGCCCCATGTGCTAACAAAGATGAAGCCGATCTCAGCTCTAAACAAGCTGCAGAAGAGGTAAGTGGAAAATAAAAGTGACTTAATATTTATGATTTATGCATTGCTAGAAAGTGTTCTACTTCTGGAACATATTTTCTGTAATATTCCATTCTGTTGGACAGAAATATAAATCTGGCACACATTAAGCAGTGGGAAAGCTCCTGTCTTAGTGTACCTAAAACTAAAAACTAAATTATATCATATATTTTATGACACACAGTTCACCTTAGTGCCCTGCCTGAAACATATTTTTACATTGATTATAAAAAAGCTCTCAGGTATATAATTGTACGTACAGAAGTCTTGCTTTTAAAATATATTTGGATTAGAACATTTGTCAGTAATTTCATCACTTCAATACCAAATATGGAATTTTTATTTTGTTCTTAAAAGCAAGAAAAATGGGCTGGGTGAGGTGGCTCACACCTGTAATCCCAGCACTTTGGGAGTCCAAGGCGGGCGGATCACGAGGTCAGGAGATAGAGACCGTTTGGCCAACATGGTGAAACCCTGTCTTACTGAAAATACAAAAATTAGCCCGGCATGGTGGCATGCACCTGTAGTGCCAGCTATTGAGTAGGCTGAGGCAGGAGGATCGCTTGAACCTGGGAGGCAGAGGTTGCAGTGAGCCAAGATTGCGTCACTGAACTCCAGCCTGGGCAACAGATCAAGACTCCATCTCCAAAAAAAAAAAACAAAGGCAAGAAAAAAATGTTCTTTACACATACCAATGTAAGGAACTTTTAAAGATAAATCTGTGTGTGAACAGCATTTATAAGTGAGTAATAAGAAAATTACTGAATATTAATTAGATGAATATTGATGTCTGGGACTTTTCTAAGTTCATTAAATATTTTTAGGATGGGAGAAAGAATGATGATTTCTAGCAAGATTTTTCCTCACTGATTGTTCATTTTAAACATGAATTTTTATAGGTTTGGGCAAGAGTGGCTATGAATAGGCAACTTCTTGATCATATGGATTCATGGACAGCTAAATTTAGAAATGTAAGTTCTGACATTACTCTTTGGACAATATTAGTGCCTCTTAATATGCAAAGCATGTTATTGGAATATCATTTAGAGTTCATTATAAATTAGAATATTACAGTTATAAAGGTACAGTATAAATGGTACATATGTAAGGATAAACATGACTGTTACTGTATGGTATTTATTTTCATGAGATTTTTTCTTCCTCCATATTGAGTGAATTGATAGGTTTTGAGAAGATAAAGGAATAATATGTTTAGTTATTAAGATCCTCCCGTTTCCAGTTCTCAATTTTATTTTCCAAAGAGCTTTTCTATTGGAGCCTTTTATGTACCTAGAATTGTGAGGGGAAACAAAAATGAGGCCCTTGCCCTCAGAAAACTTAAAGAGTTAGAGAGATAAGACAACGTATGCTTGAAGCTATTTCAAAGTAGATTGTGATTTCTGTTTTTCTAGAGAAGAACCCTCTAATCTTGGGCCAGCTTTTCCATATACAGAGTGAGTTAGTTCCCTATTTCCAACTCCACGTCTTCCTCCCACCTTGTCTAGTACCTGTGTGTCCTGGGTTCTGTTAGGCATATGGACTTCCCCTTCCATTATATGGAGCTCCACTTAGCTTCTGAAGGGGCTGCTGCTTCTGTTGTTTCATCCTTCAACACGCATCCATCCACTCTCCATCTTCTAGAACTATTTTGAAATCACTTGTGCTCATTTTTTATCCTTTTACTGTTATTTAAATAGGATATCAAAATAGAGGGGCAAAAAAATGGTAGCCTACTTTCTTGAACCAGAAACCTGGATGACATTTTACAGATAATTCCTGAACCCAATCCTAGACCTACTCAATTAGAATTTATAAGGGTGGGGCCTAGACCTCTCTCTGGGACATGTTAGATGATTTCATTACGGCCAAAGAGTGGCTGGCAAATTAAGATGCATATAGTAAATGTTGGAAGAATAAATAAGTGAAATCATCTCCTGGAACTGAAGTTTGTTGTAGTTTCTGTTATAGGCTAGTCTAAAAATGCTAACATGTTTAAAATATGAAGTCTTAGTCAGACGGAGTATTAGCTACTTAGAAGAAATGCAAATACATTTCCTCATCTGAAGTCCCTAGGCTACCATGTGCTATGAAATGTAGAGTTTTTGGATTTTTTTTTAAAGCAATACATGTATACCTGTACTGTATATTTTATAACACCAGAGTCTAGTTAACACCCAGTAATCAACCACATTAATACTTATGCAGAAAAACATATGAATAATCACACTCAGTGGGATAAAGCCTGTAAATAGCTTCATGTTAATTCAGTTCAAGTCTTGCCAGTGGATCGAAATTTGCTTCCTTACATGGATTACAAAAAATCTTTTAAATTCTCAGGTTTTTATTTCAGTTGTTTATATCGTATTTCATCGGAAACATTTTTTCATTATTTTATGGATAAACAAAAGCATGGAAACAGAAGTGGTAATTGAAGTTGCTACAAACACACACACAAAATAACAACACACAGATCAGATGGGATGTATCCTTAGACAATCTTTTCACATCCCAGCATTAGTTTTACATTAGCCATGCAAGAGGCATTTGAAAGTCCCAGTCCTAAAGTAATATTGTAATATTCAAATATTCACAAGCCAGTTTCAAATGTAATAAGTCTCTGTTTTTCCACATGGCTAGGGAATTGGGTGAGCCTGCTGAGAGTTAAGCAGTTAGTTTGAGAAACTGTCTTACTGATTGCAAACCAGTATAAACACTACATTAATAAATGTGTGAATAGCTACCCTACAAATGTAAACTGAAGATTATCCTTTTAGCTAAACATAATAATCAGAAAATTTTAAGAACAATTTAACATATAACTAAGTTTTTTTTTTTCCATGAAAAAAAAAAAAAAACACGTTATTTAAGAATGTAATTTAGTTGCCGGGCGCAGTAGCTCTCATCTGTAATCCCAACACTTTGGGAGGCCAAGGTGGGCGGATCATCTGAGGTCAGGAGTCCAAGACCAGCCTGGCCAGCATGGTGAAACCCCGTCTCTACTAAAAATACAAAAAATTAGCTGGGCGTGGTGGCAGGTGCCTGTAATCCCAGCTGCTCAGGAGGCTGAGGCAGGAGAATCCCTTGAACCTGGGAGGTGGAAGTTGCAGTGAGCTGAGATCACGCCATTGCGCTCCAGCCTGGGCAACAATCTCAAAAAAATAAAAATAAAAAGGAATGTAATTTAGTTAATTTACACTCCAGTGGCGTATTTATTTAACCATCTCTTGATTTCTGGTAGCTATTACTTTCATTCTCTTTCACTATACTTTATGATTCTTTTAATATTCAACTATAAGATAGTAAAAAAAAATTCTTAGAGTTGCTTATAAAAAAGAAAGTAATCGTTTGAGAGCTGCTTTGGAATTATGTATCCAAAATCTGTACCTTATTTCTTCCTAGTGGATCAATGAGACAATATTAGTGCCACTTGTTCAAGAGATTGAGTCTGTCAGCACACAGATGAGACGAATGGGTTGTCCAGAGCTACAGATAGGAGGTATGTGGAAACGGAGCCCAGTGTTGGATTTCTATTAGTAAATCTACCAAGTGGAAAACTTCTTCTTGTAATGGACGGCTTAACTTATTTTGTTACCTTGAGGTGAAAAACCCCAAATGTCTGTAATCTAGTTTGTTTTTTCTAATGTGACAGCTTTATCAGGATGTAATTTAGCTACCATATAATTTACCCATTTAAAATGTACAGTCCCAAGTCTTGGGTTATGCAACCATCACCATAGTCACTTTTAAAACATTTCATCACCTGAAAAAGAAACTCTCCACCTTTTACCAGTCACCCCCCCATTCTATACATTCCTCCCAGCCCTTTGCAAGTGCCAGTCTATTTTCTGTCTCTATAGATAGGCCTGCTGTGGATATTTCGTGTGAATGGAATCACAGAATATGAATATGACTGTGACTTCTTTCACTGAGCCTAGTGCTTTCAAGGTTTGTCCATGTTGTAAAATATATCATTACATCTTTTTTTTTTTTTTTTTTTTGAGACAGAGCCTTGCTCTGTCACCCAGGCTAGAGTGCAGTGGTACAATCTCAGCTCATGGCAAGCTCCACCTCCTGGGTTCATGCTATTCTCCTGCCTCAGCCTTCTGAGTAACTGGGACTACAGGTGCTTGCCACCATGCCCAGCTAATTTTTTTGTATTTTTAGGAAAGACAGGGCTTCACCGTGTTAACCAGGATGGTCTCGATCTCCTGACCTCGTGATCTGCCCGCCTCAGCCTTCCAAAGTGCTGGGATTACAGGCGTGAGCCACCGGGCCCAGCTACATCATTTTCTTTATTGCTGAATAATACTCAAAATAGATCTACTACATTTTGCTTATTCATCAGTTGATTGACATTTAGGTGGTTTGCACTTTTTGGCTATTATGAATAATGCTGCTGTGAACAGTCACATACAAGTGTTTATATGGACCTATGTTTTCATTTCTCTTGGGTATATACCTAGGGATGGAATTGCTGAGCTGTACGATAACTGCTTAACTTTTTCAGGCACTGCCAGACTCTTCTAAAGCAGCTAGCTGTACCATTTTATATTCCCACCAGCATGTATGGGGTTCTGTTTTCTCCACATCCTTGCAACACTTGTCATATGTTTTATCGTCATCCTGTAGTAGGTGTGAAATGGTATCTCATTTTGGTTTTGATTTGCATTTCCATGATGACTACTGATGTTGAACATCTCATGTGTTTATCAGTCATTTGTATATCTTCTTAGAAATGTCTTTTTTGGCTGGGCGTGGTGGCTCACGCCTGTAATCCCAGCACTTTGGGAGGCGGAGGTGAGCAGATCACCTGAGGTCAGCAGTTCGAGACCAGCCTGACCAGCTGGTGAAACCCCATCTCTACGAAAAATACAAAATTAGCCAGGCGTGGTGGCAGGCGCCTGTAATCCCAGCTACTTGGGAGACTGAGGCAGGATAATCGCTTGAATCTGGGAGGCGGAGGTTGCAGTGAGCCGAGATGGCGCCATTGCACTCCAGCCTGGGGGACAAGAGGGAGACTTCAAGACTTCGTCTCAAAAAAAAAAAAAAAAAGGCCGGGCGCGGTGGCTCAAGCCTGTAATCCCAGCACTTTGGGAGGCCGAGACGGGCGGATCACGAGGTCAGGAGATCGAGACCATCCTGGCTAACACGGTGAAACCCCGTCTCTACTAAAAAAAATACAACTAGCCAGGCGAGGTGGCGGGCACCTGTAGTCCCAGCTACTCAGGAGGCTGAGGCAGGAGAATGGCGTAAATCCGGAGGCGGAGCTTGCAGTGAGCTGAGATCCGGCCACTGCACTCCAGCCCGGGAGACAGAGTGAGACTCCGTCTCAAAAAAAAAAAAAAAAAAAAAGAAATGTCTTTTTGGTTCCTTTACCCGTTTTTAAATTTGGTTGTCTTTTTGTTGAGTGGTAGATGTTT
Source organism: Piliocolobus tephrosceles (assembly GCF_002776525.5). NCBI lineage: Eukaryota > Metazoa > Chordata > Mammalia > Primates > Cercopithecidae > Piliocolobus > Piliocolobus tephrosceles. The sequence goes on along the minus strand of NC_045441.1, from coordinate 119,345,372 downwards.
TCTTTATATTCTAGATATAAGACCAAGACTCTTAGCAGATATTAATCACGAAGTTGTATAAAGCATAAAGACTATGTAATAATAGCAATTTTCCATCAACTTTCTTATCTGCTAAAGGTAAAATTTTAGGGTACCATATAAATTGCCTAAAATATATATACTGTAACTTAGTTATTAAATAATTACCTTTACTATTAATGCTGCAGTGAATATCCTCTTACCTAAATCTTTGTGTACATTTGTAATTATTTCTTTAGGATAATTTCTTAGAAGTAGAGTTATGTGTCAGTAGGTATGAATATTTTAAGATTTGTTGTTGTTGTTGTTGTTTTCTAAAAGACAGTCTCGCTCTTTTGCCCAAGAGGGAATACAGTGGTGCTGTCATGGCTCGCTACAGCCTCAGCCTCCTGGGCTCAAGAGATCCTCCCACCTCAGCCCATCCAAGTAGCTGGGACTACAGGCACACACCACCACACCTGGCTGATTTTTGTATTTTTGTAGAGACGGGGTGCCCAGGCTGGGCTTGAACTCCTGAGCTCAAGCAATCCCTCCGCTTTGGCCTCCCAAAGTGCAGGATTACAGACATGAGCCAATGCATCTGGACATATTTTAAGGTTTAGAAGATACACATCTCTTCAAAAAGCCTATACCAGTTTGTACTTTAGCAACCATGACACATATAAGAATGCTTTTCCTAACATTGGATATTGCTAGTAAGTTTGGATATTTTGAAATTTTTAATTGCTTTTTAAATTTCTATGCATAATTATCTTGCAGGATATGATAAGAGAAATCACTACTATAAAAAGCTTCTGCTTGTCCTGCCATAATGGGCAACTTCTAATTCAACTTATTTTGAAAATGATTGTGTGTCTTTTTATACATGTCCTATAAAATTTTCTGTATATTAGTTGTTTATAGATTTGCCAAAATCGGTTTGGCTGCTTCTCTGGGGAAGGGGAGGGGATGTTGCAGGTGTAAATCTGGCTACCTTGCCAGGAATGGGTGTAGGTAATATAGATAGTGCAAATTAAGATGAACTATTACTGCTTTCTTTCATGTATTCCTTCCACATTGAGTGCCTAATCTGTGCCAAGTATTAATACTATTCTAGGCATTGGGGGATACAGCAGTGAGCAAAATGGCCAAAATCCCTGCCTTCATTAAGCTTTCATTCTAGTAGATGAGATAGACAATAAAAAAGATAAAGTACTTTGGGCCAGGCACAATGGCTCACGCCTATAATCTCAACACTTTGGGAGTCCAGCATTGGTGGATTGGTTGAGCCCAGGAGTTTGAGACCAGCCTAGGCAATATAGTGAGACCTTGTCTCTACTAAATAGAAAAAAAGTCAACCAGGTGTGGTGGCATGTGCCTGTAGTCCAGCTGCTCAGGAGGCTGAGGTGGGAGGATTGCTTGAGCTCAGTAGATTGAGGCTGCAGTGAGTGGTAATTGTGCCACTATTCTCCAGCCTGGGTGACAGAGCAAGACACTGTCTCAAAAAACAAAAAGAGAAAAAGAAAAACAGTACATTGGACAGTGGTTAGTGCTAAGGAGAAAAAAGGCACAGGAGGGTAGTGTTCCTAATGTTTAGAGAGGAGGGGTGATATTTGAGGTAGGGTGGTCAGGGGAGACGTCATTGACTTGTATAAAGACCTGAAGGCAGTGAGGAACCAGCTATATGAACACATGAGAAGAGCATTTTAAGTTCTTTTGGAAACTCACTTTTAGAATAATCTGTGTTCTCTGTGTTTTGTTTTAACAGAAGCTAGTATTACTAGCTTGAAACAAGCCGCCCTGGTTAAAGCCCCTCTCATTCCGACTTTGAACACAATTGTTCAGTATCTAGACCTTACTCCAAATCAGGAATACTTGTTTGAAAGGATCAAAGGTAATTATTGATTGGAAGAGGAAAAAATGAGAGCTTTTACTACACTGGAATTTATCAGTACAGATTAACAAGGAAAAACCATTTTAATTAAAAGTATAATTTATGTCTTATAAATACATGTTAATTTTGGCTTAATAATTTTATTTTGTGTAGGAAACTTAAATATGAGCTAAATGGGCTCCAGTGAATATTTCACTCATTTCCTACTTTTAGACTCGTAAGAATGGGTGCCACTAAGACATTCTTTATAGTTCCAGCATGCTGAGCCTTATTTCTCTTAACTTTTATAATTCCTATTTAATAAGTTCCTTCCTTATATTTCTGTTATATTCTGATTATTTGGTGGAAGATGTGCTCTTCTGAGGAGATTGACTTGAGAAGCAGGAAATGTAGCCTCCCTGACACCCCCATACACCCTCTATGCCTCTCTACTTACAGAGCAATTCATAAGGTTAGAATTTTTTTAAATTTGGATAAACTTTTTAAAGGTTCTCATGACTAAGACAAGTTTTTGAAATAGTATTCAAATTAATCATAAATCTTAATTTGAAAATATTATAGTGTTCTCCCTTTCCCCTAAGGTTAAAGCAGGGTTCAGGAATAAACATTTTTCATGACTTTTTAAAACATTTTATATAAGGAGAATTTCAAACATACACAATACTAGACAAAATAGTATACACACGCCTCTTGTACACATCACCCAGCCCCAACAATCACTAGTCCCTGGCCAGCCCCTGCCCTATCCATACCCCATCTACTTTCTTCCTGTATTATTTGAAGCAAGCCCTCATGTCATTATCAGTTCATTTGTAAATATTTCTTTGTATATCACTAAAAGATAAGCCTCCCGCGACCCCCTGCTTTTGAGACAGGGTCTTGCTATGTTGCCTAGGGTGGTCTCCAACTCCTAGGCTTAAGCAGTCCTCCCACCACAGCCTCCCAAAGTGCCGGGATTATAGACATGAACCACCGTGCCCCACTGAGCCTTTAGAAAACTGATACAACCATACATAACCACAATACAATTATCATTCTTTTTTTTTTTTTTGAGATGGAGTCTCTCTCTGTCGCCTAGGCTGCTGGAGTGCAGTGGTGCAATCTTGGCTCACTGCAACCTCCACCTCCCAGGTTCAAGCGATTCTCCTGCCTCAGCCTCCTGAGTAGCTGGGATTACAGGCACGCACCACCATGCCCCAGCTAATTTTTGTATTTTTAGTAGAGACAGGGTTTCACCATGTTGGTCAGGCTAGTCTTGAGCTCCTGACCTCATGATCCATCCACCTCAGCCTCCCAAAGTGCTGGTATTACAGTCGTGAGTCACCGCACCTGGCCACAATTATCTTTTTTTTTTTTTTTTTTTTTTGAGACGGAGTCTCGCACTGTCGCCCGGGCTGGAGTGCAGTGGCCGGATCTCAGCTCACTGCAAGCTCCGCCTCCCGGGTTTACGCCATTCTCCTGCCTCAGCCTCCCAGGTACCTGGGACTACAGGCGCCCGCCACCTCGCCTGGCTAGTTTTTTGTATTTTTTAGTAGAGACGGGGTTTCACCGTGTTAGCCAGAATGGTCTCGATCTCCTGACCTCGTGATCCGCCCGTCTCGGCCTCCCAGAGTGCTGGGATTACAGGCTTGAGCCACCGCGCCCGGCCAATTATCATTCTTAATATTCTTTTTTTTTTTTTTTTGAGACAGGGCTCACTCTGTCACCCAGGCTGGAGTGCAGTAATGGCGCTAGTGCAGGAGTGTGTAGACCTTGCAGCCTTGAACTCCTGGCTGTGGCAGTCCTCTCTCCCCAGCCTCCCAAAGTGCTGGGATTATAGGAGTGAGCCACCATGCTGCCTAGCCCTAATATTTCCTGTGTTATGAGATATTAAGTCTGTTCAAATTTCCAGCTATCTCATAAAAATACATAATTTTTTGGCAATGTTTGTTTGAATTGGGATTCGAATATTGTAATACATTGCAATTGGTTATTTCAGTTTATTTTAAGCTATATGCTTCCCATCCACCCTCTTTTTTTTCCCTTTGCAATTTATTTGTCGTAAGAACTGGATTGTTTGTCTTGTAGAGGTTCCCATAGTGTGGGTTTTGCTGAATACATCCCTATGGTGTAGTTTATATAACCCCTTCTCTTTCCCATAAATTCATGTTTGAGTTTTTTGGCAAGATTGCCTTGCAGTTAGCAGAGTATTTGTACATCCAAAAAAAGAGTCTGTGTATGTACACATATATACAAAGTATATAAAGGTTTTATATCAAATATACAAAAAAGCTTAAAAGAATACACTGGGCCAGGCACAGTGGCTCATTCCTGTAATCCCAGCACTTTGGGAGGCCGAGGCAGGTGGATCACAGGGTCAGGAGATCGAGACCATCCTGGCTAACATGGTGAAACCCCGTCTCTACTAAAAATAAAAATTAAAAAATTAGCCGGGCGTGGTGGCAGGCGCCTGTAATCCCAGCTACTCGGGAGGCTGAGGCAGGACTGGCATGAACCCAGAAGGCGGAGCTTGCAGTGAGCCAAGATCGCACCATTGCCTGCACTCCAGCCTGGGCGACAGAGACAGACTCCGTCTCAAAAAAAAATACAGTGAACACTCTCCTGTTCTAGATTGGATAGTTAGCAACCTTTTGACATATTTGATTCTTTCTTTCTACATATATATACACACACACATTTTTTTCTTGCTGTGCCATTTGAAAGTACATTGAAAGTACTTTTTAACATGCATTCTCCTACCTAACCATAATATCTTAAAAAAAAACCTTAAAAAAAGGTATCATACCTTATCATACCTTAAAAAAAATAATAATTTTCTGATATTGAATATATTATCCATATTCAAATTTTCCCTACCCATCGACTTTTTTTTTAAGAAGCCAGAATAGTAGTCAGATAAATCTAAAATCCCACATTTTGGATTTATCTGATTTCTTGAGGGACATGTTTATCTTTTTATATCTTATATAAAAAAGAAATATCTTATATTTCTTTAGGTTTGGGTGTTCTGATCAAGTTTTAAAAATGATTTGCTTCCCTTATTATATTCCCTTAGCCTTTTTTTTTTTCTGTTTTGCATACTCTTAGCTTTTAAAAATTTCACCTTGTTGCCACAGAACTCTCTCAGGGAGGTTGTATGAGCTCATTTCGATGGAACAGAGGTGGTGACTTCAAAGGACGAAAGTGGGATACAGACCTGCCCACCGATTCTGCTGTAAGTCCCTAGATTCATTCATTCATTTATTTATTGTTGATTGACTGACAGGCACAGGGTCTCACTCTGTCACCCAGGCTGTAGTGCAGTGGCATAGTCACGTCTCACTGCAGCTTTGATCTCCCAGGGCTCAAGTGCTCCTCCCAGCTCAGCCTCCCAAGTAGCTGGGACTAGGCCTGAGCCACCACACCCAGTTAATTTTTTAAATTTTTTGTAGAGATGGGGTCTCACTTTTTTGCCCAGGCTGGTCTCGAAGTCCTGGGTTCAAGTGATCCCCTTGCCTCAGCTTCCCAAAGTGCCGGGTTTACAGACATGAGCTACTGTGCCTGACCCTTAGATTTATTTTGTTTTTTCAGTTTAATGTTTCCGTTACTGGATTTATGTGTTTTTGTTTGCCTATCATAAGTATTAAAAAATAATTTAGAAAATAAGGTATTTATAATAGTATCAGCATGTTCGCCCAACCACTGTTAATATTTTTGTGTATTTTTTCCTTTTACTTGGTTGCTACTATTTTTTAATGTTTTTATCATTTTGTAATTCTCCTGTATGTAAAATTATGTATTCTTCCACTTTTGTAATATTTAGGGTTTTTTTTTACTTCAACCTCCCCCTACCTAGATATTTTTTCATTATTACACACTGTCATTTAACTATTCTCCTATAGTGAACCTGAAAGTTTGAGACACTTTTGGTAGAGAAGGGATATTTACTTGTTTTTTGATCTTAAGTAATACAGCATGCAAATAGTGTGATGCGCATTGCTTTCTTGGGGTTGTCACTTTAAGAGAGACTCTTAGAATTATATTTAGGAGATCAAAGAACATAAATGTTCTTGTGTGCTTACGAGTTTTTCAAAATTATGTTCTCTCTTTTTTTTTATAGTGACTGTTAACGGGTGAAAATTAAGTTTTATGTTGAGATTCAGATTGAGAATTGAATGTATTTTATCTTGGTTTTGCTATTAACTGTGTTGGTATGAATGATCCACTTAGCAAAAAACTAAGAATGCCCTGCTTTTCTAGGGTTGCTATGGAAAACTAAAAATGTAGATCAAATATGTAGGGAATGGGAGTCTGGTGTTTAAGCCCCACCCTCCACCCCTACCCTCAACAGATAATGGTAACTTTGTAGGCTGGAGTATTTAAACTTTTTCAATTTGAAAAGGAAACCTTCCCCTCAAAATATAAACTGATTTGATGGCAAATATCTTTTTCTATTTTAAATTTTGAGTAGATTATTTGAATTAAGCCTAGCTTCATGTCTTAAACACACTGAATTCCTTTATGATTTAGGAGAGGAATTAGTGAATTCCTTATCTTTATAGGAAATAATACTTTCAATTAAAAGAATAGGTGTGCTACCTGAAGTATGTGTTTTTATCTTTTTATTCTACAGATTTTATCTTGTAAAATCTAACCATTTGACAGCATTTTTCTCATTCATTCTTTAGAGAAAATTTTTTTAATTGGAATCGTTATAAATACAGATGTTTCTAAAGGGCTACATACATGCTAGATTTTCATGCTGACTTAAAAAAATTATTTCTTCATCCTCAGATCATCATGCATGTATTTTGCACCTACCTTGACTCCAGATTACCTCCACATCCGAAGTATCCCGACGGAAAAACTTTTACTTCTCAGCACTTTGTTCAGACACCAAATAAACCAGGTATAAACCTCTCCTAAAAGAATGTGTTAAGATTTTCACACAAAATATCTCTGGGGGTTTGGTTTTTTAATGCAGCATATTTCCTTCCTTTACAGATGTTACGAATGAGAATGTTTTTTGCATTTATCAGAGTGCCATCAACCCTCCCCATTATGAGCTCATCTACCAGCGTCATGTGTACAACCTGCCAAAGGTATTTCTATATAGAGAAGATGTTACAGAATGTCTTGGGTGATTTGCTTTGATGGTGTTTTTAAAATTATAATCTCATGTTAATAGAAGAAGTAAATTTTTTAAATTAGGGAAAATGTGTTTCATACATATATATTTCTTACCATAAAAGTAATATGTGCTTAATTTGGGAAAGTATAAAGAATAAGAAGGAAACTCACTCATTCCATTACCTAAGGCAGCCATTGTTGATTTTTTGCTTGGTATATTGCCTTTTGGTAAATTTCATTTTGGTCTTATGTCTCTTTTTAGAGGCAGAGTCTAGCTCTGTCACCCAGGCTGGAGTGCAGTGGCATGATCATAGCTCATTGTTGCCTTGAACTCACGGGCCCAAGAAGTCCTTCTACCTCAGCCTCCCAAGTAGCTAGGACTACAAGCACATACTAGTATACCTGGCCAATTTGTTTTTTGTAGAGACAGTCTCTCCATGTTAACTCAGGCTGGTCCTGTACCCCTGGCCTTAAGCAGTCCTCCCACCTTGGCCTCCTAAAGTGCTGGAGTTACAGGTGTGAGCCATTGCACCTGGCCCTTTCTTTATATTTTTTATGGGCTAAAATGATTTATGTAGTTTTATATCTGCTTTTAAATATTAGCTTATAGCATAATTTTCCATACTATTAAAAAATCTTCATAAATTTTTTGTTTTTGTTGTTGTTGTTGTTGTTGTTGTTTTTTGAGATAGAGTCTCACTCTTACCCAGGCTGGAGTGCAGTAGCGCAATCTCGGCTCACTGCAACCTCTGCTTCCTGGGTTCCAGCAATTCTCCTGCCTCGGCCTCCCGAATAGCTGGGATCACAGGCACCCACCACCACCATTGGCTATTTTTTTGTATTTTAGTAGACATAGGGTTTCACCATGTTGCCCAGGCTGGTCTCAAACTCCTGAGCTCAGGCAATCTGCCCATCTCGGCCTCCCCAAGTGCTGGGATTACAGGCATAAGCCACCATGCCCAGCCTAAAAATAGTTCTTAATGGCTATAAAAAAAAATTCACTAGTATAATTTATTTTCTACTGTTGTACATTTTGGGTATTTCTAATTTTTTATTATAAATACTGCTGAAAAGGCCGAGGCAGACGGATCACGAGGTCAGGAGATCAAGACCATGCTGGCTAACACGGTGAAACCCCATCTCTACTAAAAATACAAAAAACTTAGCCGGGCATGGCTGGCGGTGGGCGCCTTTAGTCCCAGCTGCTGAGGAGGCTGAGGCAGGAGAATGGCGTGAACCCGGGAGGCGGAGCTTGCAGTGAGCTGAGATTGCGCCACTGCACTCCACCCTCGGTGACAGAGCAAGACTCCGTCTCAATAAAATAAAATAAAATAAAATAAAATAAAATAAAATAAAATAAAAATAAATAATGCTGAAAATGTATCTTCATGCATACAGCTATCTGCATTTCTTTAGCCCAGAGTTCTAAAAGTGGAATTCTAGGTCAAAATATTTTTAAGACTTTAAAAATAACATATTACCAAATTACTTTATAATAAAGGTATTGTATCAATTTATACTTCCATTAATGTGTTTTACTTTTTTTGAGGTAGTCTTGCTGTGTTGCTTAGGCTGATATCACATTCCTGGGTTCAAGCTATCCTCCTGACTCAGCCTCTTGAGTAGCTAAGATTACAGGCACATACAGGTTTTTACTCTTTTTTTTTTTTCCTGAGACCGAGGCTTGGTCTGTTGCCCAGGCTGGAGGGCAGTGGCGCGATCTTGGCTCAGTGCAACCTCTGCCTCCCAGGTTCAAGCGATTCTCCTGCCTCAGCCTCCCGAGTAGCTGGGACTCCAGGCACGTGCCACCACACTTGGGTAATTTTTTTTTTTTTTGTATTTTTAGTAAGAGACGGGGGTTTCACCATGTTAGCCAGGATGGTTTTGATCTCCTGACCTTATGATCCGCCTGCCTTGCCCTCCCAAAGTGCTGGGATGATAACAGGCATGAGCTGCCACACCCAGCCTGGTTTTTTACTCTTGATTACAAGCATCAGTTCTGTTGATAACCTTTGTAATTATTTTTGTTACCAGCATCTTTACTGAGAAATTTTACATTGGCTATAGTGATAAATTGTGCTCTCTATCAGATTCTCAGGAAGATATATTCATTTCTTTCAAGTTTAATATTTTGTCTCTGTATGTAAATACTTTGGGCCATTGAAGTTCTTGTGAATATCCATGCCAGTCTTTGTTTTAAACACTATCTGGTTTTTTTTCCTTTTCCTTATAGTGTAAACATTATCTTTTAAAAATCATACATTCTCTCAGATTCTTGAGTTAAAAACACATTAAATCAGAGTAAGTGGGGAAAAGTTAACCTGTAAATTGAAAATCTAAATTTGGAGCTGTTTTTACAGACCAAAAATTACATATAATAGTTTGATTTTAGAGTTAGCCATATGCTGCCTAGTATTCCCTTGCAGATAAAATAAATTCATATTTAATATGTTATTTATATGCTAAAGTATATTCTGATATATTTTAAAGTGTGACTCAAACCTTTTTTTATCCCAACACTTGTTTATACCATTACTTTGGGGGATAGAGCATTTCTGTGTGTGTAGTGTACAGGGGCACCAACCTCAGAATAGCTCTCCAGGCTCTTCCAGGCCTTAGTAAGTGTTTCTCCCCATGTGTGAAACACAGCCCCCTGGCCACCAGTATGTTACCTTTCTGCTCATCTTTCAGGTTGCAGCTTAAAATACAAAAAAAAAATTAGTCGGGCGAGGTGGCGGGCACCTGTGGTCCCAGCTACTCGGGAGGCTGAGGCAGGAAAATGGCGTGAACCTGGGAGGTGGAGGTTGCAGTGAGCTGAGATCACACCACTACACTCCACCCTGGTCGACAGAGCGACACTCCGTCTCCAAACAAAACAAAAAAGTCTTTCCCTCAGGGAGGCCTTCTGTCACTAACCAGTGTAAATCAGACACTGCATCTTCGTATGTTCCTGTGGCACCTCCTCTCACAGCATTCCTCACGCTTTGTTGTGATTCTTAGTTTACTGTCTGCCTTCCCTACTGGCTCTTAGGTCCTTGATTACATGTATCCTTTCTGTCTTCCTCACTGCAGTATTCCCACTTCCTAGCACAAAGCGTGGGTATTTTGTTTAATCAATAAATGAAAGTCTGAACTGTATGGAAATCTGAGTTAGTAGGATATGAATTGATAAGATATACATTTACCTACCAGACTGAATCTTTTTGGTTTGGATTAAATCTTGTCTTTTTTGTCTTTGTTCCAGGGCAGAAATAATATGTTTCATACATTGTTGATGTTTCTCTACGTCATAAAGACCAAAGAGTCAGGAATGCTTGGGTAGGTACTTACGCATTAAAAACGTAAGTAGTTATTTACTGATTTTCTTCCAATGTTAAGATTCTGCAGAAGGCAGCAGCATGTAACTGAAGATTTATGGATTGAACAATAGATAATGGCTTCAGCCCTGTCACAAACTACCTCTGCTATTTTGGGCAATCCATTAGCTACCTCCTCAGAACCCACTGGTAAAAGGCAAGTGGACTACGTCATTAGCATTATAGTTGTGTTCCCTGAAGGAATAATTCAGAGAGAGATAAAAATTAGACTCTTGGCATTTAAAAAAAAATTTTTTTTTTAATCTGGAGTCTGTGTTTTTCCAAGCCATTTCATTTCAGACACAAAGCATTCTGCAAAATGTTTACACTTCCAGAGAGACGGAGTCGGTACCCATTCCATAATATCATTAACTGCAATGGAAAAGTAGTCAGTTGAAATCATTTACATACTTGGTAACAAAGCTCACATATTGCAAGAAATTCAAAATTTTAGTATTTTCATTTTGATGATTAGAAATTTTAGTGTATCAAATGACATATGAAATAAGTAGACCCCAGCTAAAGCTAGGGATATTTGTAGTGCCTGATCTGGGAGTTGGAAAACCTGGGTTCTGGGTCCAGCTCTGCCATACTAAGTAACCTAAGGCTAATAAAAAAAACAAAGGGATGGGCTTGGAGCAGAAGGGATTGTGGTCATTTCCACTTCGGACATGCATGCACCTTTAAGTTTTAGATAGCATCCTGTAAACTCTAATTTAGAGTTTATACATGTCCTAGAACTGTGCTGTCCAGCCACCAGCCCCATGTGGCACTGAACACTTGAAGCAGGACTAGTCCAAATTGAGGTGCACTAAAGTGTAAAATGTGTAACAGATTTCAAAGACATAGCCCCCAAAAAGTAAGATAACTCCTTAAAAATTGTATATATTTGTTACATATTAAAATACTAGTTTGGATAGATTTAGTTAAGTGGAATATATTCTTAAAATTAATTTGACCTGTTTATTAGGTATCTACTAGAAAATTTAAAATTATGTGGCTTGCATTTGCTGTTCATACCATATTGTATTTTTATTGGACAGCACTGCTGTAGAGAAAGCAAAGCTCCTGTCTTTATTAGATGCAAAGATTAAAACAGACATGAACAGAAATTTGTAAACAAATATGAACATTTATTAGCTTTTTTTTTTCTTTTTTTTTGAGGTGGAGTCTCGCTTTTTTTTTTTTTTTTTTTTTTTGTGATGGAGTCTCGCTCTGTCGTCCAGGCCGAAGTATAGTGGCACTATCTCAGCTCACTGCAACCTCTGCCTCCCAAGTAGCTGGGACTACAGACGCCCGCCACCATGCCTGGCTATTTTTTGTATTTTTGGTAGAGACGGGGTTTCTCCATGTTGGTCTCAAACTCCTGACCTCAGGTGATCCGCCTGCCTGGCCTCCCAAAGTGCTGTAATTACAGGCGTGAGTCACCACGCCCAGCTATGAGCTTCTTTTATCATATATTTTTTCCTGTTAGAAAGATTAGGAAACTCACTTTTGTGGGGCATCTAAACTAACAGGGTTTTTTATTTTTAAATTATGAAAATAATGCATACTCAGTAGACAAGTATTTAACACAGCAGTGTATAAACTAGAACTAATTTTTAATTATGTGTAGAGACAGTATCTCACTATATTGCCCAGGCTGTGATCCACCCACCTGCCTTGGCCTTCTAATGTGCTGGGATTACAGGCATAAGCCACTCCACCTGGCTTTGTTTTTGTTTCTTTTGCTTAAAAATGTATTGTATCCAAACATAGTACTTTATGACCTAATTTTTAGTCTTATGGTATATCTTGGACATTCTCCCATGTCAAATTTTCCCTAAAATGTCTAGGAATATTTGGTTATAAATATATATTAGATGGAATATGGAATTTGATATAAATATGTTGTTAATACAGGTCAAGTATTCTTTATCTGAAATGCTTGGAACCAGGAGTGTTTCAGATTTGATTTTCTCCAGTTTTGGAATACTTGCAATAATTACTGGCTGAGCATCCCTAATCTAAAACTCCCCAGAATGCTCCAGTGAGCATTTCCTTTGAGCATCATGTTGTCACTCAAAAAGTTTTGGGTTTTGGAGCATTTCGGATTTTCAGATTATAGGTGCTTAACCTGTATAATATAAATAAACAATTTTTGGTTTTAATTGAAAATGTATCTTTTCCTCTGTGGATCCAAATTGGTATTTTGATGCATAAATGGTTTGTCATGATAGCATGAGGTTTGAGTGTCATATACAGTCTGTCATATGCATTAAAATGAAAAAGTGCTTAGTGGAGCAGCACTTTTTCATTTACTGAAATGTAATGAAATTTACTGAAAGGCCAAAAGAAATTGATACAATTTTTAAAGCGCTATCTTCTCTTAATGAGCAACTTATATATCGAAAATTAAGCATTTTAGACTAAAGCTAGTGTTTTTAAACTCGGGGGAAAAGCTTAGAAATTATTAACCTTTTGAACATGAATAATTTTTTAAATACATCCTAAAACAAATAGTTAAAAACTTTCCTATAACTTAAAATAAATGACTGAGTGGCTCAAATATAGTCCATTTGGATTTATGACCATAAACCCACAGATTGATCCAAATACATTATCAATTTAATGCCAGATATTTGTGCAGTAGCAGGAATCAGATGAATGTCCTACTTGCAAAAGGAAAAAAAATCTAGACAGAATTCACTGCACAGTGACTTAAATGTTCTGTTCGGGAAAAAACACTATAAAGTTTAAAGTTAAATGACAAACTGAAACAAAGCATTATTCTGCTATAATATAAGCAGTAGTAATTGGGTTTGCAAACATAGCAAATCCAAGCTCATATTTGTTATATATAAAGAACATATATGATTTTATTAGAAAAATGGACAAAGGCATGGAAGAATTCTTCATAAAGTGTTTAGACAGCTCCTAAACACAAAAAGATGCTTAGACTCTTGCACAAACAAGTCAAAATTAACTTTTTTTCTATCAGATTTGATATTTATCTGTGTAGGGTCGGTGAGGGTATGAAGAAATGGAAAATACAGTTGATAGAAATTAACTGTTTTGAAGGGCATTTTTGGCAGCTTTTTACCAAAGTTAATACCTTCTCATAATTTAAAAAGTCATAGAGGGCTAAAAGTTCATGACAGAAATGAGCAATTCCCTGTATTCCCCAAGTCTGCTTCCCAAAGTAGACTGTAGTTCCTCAGTGGCTTTTTCTTCTGTTATTACTCTCATAGTTCCAAATAATAGAGGTATACAGCTCTCTTGATTCTTCAGTTTCAGATATTCTCTATTGATTTTTTTATTTTGTTAGTTGAGTAATTTCTTTCTCTTATAACCCTCTGATTCCCTCAGACTTTGAGTACAGTCATATTACTCTCTGGAAGAGAAGTATATGTATTTTTTTATATGCAGTATGATTTAGTTTAATGTATTAATAATACACTTATGCAAACTCACTAAAGTATTCCCAGTAGTTAGTAAATTCCTAATTCAAATCAAGTAATACAATTCTCTGAGAGGCTAGCATCTCCATATCTTCCATCTTTTAAATGTAATTGATACTTTAATCTTGCTTGTTAAAATTATTCTGTTAGCTATTACCTGGTGTAATAGTTCTTGTTTACTGACATAAATCTATTTATTCTAAATTTCGGTTTTAAGCATAGCTAAGAAAGTAATTACTCTTACTGGAATTCACCTGATAAACTATGTATAACATAATTCATTGCAATATCACATTAAATATCAGTTAAACATGTATTAATCATAAAGATTTTTTTTTTTTGAGACAGAGTCTTACTCTGTCGCCCAGGCTAGAGTGCAGTGGCTGAATCTCAGCTCACTGCAAGCTCCGCCTCCCGGGTTTACGCCATTCTCCTGCCTCAGCCTCCAGGGTAGCTGGGACTACAGGCGCCCGCCACCTCGCCTGGCTTATTTTTTGTATTTTTTTTTTTAGTAGAGACGGGGTTTCACCGGGTTAGCCAGGATGGTCTCAATCTCCTGACCTCATGATCCGCCCGTCTTGGCCTCCCAAAGTGCTGGGATTATAGGCTTGAGCCACCACGCCTGGCCAACCAATTCTAATAAAAATTTTTTTCTCTTTATAGGAGAGTTAATCTTGGTCTATCTGGTGTGAATATATTGTGGATCTTTGGCGAGTAGCAGGTCATATATTTAATTCCAGACATTTGGACTTTTATTTTACTGAACCAGAAGTCGAAACTAAACATCTCTGAGCCACGGACTCTTCTGAAATAAAATACACATGTGTGTATGTTACAGACTCTTTAGATTTAACGAAAAATGTAGCAGTTATGAAATGTCATTGTAAAAATATGTACTGTATCTTCTATATCAAGAGACATTACCTTTAATTTTATATTGCTTTTCAGAAATTTCAGGTGACTATAAAACTGCAACCCTTCAGATTTTTATTGACTCAAAACAGTGCCATTATCCTTAATGAAATAGATTGTGAGTCTTTTTTTCATTATAACCCCCAAATGAGAATCATCTACCTGATCCTTGTGCCACAAAAAATGTTTTTCAATCTTTTTTTTTTTTTTTTTTTTTTTTTTGAGACAGGGTCTCTGTCACCCAGACTGGAGTGCAGTGGCATGATCTTGGCTCACTGCAACTTCTGCCTCCCAGGCTCAAGCAAAAATTCTCCTGCCTCCTGAGTAGCTGGGATTACAGGCATGCGCCACCACACCCAGCTAATTTTTATATTTTTAGTAGAGACGGGGTTTCACCATGTTGGCCAGGCTGGTCCCGAACTCCTGACTTCAGGTGATCCACCCACCTTGGCCTTCCAAAGTGCTGGGATTGCAGGTGTGAGCCACTGCGCCCAGCCTCAGTTATTTTATTTAATAGTGTAAGTACTTAGAAAGTAAGAAAATTGCTGATTTAGGTTTTTTTTTTTTTTTTTTTAATGTTTCCCCAGCATTCTGCAAGTTAGGCCAAAGCCCACATTCAAAGAAATGAGATTAACTCTTTAAGTAATGTGTTAAATTTACATATATTTTAAAATATTATTAAAGGAGGTTTGACAGTGTTGACATTTAAAAAGTCAACACTTGGATTAAATTTAGCTGGTAGTATTAATTTGGGTTTTAGTTAAGAGTCTGAGGATATCAAGAAAACTGTTTACCACTTTGGTTTTAGCAGCTCAGTTTTACTATTCCATAATGCGTTATTTTTAAAGTTCTCTTTTTAAGATCACAGTGATATCCTGTTTAAATTTTTAAAATATGTTCAAAATATCTGGAGGGTGAGAAGTTACCAAGTTTGTATGTTTCATTTGACTCACCATCTTTATTTTCTGTATGTATAAGTAGTAACTGGCAATTGCGTATATTTTCTTGATTAACATATTAGAGACTGCTTCCATCATCTTATGTAAACCTGGAAACAGCTGAAACTAGTCTTTTCTGAAGAACTGTATATCACTATTATTAGATGTGCATCCCATTCTGTCATTGCCTCAGACTTTGAATATATGGTCATTACTGTCTGGAAGAGAAGTATAATTATTTTTTTGTTGTTGTTATATGCAGTATGGTTTAATTTAAGATCTAGTAATAATACACATATGTAAACTCACTAAAGTATCACCAGTAATTAGTAAATTCCAAATTCAAGTCAGTACAGTTCTGTCTTTGTAAATTCTGTCTTTCAAAAAGTTGTTCGTGTTTTTAAAAGTTGATGTCCAAAGGAAAGGAGCTTCTTATCTTTTAAGTACTTTTGGTGTATGTTAAATATTTATTTGCTATGATATTCTAGAAGAAAATATCAAACATGTTAAATATAAGAACATGTTAAAATTTAAATTTGTTATTTCAAAAGTTACTGAAGATGTCTTGGAATAACAGTTGTTATGCTGTTAAACTATATAGTTGCATATACTTTATTAAAAGCACTATAGAGAAAAATTTTAACAATGCATAAGACAAAAGGTCTTTTTTTCTTTAGGGACTTAGCTTTTAGTCTAAAAATTCAAAGCCATAATATTTTATTTTTAAAGTGACTCAAAAAAATACAGTCTACAATAAATATATACATAGGGATACACACTTAAAAAGATGTTTTGTTTGCATACTATTAATAAGTCTAGTGTGGATTACTGTACTCTGGGTAGCTTTCCTGTATTAGCTTTTCTTCCCAAATATTTGAGCCAGTTTGTACTTAAATATAGCTTTTATTAAAAAATACTTTGGTGGATTCATTTGAATTCACCCCTCAGGAAGACAGTGCACTGCAAATAAGGCAATTTTTTTAGTCCTTGTGTTAAAATGAATAAATGTCTACTAATATCTCTGATCAAATGTTATTTACAGGATATATGTCACAAGTTTTTCTTTGATTGCTTGACTTCTTGTGGGATCAGATCCACTAATCTTCTAGATTACATTCACTTCATCATTTATCCTTTTCTTTGTCTATAAATATCATCCTTAAGCCAGATCTCTTTTAGAGGCATGTTAGGTATTTGTAATTTAGTTTCTGCTGAGACATACAAATGTTATATTGTGTGGCTTTCGCAAACTAAAATATACTTGACACTGATATTTTATGTTTTAACAGTAAAGACACGCAGCATGTGGGGTGGCACTTTCTTTTTCTTTTTCTTTTTTTTTTTTTTTTTTCTTTTTCTTTTTCTTTTGAGACGGAATTTTGCTCTTATTGCCCAGGCTGGAGTGCAATGGCACAATCTCAGCTCACTGCACTTGGCTCACTGCAACCTCTGCCTTCCAGTTTCAAGCAATTCTCCTGCCTCAGCCTCCCAGGTAGCTGGGATTCAGGCTCCCGCCACCATACCCAGCAAATTTTGTATTTTTAGTAGAGACGGGGTTTCACCATGTTGGGCAGGCTGGTCTTGAACTCCTGGCCTCGTGATCCACCCACCTCAGCTTCCCAAAGTGCAGGGATTACAGTCATGAGCCACCGCGCCCAGCCCTTTCTAGGCAGCTTTGTAATAGAAATGCACACATTGAAATGCACACATTCCTCAAAGGTCAGTCTTTGGTCCTCTGATTCACTGTATATGATTTTCCTTAGAGATCTCATTCATTCCACTTCATTTATCACCTCTCTGCCTTTGATTCCCAAATTCATCGAGCATAGTGTCTCTCCTGAACTGTAGTGTTGATTTCCATCTACCTGTCAGACATTTCTGTTTGGATATTCTGTGAACCCCATGTGTGAAACTGAGTTCACATCTGCTCATATCAGCTTCCTTTTACATCCCATTTTCTGTTCATTGTACTACCAGTTGCTCATGCTCAAAATTCTGGTGTTATCTTTGATTCCTGGAGCTCCCTGGATCCCCAATCCAATCAGGCAGCAAACCTCATCCATTCTTTCTTAACAATGTCTCTTGCAGCTGTACCTTTTCCATTTCTGCCACCACTATGCTCATTTACACCCTTATCAACCCACACAGGACTACTGCAGCAGCCTAGTTAATCTCACAGCCTTCGAATTGTTGCCATGCTTCCAGATTTTCCAATTCATCCTGCACATTCTCTTCAAATTCATCTTCCTAGAACACCTGTTTGATCATTTCATCCCCCTGATAAATTCCTTAGCCTAACATTTGAAGCTCCACACAATCTGGCCCCAACCTGGCCTCATGCACCTAAACCCTGGGCTCCAGCCAGTGCAGGCTGCTGCCTGCTTGCTGGGTTCTCTCTGTGCTACTCATCCTGATCACTCTCTGGGGATGCCCCCTCTCAATCTACTGTCTTCCCCTGCATTGAGACTTCACTCTAATTAAACCTGCTGTTTGGAGCTAGTCCTGACCACTCCAGATGGCAGTCATTTCTCCCCTTGAGTGATTAGATCTGTGCCCCTCCTTTGGCACTCAGCAGCTACATGAATGATTCAGAAGTGACTTTTAGTCAAACAGTAGGTCCTCATATCTTGTCTCATCCTTGCACAAGAACTGAGTTTTCTTACTAGTCTGAGCTGTGCTGCTGTTCAAGTATACTTGCCAATGGTTAAAACTACCTTTTGGGAAAGCCTCCTACCTTAGCTTTCCTATATTAACTGTTCTCCAAAGCACACCTTTTGATCCCTCCAAGCGCACTGGCTTTCCTTGTGTGGCTAGACCTAAGGAGGAAGCACTCCTGGGCCTGGACAGCTGCAGCAGGGGGACTGCTTGAAAAGTAAAGGTGTTAGGAAAATGAAACTCATTCCAGTGCTTCTGGGGTTCTTCCTGAGTAACCTGGGGGTGAAGGCACTGCACTTATGTGCAACAGCACAACATTGTCCCAAATGCTGCAGGGACCAGTGGTGGGGGCCGGAAGGGATTGGCTGGCCTACCTGCCCTTCTGGGTGGCTTTAGTCACAGCTGTCCCTGAACCGTGGATGAGGTCAAAAGTCTTCAAGGACAAGCAGCACACAGCTGAGCTCTCTGGCAGGAAGGCTTCAGGGAAGGACCCATGTGGCGCTTTGTCTGCCCAGTTAGAATGAGAGGGCTTTGTACAATCAGCAGCCATGCCTCCTGGACCCCAGTGACACTGCCACATCTCACTGGGTATGCCAGTAGCTTTTTGCTGGGTGTGCAGGGTTGTTAGGCGTTAGCTCTGAGCCACATTATAATTTGATCCCTGGATGTTCATCAGTAATAACATTTTCACACTGAACTGCATTGACCTGGGATGGGACAATTTATGAATTCTACAGAGGTGGCACCTCAGTGGGAGTTAGGATGGAGAGTCTAACAGCAGGATGGATGTGGAGAACAGCGCCACAGCCCTGCCGCCCCACAGGGGACAGCAGCAACCCTGAGGATATTTCTTAGCAAACTTGCTTGCAAACAGTCCCAGGCACTACTGCGGATGAGATTTGTATGTAAATCCTTTTCTGCCCCAAACCAAAATGAGTATTTCAAAATCAATCTGGCTAGAAGAGCCGCTGGCCTCAATGCATTGAGCATGCAGTGAGAGGACTAAGCTCTGCCATTAAATGGGGCAGGACAACTAGTCTTTCAGACTGATTATTGATTGATTGATTGATTGGTTGATTTGAGATGGCACCCAGGCTGGAGTAAGGTGGCGTGATCTCGTCTCACTGCAACCTCTGCCTCCCAGGTTCAAGCAATTCTTGTGTCTGGGCCTCCTGAGTAGCTGGGATTACAGGCGCCTGCCACCATGCCCAGCTAATTTTGTATTTTTTAATAGAGACGGGGTTTCACCATGTTGGCCAGGCTGGTCTCGAACTCCTAACCTCAAGCGATCCACGTGCTGGAATTATAAGCATGGGCCACTGCACCCGGCCCTACACTAATTTCTGATAAAATAAGATGGGCTGGATGCAGTGGTTCATGCCTATAATCCCAGCACTTTGGGAGGCTGAGGCAGGAGGATCACTTGAGCTCAGGAGTTGGAGACCAGCCTGGGCAACATAGTGAGACCCCATCTCTAAAAAAATAATAATAAGTGATAAGATACTCTTCATACCTAGAGGTAACTGAGAAACTCAAAGTGAAAATAATGAATGGACTGCTTTTAGGTGAAGGAAAAAAGAGCAAATTAGTATAAAAGTAGGAAATGGCCCCTTTGGCACTGCAAAGCAACTGTCTCGTCCTTGGATCATACTGAGCTACAGATCTTCATGGTCTTGACAGCCACCCACCCCAACTGTGCTAGCCCAGCTTTGCCTCCTGCTCTCTGTCCTTCCCTTCCCGAGACCTGGCCATTCATTCCCCAGTCATAGACAGTAGCACCCTTGTATCCTGAAGGCTGGGCTTTCTGGTATACCAAGAAAACACAGTCTCCTTCCTTTCCCATTTCTCCACTTGAAGGAAAAAATAACAATCCCGAATCAGACTCTGCTTTCATGCACTGCATCCCATAGGAGGAAAGTTAGAAGGTGGTGATCAGCTCCACTGGGGGCAAAAGTTGTTTTCTCAGGAGCAGCAGCCAGGCATGATTCTCTCCCAAACACATGGTGTGGAGATTGGCATCAGGCAGCTCTGTGATAGTTTTGGCCCAGAACACAGGCACCAGCTTAATGAGCTCCACCTCCAAAGAAAGGCCCCTTGTGTTCCTAGTGGGGAGGAGTGTCATCCACGGGACAGCCTGAGGAGTCCCCTGACTTGGGAAAGATTTGGCAGAGGGAAATCTGAACCTAAGCTGCCAGGCCCCAAACCTGTCGGTTTGAGAAGGTGTTACGTGGCTTCCATCTCAAAAATAAATTCATTATGACACTCTGCTTCCAGTTGAATGGTCTGCGTGAATTCTTTAAACAAAGCACCCCAAAACGACATTAACCATTTAGTACCTCTCTCCATGGACCAGAAATTCAGACAGGACACAGTGGGGATAGCTCCTCTGTGTTCCACAGTGTCTGCAGGTTCACATGTCTGGCAGTTGATGCGAGCTACTGACCAGGAGCCTAACTGGAGATATTGGCGGAACACTCACACTTGGCTTCCACACAGGGCCTGGGCTTCCTCATAACATGGTGGCCGAGTCACTAGGGCCAGTGTCCTGAGAAAGTGAGAGAGAGGCAGAAGCATATTGCCTTTTGTTTATAACTTAGCTTTGGAAGTACCATGTTTCTTCCACTGCATTCTGTTGGTCAAGGCAGCTACAAAGAACTGCCCAATGTTAAAGGGAAGGAACATAGACCCCTACCACTCAATGGAGGAATGTGCCACATCACACCATGTCGGATGGAACATTTATTGGTGTGACCATTTTTGGAAAATACAATCTGCCATAATGTGCAGTGCCAAAAAAAAAAAAAAAAAATTAATGCTCTTTGTCTCATTGATCTCAGGAAATTTTATCTTAAAATATTCAACAGAAAAAAATAGTTATGCCTAAAGGTGTCCATCATGAGTGCTTACTCATTTATTTACCCACACATCCAATTTTTTTTTTTTGAGACAGAATCTTGCTCTGTTGCCCAGGCTGGAGTGCAGCGGCACAATTTCTGCTGACTGCAAACCCCGCCTCCTCGGTTCAAGCAATTCTTGTGTCTCAGCCTCCCGAATAGCTGGGATTACAGGCGCATGCCACCACACCAGGCTAATTTTTGTATTTTTAGTAGAGACAGGGTTTGACCATATTAGCCAGGCTGGTCTCAAACTCCTGGCCTCAAGTGATCCACCTCGGCCTCCCAAAGTGCTGGGATTACAGGCATGAGCCACCGCACCCAATCGATCCAATAAATATTAATTGATATATTTTGCCAAATGCTAGGAATACAAAGAAAACTTAAGATCTATCCTTCTTTCTTTCAAATAACTTCCAGTCTATGATCGCTAAAAATAAAACCCATCCAAATGTCCGGTAATAAGATGGTTTAATAAATTCTATGTAGGCCAGGCACAGTGGCTCACGCCTGTAATCCCAGCACTTTGGGAGGCCGAGGCAGGTGGATCACCTGAGGTCAGGAGTTCAAGACCAACCTGGCTAATATGGTGAAACACCCATCTGTACTAAAAATACAAAAACTAGCCAGGTGTGGTGGCGCACGCCTGTAATCCCAGCTACTCAGGAGGCTGAGGCAGGAGAATCGCTTGAACCTGGGAGATGGATGTTGCAGTAAGCCAAGATTGCACTATTGCACTCCAGCCTGGACAACAAGAGTGAAACTGTCTCAAAAAATATATAACAAATTATATGTAAACTCTAGGAGATACAATCTTGAGATGTTATCATCACTTAAGGACTTTTATTTTGACCTCTTATTTTTTTTTTTGACCTCTTTGAAAAGACTACGTGGAAAGATGGGGGAAATGTTGGATAGAAGTGAAAACAAATCAAAGTTGTATGTCTACTGTGATTACAATTATGTAAAAATATGCATGCATATCACCAAGGACTAGAAGAGAATATCCAAATGTGAACTCACTTGTTGAAGTGGGAATATGCATGATTGTCCTTACATTTTCTTTTATTTTCTTCTTTCTTTTTTTTCTTTTTTTTTTTGAGGTACTTTTCAATGTATATTGCTTTTATAATTGAAAAGTTCCAGAAAAAATAATGTGGTACAAATAAAATTGTATAGGTCAAAGGGAGAGAAAGTGCTGCTGGGTGGGAAGCTGGCAGGAGAAACTTCATTAAAAAGGTGACATTTGGGCCAGGTGCAGTGGTGGCTCACACCTGTAATCCCAGCACTTTGGGAGGCCTGAGGTCACGAGTTCGAGACCAGCCTGGCCAGCCAACATGGTGAAACCCTGTCTCTACTAAAAAGACAGAAAAATTAGCTGGGCCTGATGGCTCACGCCTGTAGTCACAGCTACTAGGGAGGCTGAGAGAGGAGAATCACTTGAACCCGGGAGGCAGAGGTTGCAGTGAGCTGAGATCGCACCACTGCACTCCAGCCTGAGTGACAGAGTGAGACTCCATCTCAAAAATAATAAAAAGGTGATATTTGGATTTCCGTAGGAGGAAGAAGCAGGCATCCAGACTCAACACAGGAAGGGAAGAGATGTCTTTAGAAAACTGCAAAGAGGCCAGGCGCAGTGGTTCACGCCTGTAATCCCAGCACTTTGGGAGGTCAAGGCGGGCGGATCACCTGAGGTTGGGAGTTCGAAATCAGCCTGACGAATGTGGAGAAACCCCGTCTCTACTAAAAATACAAAAAAACTAGCTGTGCATGGTGGTGCATACCTGTAATTCCAGCTACTCGGGAGGCTGAGGCAGGAGAATCGCTTGAACTCGGGAGGCGGAGGTTGCGGTAAGCCGAGATCATGCCATTGCGCTCCAGCCTGGGCAACAGGAGCGAAACTCCGTCTCAAAAAAAAAAAAGGAAAACTGCAAAGAATCCAAACTGAGATGGGTTTAGAGGAGCATGGGCAGATAGGACTGGAAGGAAGAGGGGGCCTCAGGTGCTGGACTCGGGATTTCTGACTTTACTCCGAGAGACTCCGGAGCCTTTTGAGTACAGCATTAACCGAAAGAGTGCTGAAGGAAGATGACCGACTGCAGTCCTGAAGAAGGGCAGAGCTGGAGCAGCTGAAGTTGGGGAGACCTATGAGGAGGCCCCTGCAGTCATCCAGGGCCTGGACTGCAGAGGTGGCGGAAAAAAAAGACTGGAGAGCATTTGTGGAAGACAAATGGTTACAACTTGGGAGCTCAGTGCATGTATGTAGGTGACTGGGAAGAGGGTGGTACAAATACCAGCAATAGAGCAATGAGGAAGAGGAACCGGTTTGCAGCAGAAGAGAAATTTTAAACGGGTTGCATTTGAGCGGCTTTGGAACATCCACATGGAGGTAACAACAGAGAGCTGCAAATGCAAGTCTGAACCTTAAGGAAGAAAGCTCTACTTTTGGCAGAAGAACTGGAACGTATCCCCTCTTCCTGGAGTGCCTTTCCCTCAACTGTCTCCTTTCCGGTCCTCAGTAAGGTCTCTGCTCAAGTATCCCTTCATGCCCTTTCCTACAGTGGTGCCCCTGTCACACACACACCACCACCCTCGCCCTGCTCAGTTCTTCCTCTCTGCACCTACCTGAGATTTTGCTTATTACCTGCTCCCCTCTTCGAGCACCACCTTTAGAGTCGGTACACTAGTCTCAATTTCCTGCTGAAAAACTGAACATTCAAAGGCAACCATGTCAAGAATATTCAAAATGAAGGCTGGGTGCAGTGGCTCAGGCCTGTAATCCCAACACTTTGGGAGGTGGAGGTAAGTGGATCGCTTGCACCCAGGAATTTGAAACCATTCTGGGCAACATGGCAAGAAGACCCGGTTGGGGTGGTGCCTGCCTGTAGTCCCAGCTACCAGGGAGGCTGAGGTGGGAGGATCGCTTGAGCCTCGGAGGTCAAGGCTGCAGTGAGCTGTGATGGTGCACTGCACTCCAGCTTGGGTGACACAGCAAGACTCTGTCCCCCAAAAAAGATGAATCAATTAAGGAAGTGCATGGTGAGAGAGGTTTCAAGGGAACTAACGAGTCCTCCATCCACAGCACTGACCATACCCAGAGTCAGGTGGAGCCAAGGCTCTGTGGGCTTATTTAGACATCCCCTGCGGGGGTGGACTGCTGTTCTTCATTCATAGCCATCCTCTTCTTCCTTTGTGTTAATTCTTAGCTGGACACGGCCAGGATGGTCTCGAACTCCTGACCTCATGATCCACCCGCCTCGACCTCCCAAAGTGCTGGGATTACAGGCGTGAGCCACCGCGCCCAGCCAATTGGTTCATCTTCTGTCCCTTTCCCAGGCACTGGAAATGAAATGTTCAACATTTCCAAAACAGAGCAAAAACATTGCGGACATGTCCACAGTGCTGCTGGAGCAACACTCCAACCAAGTATTTTTAGCCAGCAACAATTAGGTAATTTGCAAGAGACCCACAAGAAAATGAAAATGCAGGGGCCTCTGTTCAAGATAGCCACAGCAGAGCGTTACACCTAGCACGGGGCTCTCCTAATGGCCCATGAGAGTGCAGGCTGCAGGCCTGTGAAGCCAGCTCTATGGCCCACCCCACACCACACGGACAGGCATGGTTTACAATATGAAGCACCCCATGCCAGTAGTGTTGGCTTTTCCAGCTGCTTCAAGTTTTCGGTGAGACTTTGTCCTTGTCACAGCTCAGAACAACTTAGAAGTGGTCTTGGAGATCAAATAGTTGGACTGTCTTGTTTTACACATGGTCCAGAAGCCCAGAGTTGGCCTATGAGCCCAGGCCCTGCTGGTGCTGGGGTCCAAAGCCTTTCTAGAAGCATGGCCTAAGGACGCTGCCAGGAGGCCCCCTGGCAGCGCTGCAGGGGAGCTTGTTTCCTCCTGGCTTTCCCCCTCAGGCTGGCTCCTCTAACCCTCCTTTGCACCTCCTGTTGCCTGCTTGGGTCAGACTCTTCTTCCAGCCTCTGGTCAAAGCGGAGACAAGAGGTCACGCCACTGGGAGGGTCACAGGAAGGCCTGATGGTGGCCTGACAAGGGAGAGCTGGGCCCCTGCACTCTGATAATCCCTTCCACAGCCATCTCTGTGCTGAGGGCTGTGCCCCTTGGCACTGAGATGCATGGAGAGCTTACGGGAGGACTTCCTGGCTGGGCACAGCCTGCCAGCCAGGTGCCAAGGACACCCTGATGGGAGCACAGGACAGTCCTGGCAGAGGCTGGAGCAGGAGGTGACAGGCTGGGTCGTGGGGTTGCACAGAGCAGAGGCAGCAGCGAGGCCAGATGGCCTGGTCCCGGGGACTGGGCAAGCGCTGAGGTGTCAGATGGGCACGCTTGTCCCCGAGGGCAGCAGACGACGCGAAGCCAGGCAGAGGAGAGAGGTGGGGTGAGCACGCGGGCAGCCAGTCACGCATGTGGTCCCCAGGCAGCTGCAGACACTGCGGGCCCTCCTGGACCCGGGCTGCGCAGCTGGCACTGGGAAAGGTGCCAGGGCTCCTGCGGGGCCTCCCGAGGAGGGGCAGAGAGCCTGGCTCCTAATGGCCACCTGCTCCTGGCTGGAGCCCAGAACCGACTGGTATCAGCCTTGGGCCTGGCTCGCCTCCTGGCTTCTGACTAGACCTGGCCCTCCCCACCACCCGTCATGCCCCTGCCCGCCACCCCCCGTCCCCACCACACACTGAGGGGTTCTGGCTCCTGAGGTGCTAAGAGCTGTGAGCAAAGCAGAAGCAGTCAGGTCCCATGTCCCCTTCACGCCCTAGCAGCACTGCCCAGGCCTGGGACAGCCCCCAGGCAGAGCACACAGCCCAGGCCAAACACGCACCCGTGGAGAATCTGGAAGCCCAGGCATGAGAAGCTGCCTTTTTGTCTCACATGAAGACGCTGCAGCCCTGCCAGGGACGCCCCAAAGGCTCCAGGGCCACACCAACACAGCTGTCCCTGCCTCTCTGAGGACATGGAGGCCAATGACCACTAGTTTCCTGTAACATGGGGAGTTGTGGGCAAAAGAAACGCAACTGTTTCTCACCTGTTACCGTGGGCTCGAGAATTGTGAGGTGTCTGCCAAGTGGCCAGGGCATCAGCCCACGGTGCCTGGGTGCCCACAGCCCTTGACCAGCGGATGTGGCCCCTTTCTAGAAGGTGCTTTGCAGAATTGACGGCCCCTCTCCTTCCTCTCCCACGGCATCTCCCTGAGCTCTGGAGAGAGGCAGGGTGGCCGTGGGCAGAGAGAGGGCCTGGGACCCGCGAGAAGATAGCAGGCCGAGGCCGGCGCCTTCCTGGAGCTGAGGGAGACCCACGGGCCCGCGAGGGGGTTCTGTGCCTAAACCCTGCCCTCCCCACGGGCCGCTGCTGTTGTGCGCCTGGACCGGAGCAGAGAGAGGGAGGAAGGTCAAAAATGGCCTCTCCTTTCTCCCTCCTCCCGGTCCGCTTGGCTGTTCAGGCACTGGCTCCACTGACTTTTCTGAGCTGCTCTTTGGAGCCAGGCGGTTCGCCGGTACCAGCGCCAGGCCCAGCCTCTCCGCGGCTGCGCCCATGGCCCCAGAGGCCGGGGAGGCTCACACCCCTATGGTGGTCACTTAGGTTTGCCGTTCTGCTGCCAGAAGCTTCTCTGCCCTGGCTGGGATGGGGAGGAAGAGTCGGTGTGGTCTGGCCCCGGCCCAGGCCTCTGCCCGAGTGCCCCCTAGGGAGACCCTGGCTGCCAGCGCACCAGGCCCTTTCCCGCCGGAGCCACTCCCCGTGGGGACCGCAGGCAGAGTCTGCTCGGGTAGCCCAGTGGCTGCCACCCCTGGCTGAACTCTTTTCTTCGCCGCATCCAAGTTCTCCGTCTGCAAAAACGAGATCAATAAGCCCCGGCTCGGAGTCAGGGGGCCTTAATCAGGGACCTCTGCTCCTCCGCACAGCACGGCCCGCAGGCGGCAGGGACGCAGTTTGTCTCCAATGGCGAAAACGGGCTGAGTGAGCCAGTGTCAGCTCCTGGCCGCGCTGCCTGCCTGCGTGTGCGGCAAACGTGCACTGCCTGGAGTCACACACAGTTCCTAAGTCCCTGTCACAGACTCCCACCCAGGCCAGGGGGCAATGGGCCTCTGGTGGATCTGGGGAATGTGGGTGCAGTGTGTGGGTGTGGTGTGTGGTGCCTGGTGCGTGTGTTTGTGTGGGGTGTATGTGGTTTGTGTAAGTGTGGGGTGTGTGGAGGGGTGTGAGAGTATATTTGTGTGGTGCACATGGTGTGTGCGATACATGTGTGGGGCTGTGTATATGGTGTGTGTGTTTCTGGTTTGTGGTGTATGTGGTATGTGTAGCTCTAATGTGTATGCATGGTATATGGTGTGTGGGAGTTAGCAGGGTGTATGGGTGAGTGTTAGATGGTGTTGGTGTGATTTGTGGTGTGTGTGGTTTGTGATATATATCTGTGGCTTGTGTGTGTGGTCTGCAGTGTGTGTGGCTTGTGGTGTGTGATGTGTATTTGTGTGGTGTGTGTTTGTTTTGTGGTATGTTT
This sequence comes from Piliocolobus tephrosceles, assembly GCF_002776525.5. Classification (NCBI taxonomy): domain Eukaryota; kingdom Metazoa; phylum Chordata; class Mammalia; order Primates; family Cercopithecidae; genus Piliocolobus; species Piliocolobus tephrosceles. Next base: position 119,317,670 of record NC_045441.1, on the reverse strand, counting down.
GTGTGGTTTGTGGTGTGTGTGTGTGATGTGTGTGTGGCTTGTAGTGTTTGTGTG
>NC_045441.1:119283633-119317606 GCF_002776525.5 Piliocolobus tephrosceles | reverse complement strand
GGTTTGTGGTGTTGTGTGTGTGATGTGTGTGGCTTGTGGTGTGTGTGATGTGGTGTCTGTGTAATGCGGCGTGTGTGGCCTGTGGCATGTTTGTGTGATATGACGCAGTGTGGCTTGTGCCTGGCACTGCCCTGGAGTGGAGTTCCCTAAGGGAAACCGGATGTACAGTACTTCCTAGGGTTCTGCAGGGAAGGGCCTTGGTGCCTTCCTAAGAGCAATAAGAGCAATTTTCTTAGAAGTGTGGTTCCGAGGCCGGGTGCTGTGGCTCTCGCCTGTAAACCCAGCACTTTGGGAAGCCAATGTGGGCAGATCACCTGAGGTCAGGAGTTTGAGACCAGCCTGGCCAACATGGTGAAATGCCATCTCTACTAAAAATACGAAAATTAGCCCGGTGTGGTGGGTGTGCCTGTAATCCCAGCTACTAGGGAGGCTGAGAAAGGAGAATCACTTGAACTCGGGAGGCAGAGGTTGCAGTGAGCCAAGATCATGCCATCGCACTCCAGCCTGGGTGACGAGAGTGAAACTCTGTCTCAACAAAAAAAAAAAAAAGAAAGAAAAGAAGAAGTGTGGTTTTGGCTGAGCACGGTGGCTCACACCTGTAATCCCAGCACTGTGGGAGGCCAAAGCAGACAGATCACTTGAGGCCAGGAGTTTGAGACCAGCGTGGCCAACATGTTGAAATCCCATCTCTACTAAAAATACAAAATTAGCCAGGCGTGGTGGTGGGCACCTGTTATCCCAGCTACTCGGGAGACTGAGACAGGAGAATCACTTGAACCCAGGAAGCAGAGGCTGCAGTGAGCAGAGATCACGACACTGCACTCCAGCCTGGGAGACAGAGAGAGACTCAAAAAAAAAAAAAAAAAAAAAGTGTGGTTTCAGTCCCTCCTACAGCACAGCTACCTGTGGCCCTTCCTTAAAATGCAGGTCTGGGCCCACGCTGATTTACTGAATCAGAACCTGTAGGCCTGGGGCCTCCTAACCTGCCCTTTTTAGCAAGCTTTCCCGGTAACTGCAGCTGGTGAGTTCACACAGCACAACCTCAGGAAGCCATGGCCCGGTCTTCCTCAGTACCTGCTAAGGCACCTTTCCAGGGTGGTGGGGCCCTGCAGTATACTTGGTAGCAAACGTCTCCCAGGGTCGCAGTTGTTCTTGCATGCTAGTGTTCTTGAACATTTAATGTCACCTCTGATTAGCCCCCTCAGCCCCACTGCACTGTGCCCATTCGAAGCCTTCTTTCTGGTTTAAGTAGTGTGAATATCACAACCACTGGGTGTGTTTTGTTCTCAGGCCATTTCGTGGGTAGATTTGTGTTTTCTCACCATTTTAATAATATCCTTGAGAGCAGACACATTTCCTGTTTTTGTTTCCTTTTCGCTCCCCAGGGTCTAATGTGTGTTCCGTACATAGCCCATGCCCAACTGCGGGCCGAAATGAAATGGCGACAACCTGGAGAGACTCTAAGAGCCCGTGGGAGCTCCTGGAGTCAGGGCAGGGCCCCTCGCTGCAGTGATCCCACACCTGCGGCTACGTCTTCCACACCCACACCTGCCTGGGGTGACTGCCTCCCCCCACCTCACTAGATGAACTTGAGGATGAGGGCTGAGCTCCTCCTGGCAGACCCAGAGCAGAAATGGGCGCAGCCGAGGCTGCGGGGCAGGTGGCGGCAGCAGGCAGAGCACCCACCTCTCCATCTGCTTGACTGACAGTGAAGTGGGACAGGCGCCAGCCTGAGCCAGTCACCTCCCCCCGTCACCTCGCCAGGTCTCTCTCTGTGTCCAGCCCTTTGCAGCCACCACCCCCGCAGCCTCCTCCTGTAGCCCAGCAAGACTGAGAGTGCCCTGCAGGGAGAGGGCCTCACTGCTGGTCCCCAGGCAGCAGGATCTGGGAAGGGGACAGCACATCTTCAATGCCGCTTTCCATAATGGTGTGCCCAGCCGCCCCTCGGGAAGCAGAAGGCTTTGAGGACTTGCAGGATCAAACGTCTTCACAGGGCTTTAGTCTCTCCACCCACAAGCTGAGTCCAATTTTAATTGAAGCCTATGAAGTGCACGGTCCTACAGAAACCATTACAAGAATCTTCTGGAAAAATAGAGGCAATACTCCCTGTAGGAAGGAGGATGAAAGTACTCACGGCTTGCCAAGCCCTGTGGGCAATAGGTCCCAGCGTACCCAGCAGATGGCTTCACCATCTCAGGTCTCTCCCAAACCTGATCTCATTATAAGAAAACCAAAAGGGTCATATTATTTGGCTCCCATCTGGTCTCTGGAAGTTTCAAAACTTTGATCAGTAAAACGTTAAAAAACAGTTAGGCCAGGCTCAGTGGCTCACACCTGTAATCCCAACACTTTGGGAGGCCGAGGCAGGCGGATCACCTGAGGTCAGGAGTTCAAGACCAGCCTGGCCAACATGGTGAAACCCCTTCTCTACTAAAAATACAAAAATTAGCCGGGCACACTGGTGCATGCGTGTAATCTCAGCTACTCAGGAGGCTGAGGCAGGAGAATTGCTTAAACCCGGGAGATGGAGGTTGCAATGAGTTAGGATGGTGCCATTGCACTCCAGCCTGGCGACAGAGCGAGACTTCTCAAAAAAAATTAAATAACTTACAATAACAAGGAATCCACCAGCTGGCCCTTCCTGTGATCTTGCCAGACTGGATGGGAAAGGGATGACACCATCTGGGCCTGACTTTCCTCCCAGGGAAGACTGAGCAATTCCACCATTCGAGGACCCAAGTTTAAAGAAAAAAAAAAGGCTTTCCAAATGAGGAAGAGTTATGCCCCTAAGCAGCTTAGGTTTAAAATATTGTTTGCTTCCTGCATCCCACTGCCGCCGCCCCAAGCCAGCCCTCTGTTCCCTATTCCAGGCCAAACATTACGATGCAGCATCTTCAGGAAGGGCTGGCAGGTCAAGGTCAAGGTACCACAGGAGGCCCCCAGTGCAGAAATGTGCAGAAGTCTGGGAGCAGGAGATAAATTATGCTGGCAGAAAACAAAACAAAAAAAAAAGTGGGGGGAGTGGGGGGTCTAATTCTTCCTACAAGCCCAAGTATATGATTTACACTTCTTCTTCCTGGAGCCACCTTGCTGTCACCAGGAACAGCCTAAACCTAAGTCTATGGTGGAAAGGCGGGGAAGAGGCACACTGCCCATGGTGACATTCAAGCAGAGGAGAGAGCTCTGGTGGCTCATGCCGGCTGTCCCTTTTTCAAGGAGCCACTGAAAGGGAGACTAGGCTTCTGGAGCCAGGAGGGCAGTGCCTCCACGGAAGGTTCCCATACATTCTCTTGCAGTGGTGGAGTGGCCGCTGCCCCATCTGGTGTGGCCCTGGGAAAAAGAGGCCAAGGCAGGTGGGAAGACTGGACGGGGCGGCAGAGTGGAAACCACAGCTGGGGCTTGGGCTCCGCTCTTGGAAGCACACCGAGAGAGCAGCTGGGCTCTTGTTCCCCAAGAGGGCTGTTGAGGAGGAGGCTGTTGGAGGTAGATCTTCCCACTGAAGGGCTCGCTGGCAGCCTTGAGCCACTAGGCTGGCTCCCCTTACACCCTGCTGCCCGCCTCAGACTCCTATGGAAGCTCCTCAGCCGTGGAAGCTTCACCCTGGGTACTGGTTGGGTGTCACACGCAGGCCCCAGGGGTCATCAGCCTCTTGGGCACCAGTGCCCTTCCTGAAGGGACTAGCTGTCATCCTACCGGGGAGCACTCCTGACTACAAAGGCCGGGGAAGCCAAACTGGTGGGAAGAGGTGGTGTTGAGGAGACAGCCTGCTCCCCGAAGGGTGAGAAGAGCACCCTGGGAAACGCCCCTCGGCAGCGAGGGTTGGAGGCGCTGGGTGGGTGGTGCCGCTCAGGAGGCTGGCACCACGGTTCCTTTCAGGCTGTTAAATGTGGCATCAGTGGCCCCTGGGGTATCTAATCAGACGCCTACCATTGGTCTGGCACTCTCCTGGTCACCCTTTTTCCTTGTGCTTGATTTGCACAACCTTTTGAGGGTGGATTTTCTCTTTGGTGAGCAGGTAGGCAAAGACCAAAATATTTCTTTTTTTTTTTTTCTTTTTTTGAGACAGGGCCTCACTCCGTTGCCCACACTGAAGTGCAGTGGCGTCGTCTCAGCTCATCGCAGCCTCTGCCTCCCAGGCTCAAGCAATCCTCCCGCCTCAGCCCCCTAGCAGCTGGGATTACAGGAGCATACTACTGCACCCAGCTAATTTTTGTATTTTTTTTGTAGAGATGGGTTTTTGCCATGTTGCCCAGGCTGCTCTTGAACTCCTGGGCTCAAGTGATCCGCCTGCCTCAGCCTCCCAAAGTGCTGGGATTACAGGTGTGAGTCACCGCACCAGACCAGAATATGACATTTCTAAGCAGAATTGCTGAGACCCAAACCCGTGTACTGTTTAAAGTCAAGGAGGTTTTTCTGCAGAGCTCGTGCAGCTGAAACACCTGGCCAAGTGTGTGCATCCAGGTGTGCATGTGTCACCAGAATCCACTCTGCCTTGCTGCCTTGTTCTCTTTAGGGCAGGCTGTCCCCAGGCAGAAGTCACAGGGCTCCCATCAGCTCCAGGCTCAGAGCCTTAGGTCAGCAACCCCAGGAGAAAGCATCTGAGTCTTCTCTTCAGGTCTTGCTCACATCACCCAGGCTGGAGTGCAGTGGAGTGATCTCGGCTCACTGCAGCCTTGACCTCCCAGGCTCAAGTGATTCTCCCACCTCAGCCTCCCAAGTAGCTGGGATTACAGGAGTGCACCACCAGGCCCAGCAAACTCTTTTGTATTTTTTTTATAGAGATGGGGTATCACCATGTTACCCAGGCTGGCTTCGAACTCCTGGGCTCAAATGATCCGCCAGCATGTCTCCCTAAGTGCTGGGTGTGAGCCACCGCACCCTTTTTCAGTTCTTTAGGAAAAAGTATAGTGGGCAAGGTGCAGTGACTCATGCCTGTAATTCCAGCACTTTGGGAGGCCGAGTTGGGCAGATTACCAGAGATCAGGACTTCAAGACCAGCTTGGCCAACATGATGAAACCCCATCTCTACTAAAAATACAAAAAAAAAAAAAAAAAAATTAGCCGGGCATGGTGGCAGGCGCCTGTAATCCCAGCTACTCGTGAGGCTGAGGCAGGAGAATCGTTTGAACCCAGGTGGGGGAGGTTGCAGTGAGCTGAGATTGCACCACTGCACTCCATCCTGGGCGACAGAGCAAGACTCTGTCTCAATTAAAAAAAAAGAAAAGGAAGAAAAAAGAAAAGGAAGAAAAAGAAATAGTGATTAACATAGAGAATACGCTTGCACCTACTGAGCTGCGTCATATCTTCACATTCTGCCTCGAGCCTGTGTATAAAAAAAAGGTTAGAAAAACATAGGAACATTAAGAACAAAGACACTCAAGTTGACTCTTTCCATGAGGCCCCACTGTCTGAGTTCCCCAGGGCTACAAAAACAAAGTATCGCACACTGAGTGACTCAACCAAGAGAGATGTATTATTTCACAGTTCAGGGCTCTGGCCGTTGAGGTAAAGGTGCCAGCAGAGTCGACTGTGAGGGAGAATCTGCCATACTTCTCTCCTGGCTCTGGTGGTCTAGTGGCAAGCCTTGGTGTTTCTCGGCTTATAGACAGACCTGTCAGCCAGATCTCTGCCTTCGTCTTCATGTGGTATTCTGTGTGTGTGTCTTGGTTCAAATTTCCCCTTTTCATAGGGACACCAGTCATATTAGATTAAGGCCTATTCTAATAACCTCATTTTGTTTTTGTTTTTGTTTTTTTTTTTTTGAGACAGAGTTTTGCTCTGTTGCCCAGGCTGGAGTACAGTGGCACAATCTCAGCTCACTGCAACCTCTGCCTCCCAGGTTCAAGCAATTCTTCTGCCTCAGCCTCCCAAGTGGCAGGGATTACAGGCACGCACCACCACGCCTGGCTAATTTTCGTATTTTTAGTAGAGACGGGTTTTTGCCATGTTGGCCAGGTTGGTCTTGAACTCCTGACCTCGGGTGATCCGCCCGCCTTGGCCTCCCAAAGTGCGGGGATTATAGGTGTGAACCTCACTTTAATTTACCTCTGCAAAGAGCCTATTTCCAAATAAGGTTACATTCTGAGGTTCTGTAGGCTAGAATTCCAACATATATGTTTTCTGGGGGAATGGGGGTGGGGGGACACAATTCAATCCATAGCATCCACTAAGGACACAGCCCTGCCCTGCCATGTGGCAGCTGATTGGAGTGGTATTGCTATGAAACAGGGAGGGCTGTGTTTATAACCAGCTCAGGCGTTGATTGTATTCTACCTCGAAGCACCCATGGGTAATTTCACAAGCGGACTGCAGTTCACACCTGGATCTCCCATTAGAGCAACCTGTCAGTGGCTTGCTTGGTTAGACACGTTTTCCAGGTGTCACAGGACAATTCAACATGTGGCAGGTCAGCTTTCGCTCTGCCGGTACAGACAAGCCCCCAGCAGTCACGTCCCAAGGCTCTTCGGGAGACCTGGGCGCACCAAGAGCTTTTCACTTTCTGGTTTTGTCTCTGTGCCAATGAGCCCACGCCTGACATTCTACGGGTGTAATTCCAAGAAGAATTCTCTCAAGATCGATTGCCCAAAACATACTTACTGTCTGACACAGCCATTTGTATTCCTTTTAGAGTCCTTTCTTGCATTGCTGACTTCAAGAAAGCTAATTAATTATTTGAGACACTGCTATTAAATTGACATAGTGATTAATCTGATAATCCTTTTTATGAAATTACCTCTGAAATGCTAACTTTTCATCTTTTGAAACTCACTGTGTAAATTACTCTGAGGATTACACTGTACCAGCTTTCGGCTCTGTAAATCTTAATGGCAGTTTTTCGCCAAAAGCAATAAAAGCTGTCCTGAATTTATCAGGTCAATCAGGAAAGAGGCAGGCGGGCAGAAAATTGAAGGTGACTCACTCTGCAAGTGGGGGTTTCGACGGATAGAACTGTGAAAACCTGTTGTTGCTGGTTACACACAGCAAGGAACAGGAAGCAGAAAGGCGCACGGAGCCCCCAGTGCAGGTGTCAGGGCTGCCTGTCTGAGAGAAGCACTAGTGTGTTTCTAAGAGGGTCTTCTCCCCTCTTTCCTCTCCGCCAACCCCTCCCAATGCGCTGCCAGGCTGAGCCCGTTGGTAGTGGTGGAGGCCTCCAGCACATCCCACTTGGGCTGAACCCACAGAGAGCTGCCTCATTGCCACGGCCCCTGCACAATCCCCACAGTTCTTGGTGTGGGGTAGGGGCAGGGAGCACACCTGGGCTATTGCCCTCCACCCTGCTTTTCCCAGCAGGTAGTCTTGGCCTCAGGATGAATTTAATTTCTCCAATTGTGCTAGCAGTTTTCATGTAGAAGGACTCTTTTTTTTCTCCTCTTTGAGACACAGTCTCGCTGTGTCACCCAGTCTGAAGTGCAGTGGCCTGATCTCGGCTCACTGCAACCTCCGCCTCCTGGGTTCAATCAATTCTCCTGCCTCAACCTCCCAAGTAGCTGGAATTACAGGTGCGCACCACCACACCTAGCTAATTTTTTTTTTTTTTTTTTTTTTGGTAGTTTTATAGAGATGGGGTTTTGTCTTTTTGGCTAGGCTGGTCTTGAACTCCTGACTCAAGTGATCCGCCCACCTCGGCCTCCCAAAGTGCTGGGATGACAGGCGTGAACCACCTCACTGGGTCAATGTAGAAGGACTCTTAAAGTTTGGCTGGGGCTACTGGGCCTGGTGGAAGTAGCAGCATCCACCTTCGTTATTTTTTTAAGGCCAGTCTATTTTTCTTTTTAGTTGTAACACCTGTACCTCACATTGTGTGCCTCACCAGGAGTGCGTTACGCCACCCTGCCGGCCTCTTCTAAGGCCGCAGCACACTTCCCACTTGTTGGAACTGGAACTGGGGAAGGACACAGCCTACTGACCCCATGGCCCCATTTATCCCTCCATCCACCCCTCCATCTGACAGTGTGCACTGAGCACCTACTATGTGCTAGGCTCTGAAGAATACAGACAGAACAAGAGCAAGGCAGAGACGATTCCAGTTCTCATGTCACTTCCATTCTAACGGAGAAAGTCTGGCAATAAACAACGTGCCTACTAAACAAGATGGTGCTCCATTCTTTGGGAAGAGGACGGGGAGTGGAGAGTCCTGAGCAGAGGGGAGAGTATACAGTTTTAACAAGAGAGGGCAGGAAAGCCCTTGCTGCCTCACTTGCCTCACCCTAGCCCCGGCTCTGCCTCAGTGAGAAGACCACATTAAAAAACTGAAGAAGGCCAGGCATGGAGCCACGTGGATACTGGAGGAGGAGACTTCCAGAAAGAGGGAGCACGCCTGACCGCTCAAGGAGCAGCAAGGAAGCCACCGTGGCTGGTCAAGAGTAAGCAAAGGCACAGTGGTAGGAGTTGAGGCCAGAGAAGTTTGGACTGTGCGGGCCCTGGAGAGAGCTGGGTAAATGGGACATTTCAGGGTGTTCTGCAGGCGAAAGCAGGCCCTCCCACCCTCAGTTCTCTTCTGTCTCTGGCCAGTCCACAAGCACCTGAGGGCCCCCGTGAGAAGAGGCCTGGGTTTTCCGGGTCTGGAAGCTCCACTTGGCCCAGCAAAACCAAGCATTCACCCCCTGGCCCAGCAAAACCAAGGTCAGAGGGCACCTCCACCCAGGTTCCCACAGGCGTCCCTGCCGCTGCTTCACTGGGCGGAAGCTACCCACATTCATTCAGCTTTGCCAGGGCAGGATGCTTACCCTCTACAACCTCTCTCTCTGCCGTTTTCTCCTATCCCTGGGCACGCAGGTGAAAGCTAAATGAGGAGAGACCCGCCCCACACCGGAGTGGCCAGGCTGACTCCTGTGGCGGAAGGAGTTTTTAATGAATCCAGAAGAACTGCCCAATTCCACGCCTCACTGCAGTCTCTTCACGTTGCTACAGAGGGAAGACCTGTAATGTGGCAGGGCTGTGGTCAGCGAGGGCTTCGGTGAGCAGCTGGAGAGTGCCGTAGTGACACGGTGACAGTCCTTGGCCCCCAGGAGGGGCGGGGCCACCCCTCTGGGACCCCCAGCCCTAGAATCCTATGCAGGAGTGACTCTGCTGTCCCATCACACTCACAGCTGCAGCAAGGATGCCTTTCCAGCAGTCACACTCCCACGCAGGGGTCAACCTTCCTCCCAGCGGGGGCACGGTGGAGCGGGAGCTGGTCCTCCCAGCATACTGCAGCCGGACAACAGTGGCCTGTATCACGTGACACCTGTCTTTGGGCCCAGATCCCACCTCTGTGGCTGTCCCCAGGTTAAGCTGCCCCCTGGAAGGGTTTTCTGGAAAGGACCAGGGAGGTGTGGATTTCGGAAGCTCTGAGCCCTCTGGCACCTCTTTTCTGCTCCCTGGGTTGAGTGGTCAGAAGAGGGTGTGCGCTTGCATTTTCGGTGTGACCCCTGGCCCTTATGTGTCTCTGTGTCCCCAGGCCCCTGCTCAATTCTCCACTTCACCGAGGGTGCCTGACCCCTCTCCTTTTCCCTCCATTCCCTACTTGGCAACGCACCCCACCGTGTGCATGGGAGGGTCCTTCCTCCCTGTGGCTTTTCCAGGGAGCCTTTTCTTCTCCCCGAAGTCACCCCCGCACATCCCGGAGAACCACAGCGCCTGCCCTCTGGGTTCTGGGTTGCCATGGAAACAGAGCCTTCTTTCCTCCTCCCTCCTGTTTACCTTGGTCAGGGACTGCGGCAAAAACCAGCCTGTCGCTGAAGGAGAGGGAGAGCAGTGGGCGGGGGAGCAGAGAGGGAGCCAACCCGCTCCAAACCAGATCATTCCGGTTCAGAGCGGCTTCCCCTCCGGTCCTAGGAGCCTCTCCGGCAAGCCGCGCTGGGCTGCGCAGGGAGGCCCTGGGTCGAGCTGACTTTAGTGGGGAGGGCCTGAGACCACCCTGGCCAGCGCCCTCTCCCCAGTTCCGTCCGACCTCCATGCGTCCCTCCTGCCAGTGCTGGCGCTAGCGGGGCCTGGGGCGCGGTCCCTGATTGCTGGCTGTTCCTCAAACAGGGGCGCCCTGCTGGGGCGGGGGTGATGGGAGCAGAAGTGTCCCGGCCCCAAGGTGCTTTTGCCCTGCTGGGAACCCCGTGCACTCTCCTGCGGCAGCTACAGGGATGCTCTGTGTGGCTCTGGCTTAAAACTTCCCGCTGCGTTTAGAGAAGCCAAACGCTTTGTCCCAGCCCCTGATGATCTGTGCGGGGCCGCCTCTTCCCCGGGATTCCCCTGGCTCCCACCACAAGGCTTCTTCCCCTTGCAGAAGACACCAGAAGCTGGGTTTTGTCCCTACCCCGAACAGTATGGCCACACTTTCTAACTCCCCGTGCACACCAGGCAGGAGGCTTTCGTTGTTTCTAGGCCACACTGCTCCTCGTCCCCCTCCATGGGCCACTGTGGTCATCTTGCTCGTTTGCTGTGGTCTGATCGATCGCCTCCTCCCCTATGGAAGCTTCCCGAAGGCAGGGCCCGCTCCCGCAGCACCAACGGCACGTCCCAGATGTTCGGTGAGCGACGGTGGCCTCCAGGATGGGACGTGCGGCGGCGGCGCCGGACTGCGGGGGCCACTTCCCGGCGGAGTCCCCTCCCCGCTAGCTGGTGGCAGCTTCTTAATCATCTGGGCGTACAGACTGAAATCCACGGCTCTTCCTCCCCAGCAATGTGCGCTGCAGGCGGCCAGGCCATGGCCAGCGGGGCGGGCAGCCCAGCGCACCGGGCCTTGGGGAGCCGCCCGCAGCACGGAACGCCCTGGCCTCTGGCTGCACCGCCCCTGCGCGGCTGCTCCCAACCCCAAATCCCAGGAAGCCAGGGGTGACTTCACGTCCCCGAAAGCCCTTCTGAAAGAATTTTCTCAGTAACCACCCAGGCCCATGTGCCTGCCGCCGGGTCACAGGAGGATGAAAGTTCTCATGAACGCGACCTTGCAGGCTTGCAAACTTGGTCTCCCTTCTCTGCCCCTTGGCAAACCGCTGAATTTGTCTTGTCTTAGCCTGCCAATCTGTGAAACGGGGATAAAACTTCTAGGCCTGCGATTCAATACAGGCTTGCCGAGGAGAAAATGAACTGAAAATGCTTGGTTGACATGGCAGGAGGTGCAGAGGCTGGGCTCTGGGGTAGTGTGTGTGTTTGGGGTCCGGGGTTAGATCCGGTGTAAAGCTGGAGTTCTCATCCTGGATGCCCTAGTATGCAAGTAGCTCTGAGATACCCCTGTGCCTACTGTTCTTATAAACCGCATCTTTGTGGGCAGCAAGCCTGTACGGTGCAGGGTGAGCCCAGGCAGGGGCCGACATCCTAACCATGACCTGATCGTAGCTGTTTCAAGGTGAGGTTTGGGTAGTAAATAACCCAGGTGCAGAAGATGCCTGGATGGACCGGATGTATTTTTCTGGGGCTGGGAGACTAAGTTTGCTCCCTGACAGTGGGGTGGGGATTTTGAACACATCCTTGGCGGTCATGGTGAAAGGCTCCTCAGCCTGGCGGTTCTAGGTGGCAGGTTCGAGGAGGATAAACTGACCAGTCTGACCCCTCTAAGGTGACACAGGCTGCATGGCAGCTGCTTTTTCTTTTCATGGATGTCATTTGCAATACTCTAAAGCTCCTGGCCTGCTGTGGGGCCCCCAAATAGTAAGTGGTCAGAGCTCCTGGCTGTCTCTGCCCTCACTTCCCAAGTCCTGGAGCTGGGCTGGGGTGGCTCCCGACCTCCCTGAGCGGTGTGTGGCACCTGCCTTCCTGCATGGGCTGCTGAGGTCCCCCTGCTGAGCTGTCTGCTGGAGAATCTGAGAAGCCTCTTGCTTTTGCATTTGAGGCTGCAAGGCCAGTGCAGGGTGAGCAGATTGGCTGGGTCAGCTTTGTATGTCATTCAAAACTACCTCCTCTCCCCTGGCTGTGGATGAAAGAAAAATCCTCTGCTCTACAATAATGTTCTTGCTTGATTTTATTAATGGAGAGGATGGTAAGGAATAGGCTTTGGGCAACAGGATAAAATCACAGCTAAGCCAGGTGTGGTGGTACATGCCTGTGGTCCAAGCTACTTAAGAGGCTGAGGTAAGAGGATCACTGGAGCCCGGGAACTGTGATCGAGCCACTGCACTCCAGCCGGGGCTCAAATAAAACAAAGCGAAAACAAACAAAACCCCACATCTAAAACTTGACAGAGTGTGTATTTTTTAAAAACCTCCTCCCTCCCCTCCATTTTTTCCTTCCACAAGCCTCTAGGATTGGCTTTTAAATCAAAGATTCTCAAGTACCAGTGAGGCTGCACCTGAATCAGGGAGGAACTTGAAAATATGAATACTCTAGCTGCATGCTTTGAATCACCCCGTCTTATGTGGTCAGAAGAGACTCAGACTTGCCATATTCTGAAGAAGAGCTAGACTGAAAGAGCTACAGAAGGTTCTGCTTTAGGAAGGCAGAAAAAAAAAAAAAAAAAAAAAAAAACCAGGATCACACTCAAAAACCAGCAGTCACTGCCACAGCCCCTCTGCCTCGTCACCTGTCTTACTACCATGAGCTCTGTGAGCTCTTGTGGCTACTTTTTGGATACCCACCTTTTTTTTTTTTTTTTTTTTTTTGGGGTGGGGGTTTTCTCCCCTCCCCCGGCGGGGGTGCAATGGCGCAATCTCGGCTCACTGCAACCTTCGCCTCCCAGGTTCAAGCAATTCTCCTGCCTCAACCTCCTGAGTAGCTGGGATTACAGGCACCTACCATCATGCCCCGCTAATTTTTGTTTTTTTTTTTTAGTAGAGACAGGGTTTCGCCAGGTTGGCCAGGCTGGTCTCAAACTCCTAACCTCAGGTGATCTGCCCATCTCAGCCTCTCAAAGTGCTGGGATCACAGGTGTGAGCCACCGTGCCTGGCCTGATACCCACCTTTACATCTCTAATTTACATGTATACCCGGCTATTGCTTCAATCTGAGACATTCTGTTTATCCCCTTCCTGCTATGGAGAGCAGAACTCAGCTCACTTGCATCACCACCCTCCCTCCCTTGTCCTACATTTAGTTTCTTCTTTATTGGTTAACTTTGTAATTTTTAGTAAACATTTTTTTTTTCCCGAGATGGAGTTTCACTCTTATTGCCCAGGCTGGAGTGCAATGGTGCGATCTTGGCTCCCTGCAACCTCCGCCTTCTGGGTTCAAGCTATTCTTCTGCCTCAGCCTCCCGAGTAGCTGGGATTACAGGCGTGCACCACCACGCCTGGCTAATTTTGTATTTTTAGTAGAGATGGGGTTTCTCCATGTTGGTCAGGCTGGTCTCAAACTCCCGACCTCAGGTGATCGGCCCGCCTCAGCCTCCCAAAGAGCTGGGATTACAGGCATAAGCCACCACACCCAGCCTTCACTTTTATTTCTTACTCCATCAACTAGAGAGCAATCACAGTCAATATCTCCATAATGCTTACTATATGCCAGGTGTCATTTGAAGCACTCTACCCATATCTACTTATTTCAGCCACACAGTAGTATGGAGAGAGGTTACTATTATTAGCCCCATTTCAGAGAAAAGGAAGCTAGGGCCACTTTGTTATTTTAGTGGTTCTCCAAGAAGGAGTGGAGAATACTTGTGTACTCAGTCTGCCACTGAGTTCTAATGGGGCAAGGATTGGGAAACGTTCGTTCTGGCCTTTGCAATGAAGTCCCCTGCTGGACAATGAAATATGACAGTAAAAAGTAAAGTAGCAAAGTCTCTCATCTTGGCCAGCATTGGCCAGTTAGTTCAGCTGTGGGTCAGTGGTTCCCAAACATCTTAAACCAGCTGAATTGGAATCAACAAAAGAGTTTATTAAAATTACACACCTATTAAAATCTAATCCTTGGGGTTTGGGCCCAGGAATCTGTATTGTTAACAAGTATGGATCATGATTTTGAAACCAGTGGGTTACAGGTGGCCTGGCAGTGGCCGTGTTCTAGTCCCTACTCTATTTTCAATACTTTTTCTTGGAGCCTGCACTGTGCAAGTGGAAATCCCGACTGTGCCACCCACAAAGGAACCACCTGGAGCGGGCAGTAGACCTCCCACCATCATGAGATCAGTGATCTTAAGATCAGGATCAAGTTTAAGAGGTAACTCTAGTCCTAGCGCTGTACACCTATGGTATTCACCACTATGCTCCAGGCTTTTGGCCAAACATCCTAAATAAAGAATGTTAGATATGGGGATTATCTAGCTAACCTCCTCACATTTGACAGATGAGTAAACCAAGACCCAAAGAAAAGCAAGTTGCATACAGAACAGGGCTATTATGGACTCAGCCAAGAGCAGAGCCCTCGTCTCCTAACCCCGCAGGTCATCTCTTTCTAGAACAGCACTAAGAGGTAGCCACTAGCCATGTGTGGTTATTTCCATATAAATATATGAAAATTAAATCAAATTAAAAATTCAGTTCCTCAGCCATATTAGCCACATTTGAAGTACTCAAAAGCCCCATGTGGCTTGTGGCTACCACCATATTGGATGGTGCAGATACAAAACATTTCTACCATTGCACAAAGCTCTATTGCTCTAGCACTGGGCTAGAACCTGGCCTTTGATTTGAAGGCAGCAGGGAAACTGGATGGTTTTACCAGTGTTTTCTTCCCTCAAGCAATTACTGCAGAAGATTAACTACAAGAGAAAGTGGTTGTTCAATTACAGTAGCTTAACAATATCATTTTGACACACTAGAATTGTATACACATAAAGGCCACTGAAACCCCTCCCACTAGGCCAAGATGGGTCTTAGATGCCTTATATTAAGAACCAAATCAGATGCACATAAGAGTCCATTTCAAAGCTCTGGCTGGTCTAAAGACTGAAAGGTATAGGGTCCATTACTTATATCTGGTAGGTTGGAGAGGAGTATAGTTAAGAGGTAGGAGAAATAAACCCAAGGAAAGAAGACTGCTCTGAATAATAAAGTATTAACTGTAAGGTGGATGAATGGGTAGAAACTGTTTCTCTTCTTCCTTGTAGATTTATATTGTAATATCTAAGATTACTTGTCCATGGAAGGTATGCTCAATCCAATAGTTAACCAATGGAAATACTGAAAAATAAGAGGCATTTGTGCAATTCTTGAAGGGAGACCTGAAAAATGATCAGACTTGGGAGTATCCTTCTCTACCTACTCTGGACTAAACAGACATGGAGGAAAGTACTGCATGGAGAAGGGTTAGAGGATTAGAGATGGCAGTATCATAAAACAGAGGTTTTGGTGAAGGAAGCATCTGGAAGGCCAAGGGCAGAGCTAGTTTCACCCCCAGAGAACCCCTGCACAGGGCTCAGCAGCTCCTGGAGCTCTTCCCTCGGATCATAAAGACAGTCATATGACTGTATATACAGGTTCACATTTTCCCTCTGAATTCTCTGTAGCTCTTCCAGCCCTTCAGAAAAGTCTGATATACCTATACAAACTTGTCTCGTGGTGGTTTGGGGAACATGGGGTGGGGCGGTGAGAGGGAGTGTGGGCTGCTCGGCAGTTGCTCCCTTGCTGATGTCTTTGTGGAGGGAGCAGTGTACTGGTGAGGGAACTCTTGTGTGTCCAGGAGTTCCAGACAGTGAGCAGATAAAGAACCCACAGCGGAGTGGGGGTGGAAGGCAGATGACTCACAGATATTACAGAGAAAAGCTGAGCCTGGTGGGGGTGGTGGAGGTGGGCAGGACTGACGCTTCTGTCATACAGGTGCGCTCACGTACACACAAATTACCATCAGACAATCAAGGTGGCCTTGAACCAAACTGATTTGGATAAGATTTATTGATCAGATTGTTTTAGAAAACCAACAGCAAAACACTGACAAGGTACATAAATACAGATTGGACATTTTAGGGTAAATTCACTATATTTCCTACTTGCTTGTAGGAAACCGAGTAAAGTGGAAAAGCTGTCCTGATCATATGGCATGCACACCAGACTGCAAAAGGACGTCCACACTATTTAACAGGACTGTGGCAAAATAGCTTTAAAGTAAGGCGAGCATTGTGTATGGCCCAAGCATACCCTGTAGGAAGAGCAAAGCTAGGCTCACCTCCCAGAGACTGCGTCTCAGAAAGAGGCTTCCTTTCTTGCCTAGGTTCTTCCAGGAAATTCGTCATTGGCAGGTGCTTTTCCAGGGAGATGCCTGTGCTCTCCCTGTGCAGACTCTGTGCACAAGGAAGTGGCTTTACAGAGTGTCTTTTCTGATGCCTCCTTTATATTCTAAATGTATAACTAGTAAAATAACAATTACTACTGCTTGGTGAAATTGTTTTTTGTTTTTTGTTTTTTTTCCTGAAAATTGCCTCTGACTCCATCCTGTACACTGACTAAGCAGGGCCCTTAAAAAACCTTATAAAAAGTTTCTGTTTGTTTTTTTTTTCAAATTAAAAACATGAAAATTACAATAAAAAGATGGAACTACTTTTGTAGCACAACTCATAACACCAGACTAGGGAAGAGGTCGCTTTTGGCTGAATCTAATGACCTTAGAAGGGAAAGGCCATTGCTAGACAGGATCTGGTGGCAACGCACACGGAGGTCCTAGAACTCTATGAAACCTACCTCAGGCCCTGCGGGTGCGTCTGGAGTTCCAAGGCATTTGGGGAACCGGAGCAATTTCAGCTACAGTGACCAGTTTTTAGAATGGAGCTTATGATCAGAGGACCATAAACCTTCATCCACCCTAGAGCTCAATGCCAGAAAAATTAATACAAAAAAAAAAAAAAAAGGAAAATAGCTTTTTGTGCTACATCAGAATGCTGGCAGGTAGACAATTCAGTAACCTGTGCCACTTTCTAAACATCTGTCAGACCACAAAAAAAAAAAAAAAAAAAAAACAAAATTGGTTTTACAGAATACTAAGACCAACACAGTCTTAGAGGATCATTCAACCTTTCCTACATACCAAGTTGTGTGATTGGAAAATGGAGGAAATCTTGCAAGATTAGAGGAAAAGCAAGTATTTGTCAAGAGCCAAATAAATGTGTTCAAATAATGGAATTTTCTCTGTGTTGCACATAGCTTTTCCTTCCCATAGGTACTAAGAGTTCTTTGGTGGTTAGAGGAGAGATGGCCTGGAGCTCAGGGCAGGAGATGATGCTGAAGAGTTACAGCTACTCAGGATTACCACCTGTGGTTCCTAATTTCAGCATTCAACTCTAATTGTTCAGACTGACTAATTACAGGCAATCAGCTGCTTATATGGTCACTGGTTGTCAGCTCCTACTGATTGTTCCTTTTCCTTTTCTAACTACTCATTAGCCCCATTCCATGGAAAAACAGGTGCTTAGAGGGAAGGATAGAGAGGAAAAAGAAATGTAAATGAATCTATTGTTTGATAGAAAAGTTGATTGACTGATTATCTATGGATTTCAATGATCTGTGCTTTACTCTTGCTACTGGTGGATAACCAAAGGTCACTGTTAACCTATCTTTTGCTTAAAAATGTTAATATGCTTATTACACTTTAAAATCTAGCTATGTAAGGACATGAATGGTTTAAAGCAAATTTTTACATCGTGTCATTATGGCCCTGAAAAAAGGAGATTCTGCCAATGGAAAGGGTTTTGTTTAGCCCCTGAAGGATAGTTAAGATTTCAATTTATTCTGTGTCAGTTTATAGTTTTTCCAGGATGTGGAAAATATTAAATGAAGAAAGCATCATTTTCTTCATTTAATAAAGGGTTACATTCCCAGATAAATTAGTATATACATGGGAGAACAGATAGTGTTAAATACTAGGTTTTAATTCTCCATTTAGGAAACTCCTTACAGACGGACTTCCTTGTTCTCGGGCAACAAAATGTAAGACATGCAAACATGAGCTAGTGCAAAGATGACAGGGAGAAAAAAAATTTCAACTCTAACACACTTAAGGAACAGTGAGTCTCTAAGAGTTCCATCCTGGAGTAAGAAAACATAGACTTGAAAATCCAGCTTTACCATGAGTTGGCTTAAGCCAGCTGATCACATCTAAAATTCTTGGCATAATTTGACCCTAAAGTAATAAGCTCACTTCCCCAAGACGCAAAAAAGTAGTCTACCTGCTTTATAGTTACACCCTATATATAATCTGTATATATCCATATGTTTCTATATATTGCACTTAAATTTACAGGACTGTAGTAAGACGGCTGGGAGTACCTCAAAGAGGCAGAGAAGCAGCAGGCATAAACTTTCCTAAATCAAGTAAACAGTGTCCGGAATTTCGAGTGCTGGTTATAGGTATACTGAAATGCCTGATGACCCCTATCTAATTTCTAGTTATCTACACTTAGTCATTCACACACAGTCATTTGGCATCCAGAACATGTGCACATGTGTGGTTCTATAGCACTCAGTGCTGGTCATACCACGTCATTTTTACTAGTGTTATATTAAAAGAAGACACTTTGGACCAAGAATATATACTTTTATGAAAACAAAACACACAGGTCTTCGATGTCAGGCCTCCAAGGTCTACCTCAAAGAAGACTGCCCTCAGGAGGCTTAACAAAGGATGCCAGCAAGTGTGGATGGAACCAAACCACATCTCTCTTCAGCTCTCTGGTGTAGCAGGGCTAGAGACTCGCTTCTATCCTAAGGACCATGAAAGTCTAAGCACAGAGGCTGAGCATTCAGTCTTTGGTCCCTGTATAAATCCAGGTCAAAAATCCCCTTGCCACCCTAGACAGCCTGGCTTGTTCAATTTGGGATATATTTCCACCAAATATCCAGAGGCCAGGCTGGAGTCATGCAGCAAAGCTCTGTTTTGGACTAATGGAGCTGCTCAGACTGGCTTGCTCTGGGAGAGCACAGAGAAGCAAGCCTAGCAGTGGTGGCAGGAGGTTAAGGGCTACACAGACTGGTAATGGCAAGATGTGGGAGGACGGGCCCCTAGAGGAGCTGCTCCTTTTCCTGCCTCTCTCGCACATTCCTCACTCCCCAGAAAGGACCCAAGTTCACAGGTGCGTGGTTATTATAAGACTTCCCAGAATACAGGCTCCAGGAACTCAACCCGTCACAGAGGGGATGGTATGATAAGGCCTAGAAATCAGGAGCATGTCTGGAGGCCGCGGTTTTCTCTTCCCCAGAACTGAACACCAGATGGTAACTTTTTAACCATAGCACAAAGGTCATTTTAAATCCACACATAAGCTAAAGAGATCCCTTCTGAGATGAAGGAAAAAGAATAACTTTAAAAGCTAGGTGAAAAAAGAGGCACTTAAAGGAAAGGTGTGTTCCAACTCTCCCATGCAAGTCTCCTCCTGTGAGGTGGCCCCGGGAGGACCAGTGCTGCCCCTTGCACGCCTTCAGCACCTTGAGTACACCTGCGGCTTACACATGCGCATGGTGAGCCTCTTGCTCAGCTCCCCTAGCAGCCTGATGGCAAAGCAAGTGAAAATTTATGTCATTCTTTTTAGAATTAAAAAAAACAAATCAAACAAACCAGAATTGAAATTTCACACACAAAAAATGAATGCTACTCAGTTTCATTCCTTCCTCATGCTAGTTTTTAAATGATACTTGGTTCTTCAGGAAGGATGACCTGTGACTTTACCCCCAAGACCTTGTATCCAATAACTAGACAATTACTCACAGCACCATGCACATTAAAGCAGACAGAAAAGAAGGCAACAAGCTAAGGGAAAAATCAAGGACCAACTGCCTGAGAAAATGGCAGGTACCTGGGCCAGAGATTAGAAAAGAAACAAGTTCTCAAAAGGAAATGGCCAAGATGATAGCCAAAGACCATAGCCTGAGCGGAAGCCAAGTTAACAAGCCCAGAGGACGCAGGTTTTCTCTGCCTGGCTCTTCCCTGGCCTCCCTCGGGAACTTGTGTTCATGTTACGCGGCATTTACACCACGTATTTAGGGTCTGCAATTCCCCATGAAGAAGTCAAAGAGATATTTAAAACCATTCATAAGCATAAGAGAGTTTCAAAACCGCCAGAATGAAGAACTTTGGCCACCACAAGTGTTTCCATTTGAAACAATCTTGATGCTATAATTTCTAAGAGCAACAACAAAGAGCACAACCACGACACACACATGAGTCCTTTGACAGCCAACTCTACCCACTGCTGGCACCGTGAGGATGAGAAAGAAATCACTAACCAAGAGGTGCTGGGCTGCTTAACCTTCCTTCAAAGCCAAAGGGTAGGTTTGAGTTATCTATGCAACAAGATGGCAACCACTGCTGCCATCAGACCCAGCTACCAGTCAATTAGACGCATCTTGAAAACACTAAGTTAAACAGCTAGGTTTAAGTATAACCTGCAAGATTCCCAAGGTTAGCCTTCTCAGCTTCCCCTAAACTTGTGGTTGTTGCTGTTGCTAGATGTAAAAATTTTTTAATTTCATTTTTGTTTATGTTGATGATGTTTTAATTTCTAGAACATTGTATGACATGGAACTGTTCAGAATTCCTTTAAAAATGAATCTGTCTTGATTAAAAACATTATTAAGGTACTTTCAGGCTTTCCCTTAACTCCATCAAGAAGGAAGAGGGAGTATGTGAATACATGTGCATGTAATGGGTCAGGAGGAAGAGAAGCAAAGAAGGAAGCACGTGGGAAAGTGAGATGTCCATAAACTGAAAAACCAATTTACAGAAAGGCATCTGATGTATTTTCTAAATAAGGCCTTGATCAGGGTAACCAATCCTCTTTGTAGCACATTCTACACTGCCCATAAATAAAGGAGTCTCTTTAAATTAACATTTCCAGTATCAATGAACAGTCCAGAAATCCTCATTTCAAGCGTTCGATGAGTCCCTGTGTGAGTCCAAGATGCAGAAGCTGTGTTCGGGAGAGGTTTGCAAGGTTAGGGAAGGCCGCAAGCAGCTTCTCCCATGCCAGTTCCAGCAGGCTAGGTACGACCAGCCAGATCTTAAACAATGACCCAGTCCGTTTGTTTTCGTGGATGTTCACCACTCCTCCATGAATGTACATGCAACCAGCCTATGAGTGGTCAAAAGAGGACAAATTCAAATGGGAGAGAAACATACAAGGCTGAAGACTCAGCGGGGAAAGAGCACAGTAGATGGAATCAAACTGAAATGAGACAAGAATTCCTCACTGATCCCCATATCATGTGGAGATCAAGAGGGTTTAAATAATGAATTACTAAGGGAAAAACTATATATATATGATTTTTTTTTTTTTTTTTTTGAGACAGAGTCTCGCTCTGTCGCCCAGGCTGGAGTGCAGTGGCACGATTTCGGCTCACTGAAAGCTCTGCCTCCTGGGTTCACGCCATTCTCTTGCCTCAGCCTCCTGAGTAGCTGGGAATACAGGCACCCACCACCACATCTGGCTAATTTTTTTTTGTATTTTTAGTAGAGACGGGGTTTCACTGTGTTCGCCAGGATGGTCTTGATCTCCTGACCTCAGGATCCACCCGCCTTGGCCTCCCAAAGTGCTGGGATTACAGGCGTGAGCCCACTGCGCCCGGCCTATAAATATGAATTTTTTTTACTTCAACAACAAACAATTTCACTATTAACTAACATTAAACTAAAACTATATTAAGTATCCAAAATGCCAAATGTTGGTAATACAAAGATGAAAATAAAGGCCATCGCTTCAAGAAATGAGCAGGACCTTCAATAATATGGTATCAAGGGGTTAAAACGATTCCACCCTCCCAGGAAACACCTTTGACATCATGGTCAGGGCCGGAATGCCACAGGTAGCATTTCTCTTACATCTATGTTATTCTCTCAAATTTGGGTGTGATGATTTTTCTCCTCTTTTCTCAGAGGATGGCCTAGCTTTGGGAGGAAGTTTTAAAAATACATTATTAATAATCTAAGGTTTGCCCATATCTGGGTTTTTTTCTTGCTAATATCTCTAAAAAGATTTCTTTATCATCTGTAACTACATAAGGAAGATATGAAAATAAAAACTTACCGGTGTAACTGCTGCACAGTGAAAATAAACTGGCTCTGGCATGGTAGCTGGGAGCTTCACCCATTGGAAAGTCTGCAGATTCAACTTCCAGATATCTCCCAGGATCACCTCTCCATTATAGCCCCCACAAATAAATACATCTATGAAGAAAAGAGAAAGCCAAGATCACACAAAGGAAAAGAGCCAAAACTATGGAGTGTTTTAGAGTAGGTCACACAGCCAGCTGACATGTGGCCAGTGAAGTGGATTGCCCCATGACACAGACGACTTCTGCTGTGCAGCCTCTCATGCTGTTGTCTTGTCCCTCAATAGAACTGAGACGCTACGTCAGGGTATTCACTGGGACTAAGGATGCAAGCCTCTAGGGAGCCTTCATGTCAAAGTTTCCAAACTCAAACACATACCTACAGATTCCAGGCACAGAAAGTGAATGAGCAAGGGGTCTAGGAAAGATAAACAGAAGGCTCAGGAAAACAGACAGGAATGCTCATGCTCTAAAAGAGGTGACAGCTATGCAGCCCCAGCTGTTCGTTACCATAAGAGACTTAAGGTTGGCAATTGCCAGATTGCCCGTTTTTTTTCAAGGCAAGCTTGGAAATCTGGATATGTTTTTAAAAATGAAATATTTTGATTTTTAAGTTTTGGCTACTAATTTTTTTTTTTTTTTTTTTTTTTTTTTTAAGAGACAAGGTCTCACTATGTTACCCAGCCTGGTCTTGAACTCCTGGGCTCAAGTGACCCTCCCGCTTCAGCCTCCCAAAGTGCTAAGATTATAGGCATGAGCCACCACCCCGGCCTCAAAACAATTTTTAATACACATATGAGCCAAACAAAACACGTATGCAGGCCACCAGTTTGCAAACTCTTCTTTAAATAATGTCCTGAGGCCGGGCGCGGTGGCTCAAGCCTGTAATCCCAGCACTTTGGGAGGCCGAGACGGCGGTTCACGAGGTCAGGAGATCGAGACCATCCTGGCTAAATGGTGAAACCCCGTCTCTACTAAAAATACAAAAACTAGCTGGGCGAGGTGGCGGGCGCCTGTAGTCTCAGCTACTCGGGAGGCTGAGGCAGGAGAATGGCGTAAACCCGGGAGGCGGAGCTTGCCGTGAGCTGAGATCCGGCCACTGCACTCCAGTCCGGGCGACAGAGCAAGACTCCGCCTCAAAAAAAAAAAAAAAACAAAATAAATAATGTCCTGGAAAGAATATACATTTATCTGTTCATAGAGTCTAAAGTCTCTGAGGAGGAACGTTCACTGCAGTGATCAGTTTAGGAACACAAGAGAGGCTCTTCCAAGCTTTCTTCAGCTAAAACAAACTGAAGCTCTGTTTGATCTGTACAGTTATTAGGAATAATTTTCCCAAAATGAGAGGTGTGCGTTTTCTGGTAAAATCAGTTAGTTATAACTAATTAGACAACTTGTAACAAAGGCTATGTGAACTTTCAAATGAAATGCCTAGAACTAAGGTTGAATCCTATTTGTATGGTGCTTGGCCTCAAAGAATTAAATGAATAAACTTCTTAATTCAGGTCTAGACCAAGTTTAAGCTAATACTTAAGCTATAAAATGCACTGGAAACTTTTTTGGCTAGGATTCAAGGAAAACCTAAAGTACAGTTCCATTCTAAGAGAGAGAAATGTGAGCAATGTCATTATCTATAAATTTTATCCAGAAAGCAGGAGCACAATAAAAAATCCCTCTGAACTAGAGATGGCAGAATAATCCTAGTTATATCTGAACTAAGTTGCTAAAAGCATACAGGCTATCTAACTCATTTATATATACTTTCCTCCCAGAAAAAATTTAAGAGCTATATCAAATGATGAAATAAGTTATAAATGAAAAGACAGGAAGGTTAACCAGAGAGGAGTCACTTATCACATTTAGTTAAAGTAGCTGCAGCTGCTTTCTGAAGCCATACAATGCCTTTGTTGTAATACAGCCAAAGAATGAGCTAAGAGTTCCATTTGGCATCAGAGAGAGAACAGAATCAACTTTATGAAATATCACTCTGAAGGAGTTATTACAATTTTAATACAATGTTTGCTGAGGTCTCTACAGTATAAACAGTCAAAATTATTAGTATTAGTCACCGTAACCACAGACATCTGTTGAGGTGTGGGATGCTGGAAGATCAAGTGCTAAAATAAAAGCTTATTTATCACCATTTTCTGAGTTCTCTAATAACTGAGGGAACCCAAACACCATACAAGTTTACATGATGAAAATGGCTGAGAGAGGCGTAACTACGAATTTCCCTTTAAGTTTAAACTACCAGAAATAGACTTCTCTCAAAGTTATGAGCCTCTTTTGAGGGGGCTATCTTTAGGAAATAAGACATTTTCAGAAGATACAATTACAGAAATGGAAGCAAAATGTTATTTAGAATCCTTACCATTTTTTATTTGAACACAACTGTGACACCTTCGGGCTGCAGGAAAGCCTGCCAAACACACAAACACAGAAGTTCCATTACTTACGGAAAGACTAGGAATCCCACTGATACAACACAGTGAAAGACATACTATATGTAACTCAAAACAATCCCTTTGTTGCATGTTAAGCAAACACTGACTAGTCCTTTCACTCCCTCCATATTTCAAAAGCCATCAGGAGTCTCATCATAACCGTACAATGCTGAGGTGCCAGAAACAAAGAGGGAAAGGACAGGAGTTGCTAGTGGCTTTCCCAAGCCCTTTTACCCACACAGAGATAGGTAGATCTTCATTATTTATTTAATTTAGAGACAGGGTCTCACTCTGTTGCCCAGGCTGGAATGCAGCAGTGCTATCTTGGCTCACTGCAGCCTCTGCCTCCTCGGCTCAAGTGATCCTCCCACTTCAGCCTCCTCAGTAGCTGGGACTACAGGTGCACACCACCACACCCAGATAATTTTTTGTATTTTTAGTGAAGACAGGGTTTCACCATGTTGCCCAGGCTGGTCTCAAACTCCTGGGCTCAGCCTCCCAAAGTGCTGGGATTATAGGCATGAGCCACCACACCCAGCTGGCAGATCTTTATTTAGGCTCCAATTTCTTATATCACCCATATTTCTCAACTTCTGCCAAATAATTCAATAAAGAGGATTAAAAGTCTCTTTCCTCAATCACTAAGGATAATTACTGTGTGTGGGGGGGGTTTTTTTGTTTGTTTTGTTTTGTTTTGTTTTGTTTGACAGCAAGACTCTGTCTCCCAGGCTGGAATGCAGTGGCGTGATCTTGGCTCACTGCAATCTCTGCCTCTGGGGTTCAAACAATTCTCCTACTTCTGCCTCCCAAGTAACTGGGATTACAGGCACATGCCACCATGTCCAGCTAATTTTTACATTTTTAGTAGAGATGAGGTTTCACCATGTTGGCCAGGCTGGTCTCGAATTCCTGACCTCATGATCCGCCCACCTCGGCCTCCCAAAGTGCTGGGATTATAGGCGTGAGCCACCACGCCCAGCCCTAAGGAATAATTATAATTGGACTAAGGAATACAAGTATTTTCTAATACCAGTTCAACAGATTTTTCTTTTTTTTTTTTTTTTTTCTGAGATAGGGTCTCACTCTTGATGCCCAGGCCAGAATGTAGTGGCTCAATCATGGCTCACTACAGCCTCTATTTCCCAAGCTCAGGTGATTCTCCCACCTCAGCCTCCCGAGTACCTGGAACTATAGGTGCACACCACCATGACCAGCAAATGTTTTTGTATCTTTTGTAGACAGGGTCTCACCATGTTGCTCAGGCTGGTCTCAAACTCCTGGGCTCAAGCGATCTGCCCACCTTGGCCTCCCAAAGTGCCGAGATTAAAGGCGTGAGCCACTGCACCCGGCCCAACAGATATTTAACTTGCCATATAACTCAGTAAAATTACTTTTTCCTTCCAAAATGAGTAAAAGTATAATATATGTTTGTTAAAGATAAATTAATCAATACTTTAAATTTACCTATTTTTTCATGGGGTTTTGTTGCAATTTCCTCCCATGCATTCGTTTCAAGGTTGTATGCATGGATCTTAGAGAAAAAAAAAGAACATATACACATACATAAATAACTGTAATTTTAGCTAGCCTGAAAATGGATTCTTTTAAAAACAGACTTTGTTTTTTAAAGCAGTTTTAGGTTCACAGCAAAACTGAGCAGAAGGTACAGTGATTTTCCATATAGAAAACTGGACTTTTAACAGCAGCAGCCTGCGTAAACATATATTCTTAGTTGAAAAGTCTTTCTTCTTTTCTTTTGCTTTTTTCTGATCTTTCCAAATATATGGGAAAACATTAAATAGGGCAGTTGAAAATTAAATACATATATGATTTTGCTTTTTATTTTATTTTTTATTTTTTATTTTTTTGAGATGGAGTCTCTGTCACCCAGGCTGGAGTGCAATGGCACGATCTCGGCTCATTGCAACCTCCACCTTGTAGGTTCAAGCGACTCTCCTGCCTCAGCCTCCCGAGTAGCTGGGATTACAGGTGCCTGCCACCATACCCAGCTAATGTTTGTACTTTTAGCAGACGGGGTTTCATCATGTTGGCCAGGCTGGTCTCAAACTTCTGACCTCAGGTGATCCGCCCACCTCAGCCTCCCAAAGTGCTGGGATTACAGGCATGAGCCACCACACCCAGCCCACTTTTTTAAATTCACAGAAAAAAATGAAGAAAAAGGTTGGAATGAGAAGCTGCAGTGCATGATTCTTGATTTTCTTCTCTATGTTGTTCTGCAACTTCCACATTTTCTACAAGGGGCATGTATCATTTTTATAACAGAAAAAAGCAAGTGTTTGTAAGGGAATGTGGGAATTCAGTTTTGACAAAAGTTGAAAAAGACCATTAAGGTTCCAAGCAGTCCAGGAGCTCTACAGCCTAATGTAGGTTTCCCCTGGGATGTGTGACTATGACATTTTAGAAATGCCACAGGGATGGATGAATAACAGCCCTTCAGAGCTCAGCTTTCTCAAGTTCGTGACGTGCAACCCTAAACAAGCCTGTTCTTTTTAGATACACAGCAGTGATGATGATGCGGATGTGACATTCTGAGAATGCTGCTTCCAATTCTAATTATTTGCTCCATTCAAGCTACTATGCCTTCCTTTTAGTCACTTTCCTCATCCAGCATAAGGGGATAATTTTCACAAAGTATTTTCAGTGTGTGATAAATAACACCTGTCAACTGAAAGCATTTTGGGGCACAGGGTTCAACCTTATAATATAAAGTGCATCCAACACAAAATAGGCGTTAATGAGGAATGTGCTCAAAAATTAAAATATCTAAAGTAACAGAATTATCTTGCTTAGTTGACACATGCCTCTTTCTAGCCTTCTCCCTCTCCCTTTTTTTCTTTTTTAAAAAATATACCTTGTTTAAGGAATATGCTGTCCAGGACGTACCACCTCCCAAGATGTAAATCCTCTGCCCGTCATGTGCGATTTCATGTCGGTATCTGAAAATTTACAATAAAATTCATTTATAATTAAGTGAAAAATGATCTACCTAAGATTTAGCTATAAGGTTTTTTATTACATCCTTATTTATAATAATAAATTATTGGAAATAACCTAAGTGTTTAACAATAGTGAATTGGTTATATGACTTACAGAATATACATAAAATGGATTAGTATGCAACCAATAACAGAGTAGGTACCAGATAGTGGTTAATGCATTGAGAACTTTTTTGTGTCATTTTTTTAAATAAATTGCATTAAAAATTTATAGATACATAAATATATATAGAAAATGGCTATTAGGATATATTCCAAAACATTAAACCTGGTTATCTTTGAGTTTAGACTTGGATTTTTATTTTCTTCATTTTGCTAATTTGTATTTTGTAGATTTTTCTATAACCTTTTGTGATAATTTTGTATAAAGGGGAAAATATTACATAGTTTTAAAAAGTGATCTGCCTACATTTAGAGACCTTAGACTATGAGTTTGCAAATTAAGATACTTATTTAGCAGAAAATTATGCTACATAGAACTGTGGATATAATATAAAACACCTCAGAACTTTCATCCAGGCAGTCTAGCTAAAAGCTAAAATAATTTATAATATGTCCATAAAATAACTCAAAGAAAGCAACCATGTGAAAATGCTTTGAAAACTTAATCTATTTCCTTCTTTACCTGAAGCCTTTGTTGCTGATAAAATAAACTACATCAAAATCATTCCAGTAAGAGGCCAACTCCCAAGTCCTCTTATGTTAGTTTTACAATGATCAACCCACTAACAGGCTACAATTAAGATAAATTCTTCCTTAGCACCTATATGCTATTTTGTTTAAAGAGGCAACAAAGAGACACTGGATTCATCTAATCAGAGTTAATAAAAAATGTTTTACTGTCTTTGCTTTCAAACTGGAGGGGAAAAAAACCTCTTCAAATGTTTCAGTGAGTTTAATTCTTTTTTCTGTTCTTTTTTTTTTCAAGACAGAGTCTTGCTCTGTCGCCTAGGCTAGAGTGCAGTGGCGCGATCTCAGCTCACTGCAACCTCTGCCTCCCAGGTTCAAGCAATTCTCCTGCCTCAGCCTCCTGAGTAGCTGAGATTACAGATGCCCACCACCATGCCCTGCTAATTTTTGTATTTTTAGTAGAGATGGGGTTTCACCATGTTGGCCAGGCTGGTCTCGAACTCCTGACCTCATGATCCACCCACCTCAGTCTCCCAAAGTGCAGGGATTACAGGCCGCACCCAGCCACAGTGAGTTTAATTCTATGAAGAGGCAACTGCTATTAGCAAAGAAAAGTGAAAGATACAGATCTGCTACTAGAAGGCAACTAGAGAAAACCATGTGATGTTTAACACAGCACTTAAAATGAATGACCTTTCCATCCATCCATCCATCCATCCATCATTCATCACCCATCCACCCATGCAAGCTTCCTTCCATCTATCCAATCAACATTCACATTCACTGTGGGGATGGCCCTGTGCCCTGTACTGATGGTATGTCTGTGACAGAATGAGGCAAAGAATTCTAATATGCAAGTTAAGAAGGGAAATCAGGCGTGGCATGGTGGCTCACACCTGTAATCCCAACACTCTGGGAGGCCAAGGGCAGGCAGATTGCTTGAGCCTAGGAGTTTTGAGAAGCAGCCTGGGCAACATGGTGAGACCTCATCTGTACAAAAAATTACCCAGATGTGGTGGCACATGCCTGTAGTCCCAGCTACTTGGGCGGAGGGCTGAGATGGGAGAATGCCTTGAGCCCAGGAGGTCAAGGTTGCAGTGAGCCATGATTATGTCACTGTGCTCCAGCCTAGGTGACAAAATGAGACCCTTTCTCAAAAAAAAAGGGAAATCAAAAAGTAACTGGACCGTAATTGTTTTGCCTGTAATATGAAATTTGGTTATAGTTGCTACCACTGGTTTCTTCTTCAAAGTGTTACTACTATCTTCCTAATGCAGAAAGACTAAATATAAGAGGAAATGACATGGAAAAATTCGGTAGTTTAGAAGGAAATACTATTTCCTCACCAGAAGAACTTTTTTATCCTATAGACCTTTCTTTACTACTTACCTGAGATCTAACATCTAACAGCCAGTTAGTTACTCTAACTGGAGCCAAAGGGTTTTCTTCATATTGCCAATACTCTGAAAGAGGTCAAATGTTAGCACAGAAGAATAAATATGCTTGAATCCTAGAACCTCACCTCTCTTCTGGTAGATCACAGGATAGGTTGTTTGGTTTCAGTTGTGTCCACTCTCTGGTATTGAGATCTAACTTGTGCAGGTCTGTGCTGTAAATATAGCCGGTTGTCCCTCCAAAGACATAAAGGGAGCCATTGATGATGGCCATAGCCTGGATAACAATGAAAGGTGAATAAGACCAACTTGTTAACACTTGATTAAAGAATGTAAACTTATCAGACACCTCCAAATCAGGTTTTATGAAATTCTCTTGTACTTTTTAATCTTTTAATGTATCAGACTGGCTAGAACCCAGAGATTATTTTAAGAACCTGGAAAACACCTTTGGAAAGGAAAGCTTTACTCAACTGGAAAGCAAGTCCTACCTGCCAAGATCATTCTTAAGGGTCCTAGCCGACCAAATAATTTCTAGCCCATGGGCACATATAAGCATTTACGTTGAAAGCTGCTTCTCCCTATGAGCAGTCTAAAGTACAATGCTCTCAAGAAGCAGCAGATATGAAAATAAGCCACCGCAATCTCCTAAGTAGAAACCCTACTTAGCAGTTCAAGGAACCTGACGTTTTCGAAAGGACTCTTTTCAATGAAAGTTTCAGCTATTGTTATGGCCACTTCTTATAGTTTAAATGCCTCCTGTGGAAGCAACAAAGCTGTCTAGTATGTGCTCCTTTGAAGTTAAGCTCAGAAGCTGTTTATCAGTACTAATGCCGGCAAGTCAAGAAAGAAGTCAAAGCTTGGTTGTTTTAAGCTTAGACTCTCAAAGAGTCTCTGATGTATGGTGGGTTGCTCCCTATCTTTCTGGATATAACTTTTCAGACCTAAGGTTTGAAGTGCTGGAACCTAAACTAATCTCTACAAAATGTATGTATGTTTTAGCTCAGATCCATGTAAAAGTTTCTTCACCAAGTGCTTTCTCATCTACTCAAGAATCACTCTAAAAATGACCAGGACCCAGGCCATAGTGGAGCCCAATCTCTCACTGGCGGTGAGGGTGGAGGTGGAGGTGGGGTTCTAACACTTACAGGAACTTTCATACAGGTCTATATCCTGACCCTAAGTTGAATTAGAAACAGAAAGTGAAAAAAAAAAAAAAAAAAGGAAAGAAAAGAAAAGAACAGAACATGGCAAGTAACCAGATTTATAAATTATAATTTCATATCAGAACTAAAAAATTAAGTACTAACCACAAATAACTCTTCTCCATTAAAATAAAATGGTAACAATTACAAATATTCTAACACCGTCCCCAGACTAGAAAAATATGAACAAATACACCATGACTGGCCACAGATTGGTACCTGTCCATATATACGACTGGGTTTCTTCCCCCGACAGCTGAGCAAAGCCCATCTCTTATACTTCACATTACACACATGGACGTCATTGCCGTTGCTCTCTCCAAATGGGATGCCCGTACCTCCAAACACTAACAGGTTGTTTCCATGCAGCACAACTGAGGAAGGAGAAGCACAAGTTCCATTCACAAATGGCTACCTGCAATGTGTTCCCACATAAACCCAGAATATCTGAGAAGCTAACACATATCTGCTTTAATGATCTCATAAGATAGCTCAAATCACTGACATCTAACTAGTAGCTGAGCGTACCAAATCTGAAAATCTGAAATCTAAAATACTTCAAAATCCGAAACTTTTTGCGCACCAACAATGATGCTTAAAGGAAATGCTCACTGGAACATGTTGGATTTCAAAGTTTTGGATTTGGGATGCTAAGTACAATGCAAATATTCAAAAAAAAAATTTGGAATGTAAAACACTTCTGGTCCTAAGCATTTCAGATAAGGGGTACATGGCCTATACTACAAAGTTCTGCAGAAAAAGATCGAATATCACTATATGGGCTCTATCATATAGTTCATTGGTAGGCATATATGACGTATTCAATACATATTTATGGAATTCACTAAATACTCTGTATAACAATATTAAGTTGTATGAACTACACCCTATCCAGTATACCACTGCTGCTCAAGACAGTTCAAGTATGCAGCAAAGCAGAGAAAAATGAAGCATCATCTTTGCCTTAGCAAAGACCCAAGGGGACTCCAAATAAAGGGATTAAAGGGACATTCTGTTTTTGCCAGGAAAATGATCTCTACATTTAAAATTATGATTTCTGTCATTTTAATGCTCTACCAGATAAAACAAAACACACCAATATCCAGCAGGCAACTTTGGTGTTCTTCCTCCTGTAGCTCTTTTGTTCCTGCCACCACACACATACATACACACACACGTACACAACGTATTCTCTTCACTCATACATATGCTCACTCGCTCTCTCTCTCTCTCTCTGGAAACAGTGCTCCTATGTTATTTCAGTGGCTTTTTTTTTTTTTTTTTTTTTTGACGGAGTCTTGATCTGTCGCCCAGGCTGGAGTATAGTGGCATGATCTCAGCTCACTGCAACCTCCACCTCCCAGGTTCAAGCGATTCTCCTGCCTCAGCCTCCCTAGTAGCTGGGATTACAGGTGCCCACCACCAAGCCCAGCTAATTTTTGTATTTTTAGTAGAGACGGGGTTTCGTCACATTGACCAGGCTGGTCTCAAACTCCTGACCCAAAGTGCTGGGATTACAGGCGTGAGCCACCACGCCCGGCCGGCTTTTTTTTTTTTTTTGTAATTCTTTTTTTGTTTGTTTGTTTGTTTGAGAGGCAGGGTCTCGCTCTGTCACCCAGGCTGGAGTGGAGTGACACAATCACAGCTTACTGCAGCCTTGACCTCCGGGACTCAAGTGATCCTCCTGCCTCAGTTTCCCAAGTAGCTGGTACTACAGGTTTGTGCCACCACGCCTGGCTAACTTTTGTATTTTTTTGTAGAGATGGGGTTTTGCTATTGTTGGCCAGACTAGTCTTGAACTCCTGGGCTCAAGCAATCCACCCACATCAGCCTCCCAAAGTGCTGGGATTATAGGGGTGAGGCACCACACCTAGCCTTTATTTATTATTTGTTTGAGTCAGAGTCTTGCTGTGTTGCCTAGCTGGAGTGCAGTGGCATGAACATGGCTCACTGCAGCCTTGAATTCCTGGGCTCAAGTGATCCTCCCACCTCAGATGTCCAGGTAGCTGGGACTATATGTACAGGCCACTATGCCCAGCTAATTTTTTTTTTTTTAAGAGGCAGGGTCTTGCTACATTGCCCATGCTGGTCTTGAACTCCTGGCCTCAAGTGGTCCTCCTGCCTTGGCCTCCTAAATTGCTGGATTACAGGCCTGAGCCACCATGCCAGCACTGATCAGTGATCTTTGATGTTACTATTGTAACTGTTTTGAGGCGCCATGAACCACGCCCGTATAAGACAGTGAACTTAATCAATAAATGCTGTGAGTTTTGATTGCACCAATCAGCCATTCCCTCATCTTTTTCCCCTCTCCTCCAGCCTCCCAATTCCCTGAGACACAACAAGATTGAAATTAGGCCAGTGAATAACCTTATCTCTGAGTAAACAAAGTAAAAAGAAGAGTCTACCATATCTAACTTTAAATCAAAAGCTAGAATTGGCTGGGCGTGGTGGCTCACGCCTGTAAGCCCTGCACTTTGGGAGGCCGATGCGGGTGGATCACGAGGTCAGGAGATTGAGATCATCCTGACTAACACGCTAAAACCCCGTCTCTACTAAAAATACAAAAAATTAGCCGGGCGTGGTGGCGGGCGCCTATAGTCCCAGCTACTTGGGAGGCTGAGGCAGGAGAATGGCGTGAACCCGGGAGGTGGAGCTTGCAGTGAGCGGAGATGGCACCACCGCACTCCAGCCTGGGCGACGGAGCAAGACTCCGTCTCAAAAAACAAACAAACAAACAAAAAGCTAGAATTGACTAAGCTTAGTGAGGAAGGCATGTGGAGAGCAAAGAGGCCGAAAGCTAGGCCTCTTGCACCCAACAGTTAGTGCCAAGTTGTGAATGCAAAGAAAAGCTCTTGATGGAAATTAAAAGTGCTACTCCAGTGAACACACGAATGATAAGGAAGCAAAACAGCCTTATTGCTGATAGTGCAGAAAGTTTAAGTGGACAGATGATCAACTACAACATTCCCTTCAGGCAAAGCCTAATTCAGAGGAAGGCCCTGACTCTCTTCAACTCTATGAAGGTGGGGAGAGGTAAGGAAGCTGCAGAAGAAATGTTGGAAGCTAGCAGAGGTTGGTTCAAGAGGTTTAAGGAAAGAAGCCATCTCCAATACATAAAAGTACAAAGTGAAGCAGCAAGTGCTGATGTAGAAGCTGCAGCAAGTTATCCAAAAGATCCAGCTAAGTGGCTACACTAAACAACAGATTTTTAATTTTTTTTTTTTTTTATTTTTTTGAAACGGAGTCTCACTCTTATTACCCAGGCTGGAGTGCAGTGGGGTGATCTTGGCTTATTGCAAACCCCGCCTTCCTGGGTTCAAGCGATTCTCCTGCCTCAGCCTCCTGAGTAGCTGGGATTACTGGCGCCTGCCACCATGCCCAGCTAATTTTTTTTTTTTTTTTTTTTTTTTT
>NC_045441.1:119280501-119283533 GCF_002776525.5 Piliocolobus tephrosceles | reverse complement strand
TTTGTATTTTTTGTAGAGATAGGGTTTCACCATGTTGGCCAGGCTGGGTCTCAAACTCTTGACCTTGTGATCCACCCACCTCAGCCTCTCAAAGTGCTGGGATTACAGGTGCGAGCCACCATGCCCGGCCTCTTTTTCTTTTCTTTTCTTTCTTTCTTTTTTTTTTTTTTGAGACAGGGTCTTACTCTGTTACTCAGGCTGGAATGCAGTGGCATGATCACAGCTTCTGCAGCCTCAACCTCCTGGGGTCCAGCCATCCTCCCACCTCAGCCTCCCAAGTAGCTGGGAATATAGTGTAGTCGTGCAGCACCATGCCTGGTTAATTTTTATATTTTTTGTAGAGAAAAGGTCTCACTATGTTGCCCAAGCTGGTCTTCAACTCCTGGGCTCCAGTGATCCTCCTGCCTCAGCCTCCCAAAGTGCTGGGATTACAGGCATGAGTCACTGTGCTCAGTGAAAGTGATTTCCTGAGATAGAATCTACTCCTAATGAAGATGCTGGGAACACTGCTGAAATGACAAGAAAGGATTTAGAATATCACTTAAACTTAGTCGATTAAGCAGTAGCAGGGTTTGAGAGGATTTGACTCCAATTTCGAAAGAAGTTCTACTCTGGGTAAAATGCTATCAAACAGCATTACATGCTACAGAGAAATCTTTTGTGAAAGGAAGAGCCAGTTGATACAGCAAACTTCTGTGTTGTCTTAAGAAACTGCCACAGTCACCCCAACCTTTAGCAACGACCACCCTGATAAGTCAGCTGCCTCCGACATCGAGACAAAACCCTCCACCAGCAAAAAGATTACAACTTGCTGAAGACTCGTTGGTTGTTAGCACTTTTTAGCAATAAAGTATTTTTAATTAAGGTATGTACTTTTTTAGATATAATGCTATTGCACACTAAAGAGACTAGTGCATAGTGTAAACATAACTTTATATGCACTACGAAACCAAAAACATTGTGTGACTCGCTTTATTGTGGTGGTTTGGCACTAAACCCACAATATCTCTGAGGTATGCCTGTACTTTGCTCAATAGCTATTAACTGTCATTGTCCTAAGCCCCATTTGTTGACCTTCTACTACATTTTACCTAGCATATACGTGACACTTTATATTGAACCCTCTAGGATATTATTAATCCCATTTTACAAGTTAGGAAATTAAAGCTAAAACTCACCTGACAAGCTGAATTCAAACTCAGGACCCAAATAATTTAGAATCACCATGCTATGTTATTACCCTAGTAAAAAGCCTATCCACCCACAGGGAGAAATCACAATATGGTGTTATAAATTATTAACAAGGAATATGGGACATTGAACCTGGCTTCTCAGACATTTCATAAAGTCAGGAGTTACGAACTGCTTGCACTCACGTGACATAGATGCCAATTCCCGGGGCATGTAGCCATCTGTGCCCATCTGGTGCCACACTCCTGTAGCAAAATGATACCTCCAGAGTTCCCTGAAGAGAGGATAGTCTTCATTATCAGGCCCTCCCGATTCATCATAATCTGGGTTATAACCTCCAAACACATATAGGTTGGTATTATCTGCCACGCAACGATGTCCACTTCGTGCTGGTGGAGGTCTGTGG
The DNA here is from genome assembly GCF_002776525.5 of Piliocolobus tephrosceles. Classification (NCBI taxonomy): domain Eukaryota; kingdom Metazoa; phylum Chordata; class Mammalia; order Primates; family Cercopithecidae; genus Piliocolobus; species Piliocolobus tephrosceles. The sequence goes on along the minus strand of NC_045441.1, from coordinate 119,281,936 downwards.
CCTAGGAGAGAAGAGGACAGTTTTCCACAGGTGTCCTACCAGTTTAAAAGCACAAACAAAATTAGGTAACAATCATTTTAGCCTTAAAAGGGGATCAGGAAAGATTTATAACATGGATATACTTCTTATTTGTTTAGATTTATAACATGGATATACTTCTTAATAATACTTCTTATTCACACATACTACTTAAGATTTTAAGGAGCTAGTCTCTACTTCTATTTTTTATGATTACCTTCAGATTTTGATAACTGTAAAAAGCATGATAAATTCAAGAAAATGGCTGATAACTTGAAATTTTCAAGAAAAGAAGGAAGAAGGGTTTAATAATCCAAAAGCTAACAGGACAAATTTTCTAATTTCCTCAGAGGAGAAAAAAACACAGGCCAACTAAATTAAACTGTGAACATTAGAGAACTAAATAAATATAATCACGAATGTGAATGAGTCATGTATAAATAAAAATACACACACATAAAATCTATGATTTTTCCACAAGATATAATTATACACTTAAAATGGAAACTGGCTGTTAAGGAGTTACAGTAAAATTTTGACTTTAACATCCTGGATTTATGGTGGTTAACAAAGAATCTCCTTATATTTATCTCAGAGAGCATCTTTCATCCTATTAAGAGCTTTACTAAGAAAAGCTGTTTCTACAATTTATATTTGAAAGTGTCCTGAAGTCTAAATTATATTAACTATTTTTTTTTTTTGAGACCAAGTCTCACTCTGTCACCCAGGCTGGAGTGCAGTGGTGCGATCTCAGTTCACTGCAACCTCTGCCTCCCAGGTTTAAGTGATTGTCCTGCCTCAGCCTCCCAAGTAGCTGGGATTACAGGTGCCCGCCACCATGCCTGGCTAATTTTTGTGTTTTCAGTAGAGACGGGGTTTCACTATGTTGGCCAGGCTGGTCTCGAACTCCTGACCTCAGGTGATCCGCCTGCCTTGGCCTCCCAAAGTGCTGGGATTACAGGTGTAAGCTACCACGCCCAGCCTCAACTAGTTTACTAAAAATTACTTCAAGGTTATTTTAGAGTAAAAAAAAAAAACAAAAAAAGTTTATTATAATTTCTGTTATCCTTAAAATGTTTATACCAATCTGTACAAACCCTTGCCTAACTTCAGAAACAAAGATGCTTAAATACATAGTGGATGGAATAAGAAGCTACTATAGGCCGGTCGCGGTGGCTCAAGCCTGTAATCCCAGCACTTTGGGAGGCCGAGACGGGCGGATCACGAGGTCAGGAGTTCGAGACCATCCTGGCTAACACGGTGAAAACCCGTCTCTACTAAAAAATACAAAAAGCTAGCCGGGCGATGTGGCTGGCGCCTGTAGTCCCAGCTACTTGGGAGGCTGAGGCAGGAGAATGGCGTAAACCCGGGAGGCAGAGCTTGCAGTGAGCTGAGATCCAGCCACTGCACTCCAGCC
>NC_045441.1:119239201-119280401 GCF_002776525.5 Piliocolobus tephrosceles | reverse complement strand
CGCGCCCCTCTCCCGGTCTGAAAAGCCGGGGGGGAGGGCGGGGCGGGGAGCTGAGCCCCACCCCCCCCACCCCGGCCGGAAAAAAAAAAAAACACCCAAAAAAAAAAAAAAAAAAAAAAAAAAAGAAGCTACTATAGTTGTGACCCTAAAGATGAACGTACTTTTATATGTTGGTAATAGATACTAGTATAAAGTTAATATTTAGGACAACACTAGACACCTAATAAACATGTTATACAAACATTTATTACCAACCTAACATAGGCCTTCTATATTTACTTTTTAAAATCAAAATCCCACTTTCTAAGGTTATATTTTTAAACAAGAGCTGAAACTGTGCACAGATTGAGAGCAACTAAAAAACAGTGAATCACTGAGTCACTGACATCCAACCTGTTAGTCGTGTTTGAAAGTCTTTGATGGTTCCTCACCACTCAAGTACCAAGTCCCCTGCCCAACATGTTAGAGCTTTTCTCCTACTAACCTTGTCCTACTGTCAACTTCTCACACTTCTCTCTGCCTGGAAAGCCCAGAGTTCCTCCCCTATACCTTGGCCTAGTCTACCTACCTACCCATGAATCCCTACTTGTGGAAATGCCTAAGTCTAGTGCACACCACCCTTCTCATCGATAAAACCCTAGGACCCTTCCAGTTCAATACCATACGACTCATATATTAGTGTATACATATACAATTAATAAGATCACACCTTAACTATGTAAATACATGAATATCAGACAAACTATAATCAGTTTGTCTGATTTACTGAGCTATGATTTACCTTAAATGATGAACTCAATTTCTCTTTTTAGGACTCTTGAAACAGAAAGTGTGGTGTGGAAGAAAAAATAAGAGCTCCTATAAATGTCTAAGTTTGAATCCAGATTCTTTCTAACTGCTACTTTGAGCAAGTCACTGACCTTTACTTAGTCTCAGCTTCCTCATTTGCATATTGGGATATTATTACTGCACTTCAAAGATTTGTTAGATTTGTCATGTTGAAAAGTTTATTGGCTTACACATGTAACTTTCTAGGAGGCTTTGAGCTATTTGAGGGAAAAGGAATACATTTGTATTCACCTTTCTATAACCAAGCCTCGGGCACACAGCAAACACTAGATAAACAAGAAATCAACTTATTTGGCATTTATTTTTCTCTATGCATTTTGTCAGTTTGTTTTTCTTTTCCAAATGGATTATAAGCTCCTCAAGGGCAAAGATCATATATAATAATTATCCTGTATCACCCACAACACCTAAACAGTTGGAGATCTGTAACAGGTACTAAAAGTTTGATTGATTTCAACATCAGGCCAAAGTAAACAGTGACAGGGATGATTAAAACAGTGTCCAGCTCTCAGTGGACTTTGATATTATTTATGTCTAAGAGATACATGGTTTAGGGAACGGGTGTTGAATTACGCAATCTTCTTCTCAAGACACAAATGCTTCTTTCTAAGAATTAGCGAGACAAATTTAAAGAAATCTAACAGAGTTGCTATGGTCAGCAGACAGCAACTCTAAAAATCTCTGTCATTTGCTGTATTACCTGAAGCCAACAAATAATTTTTAAAGCTGCTTTTGGGCAAATATGAAAAGAAATGCAGTCTATTCTACATTTTTCTCTAAATGGCTGTACAGCAGGCAAGGTAATATTACAAGTTTACTGCCAACTATTTCCGTGACAAATATAATTCACATGGATTATACAGTTGAGGGGTTTGTGAAAAGATGGTTTGGGGCCGGGTGGCTCACGTCTGTAATCCCAGCACTGTGGGAGGCCAAGGCAGGTGGATCCTGAGGTCAGGAGATCGAGACCATCCTAACACGATGAAACCCCGTCTCTACTAAAAATACAAAAAATTAGCCAGGCGTGGTGGCGGGCACCTGTAGTCTCAGCTACTCGGGAGGCTGAGGCAGGAGAATGGCGTGAACCCGGGAGGCAGAGCGTGCAGTGAGCCAAGACTGTGCCACTGCACTCCAGCCCAGGCGACAGAGCGAGACTCCATCTCAAGAAAAAAAAAGAAAAAGAAAAGAAATTATGGTTTCATATTTTTCTACTCACTCATTCAGGTCAAAAATATTGGGCCAGGCACGGTGGCTCATACCTGTAATCCAAGCACTTTGGGAGGCCAAGGTGGGTGGATGACCTGAGGTCAGGATTTTGAGACCAGTCTGGTCAACATAGTGAAACCCCGTCTCTACTAAAAATACGAGAACTAGCCAGGTGTGGTGGCAGGCAGCTGTAGTCCCAGCTATTCGGGAGGCTGAGGTAGGAGAGTTGCTTGAACCCGGGAGGCGGAGCTTGCAGTGAGCCGAGATTGCGCCACTATACTCCAGCCTGGGCGACAAAGCAAGACTCCATCTCAAAAAAAAAAAAAAAGTTATTATTGGACGCTGGCTATGTAGTAAGTACCATGTACTGTGCTAGGTGCTGGGGATACAATGATAAGGCAATGACTACCTCTGTCCTCGGGAGCTTACAGTCCAACCTGCACAACCCACGTCAGTAGCCATGAGCCATAACACATGGCTTCCGAGCACTTGAAATGTGGGTGGTCCAAACTGAGCTGTGCTTTACATGGAAAACACTCACTGGATTTCAAAGGCTTAGTACCCAAAAATGAATGTAAAATTATTAGTTTTTATATTGATTATATGTTGAAATGGTATTTTTAATATACTGAGTTAAATAAAAATATTAAAATTAATGTTACCTGTGTTTTACTTTTTAAAATGTGGATACTGGAAAAATTTTAATTTTGTGGTTCACCTATTTCTGACACAGTGCTGATCCAGCCCAACTGTTGGCTTCTGTTAATAATTTCACGATCTCTGCAAATCACATTTTTGGGTAAAGAGCATCTAATCAATATTTGATAAATATTAAACATCTTGTCAAGGAATCTCATAGCTGAGAGTAAAAAGGCAACTCCTCTTTCTCTCTCGCCAGTAACTACAGATTTCTTTCTCATATTTATAGCCCAAGAGTGACTAACATATTAAAAAGTCATTTCATTTTGGATAAACCATGGGAATTTGTCTGGGTTAATGCCACGGAGACTAAGCATTAATTTTTATTAGGCGAAATATAGCATAGGCTCCTCAACCTTGACAAAACTGAAATTGTGTTTCAGGGTCTAAAGTAGCTCTCTAAATCCTCCCCTAAATTCTCCATGTGCAAATCCCATTTTCCTAAAAATTACTTGCTGCTAATAAAATCTACCATAGAATTTGTTTTACCTGATTTAGGAACTCCCAGTGGAAAACATAAAAGCAAAAAATTAAAACAGAACCTGTATTCACAGGTAAACATTTAATATCCAGAAGGGAACATGAAGCTAAAGGATTATGTCCCTGTGAAGTCTGACCCATCCTCTCTTCCATGTCACAAGGAGTTGCTCTTTACCCCAGGGAGAAAGCAGGAACTTATAGTAACCAGGGAAAAGGGTTTTAGTTTCTAGTCCAAAGGCAGAAAGACGCTAGCTGTCTGAGATAATGCGACAGAAGGGTGTTTCCAAGGTTTTCACTATTACAAATAATATTGTAATAAAGCTTCCTCTACATATATTTGTATGCAAATGTATGAGAATTACTTGAAGTAGAATTTCTAGGTCAAAGGAATATGCATTTAAAATTTTTATAGAAAAAATAAAAAATACAAAACAAAAAAATTTGTATAGATATAATACTGTTATAGGGCCACACTGCTCTCCAAATAGAATGGACCAATTTCTACTCCCAGCAATGTTATGCGAGTGCCTACTTCTTCATGCTCTTTAACCTTCTCAAATTTGTGCCAATCTGATGGGTACAAACTGGTGTCAGGTTAATTTGCATTTCCCTTATTGTACTAGTTCACGTGTTTATTGGCCCATTTGTATTTCTTTTTGGAACTCCCCGATCACCTCCTTTGCCTACTTTTTAGATCTATTAGATTATCTTCTCACCATTGTGGAAGTTTTTTTTCTTTTTCCTTTGAGACAGGGTCTTACTCTGTCACTCAGGCTGAGTGAGACCCTGTAGTGGCATAATCACAGCACGCTACAGCTTCAACCTCTCTTCCTCAAGTGATCCTTCCACCTCAGCATCTAAAGCAGCTGGGACTATAGGCATGAGCCACTATTAAAAAGTAGCTAACAACTAGCTACTTTTTAAATTTTTTTTGTAGAGATTAGGTATCATTATGTTGCCCAGGCTGGTCTTGAACATCTAATCTAAGCTCAAATGATCCTCCTGCCCCAGCCGTCCAAAGTGCTGGGATCACAGGCATAAGCCACCTTGCCCGACTCCAAATTCTTTATTTACATTTATTTCTTCCAGCTTGCTCCGTCTTTTGTTTATGGCATCTACTAACATACAGAAGTTTTGAGTCTTTCTATCTTGTCTTTTACAGCTCCCTTGTTCTATATTTCATTCACCTCTGCATCATTATAAAATGAGTAAGATATTCTCATTTATTCTGAATAATTTCAGGTTTTGATTTTTTATATTCAGAATTTGAATACATCAGAATTAATATTTTTGTGTGTTGTATAAGGTAGGGCTCTAATTTTTCCTCCCAAAATAAACAGGCTACTGTTCCCAAACGACTTAAAGAAGGCCACCCCTCCTATACTTATTTGAAATGCCATCTTTATCATATTCTAAATTGATAGGTTCTAGAGTAGAAATAGGAAAATCCCAATATTCAGGTCCAATCCCCTTGGACACAAAATTTCTTGCCTTTAAGAATATATGAATGGAAATATATATAAACAATATGTAAATATATAAAAGAACATCACAGAAGCTTAAATGCAAAAGCTTGTAAATAAAGTAGTACATAACATTTATTGCTTAATAAGTCTATTACTTACAAGATGTAGCCACCTCCAGATGTGCTAATGAACATTTGTGGTGAGGCCATTTAAAAAAAAAAAAAAAACTTATTGTTAAAAGTATTCATTAGTTATAAATATCAAACAGCCTAAATGATAAATCAATGTAACGGGTTACTTCTTTCCAAATATAAAGGCCACAATTACCTCTACCACAAAAGACAGGTCTTCTGTTGGACCTAGAAGTCTCAAGGAAAGCCAAGGAAGTCTGATCCAGTTAGCTCTCCCATATTCCCCAAACGGCAGATAGAACTTTTTACTACTCCCAGAGCCCAAGTTGCTCAGACCAAAGTAATCCATTCACGCCAACCCACAGTATTACTTGTTGGTTATATAAGCATCTCCTACCACAGGGCCTCCCAAAGTGCTGGGATTACAGGTGTGAGTCACCATGCCTGGCCCTCATTACCACATTGTTTTAATTATTATAGCTTTGAACTATCTTTCAATATTTAGAACAAATTCCCTTTTGTATTACTTTTTCCCAAAAACGTCCAGCTATTTTTCTCCATTTACTTTTGCAATTAATTTTAGAATGAGTTTGTTAAGTCTATAAAAAGTCCCATGGACAGACAGCATCTTATCCAGGTGATCAAAATTAACATCACCAGTAATGGGACAAATCAATCAACATCATGTGCAATGAGATGACCACAATATTATTTCAGTGGTAGTCCTGCCAAAGATACATAAGCTGAATGTAACTCTGAGAAAACGGGGAGAAACCCAAAGGGACATTTTACAATGTACCTAGTCTGCAACTGTTCAAAAATATCAGTGTCAAAAAAAAAAAAGGCTGAGAAACTGTTCAACACTGAAGGAGGCTAAAGACACATGACAACAGAATGCAACACACAATCTTGGATTTTTTACTGCTATAAAAGAACATTATTGGCCCAGCACGGTGGCTCATGCCTGTAGTCCCAGCACTTTGGGAGGCCAAGGCAGGCAGGTTGCCTGAGGGCAGGAGTTTGAGACCAGCCTGACTAACACGGTGAAACCCTATCTCTACTAAAAATACAAAAATTAGCTGGGAGTGGTGGTGGGTGCCTGTGATCCCAGCTACTTGGGAGGCTGAGGCATGAGAATTACTTGAAACTGAGAGGTGGAAGTTGCAGTGAGCCGGGATTATACCATTGCACTCCAGCCTGGGTGACAGAGCGAGACTCCATCTCAAAACAAACAAACAAACAAACAAAAAGAACAATATTAGGATAGTGGCAAAATGATAATGGCAAAATCTGAAACAAGGTCTGTAACTTATATACTAGTATTAATTTTACCCATTATTTATAGGGTTAATAATCAGTGTTGATGCCTAATTTTGATACAGGTTCTGCAGTTATGGAAGAGAATGTCTGTTTTTCAGGTGCACTTTGGTACACAGATATAAATAGATATGGCAAAATAGTGAAACCCTATCTCTACTGACCCCGCCAAAAAAAATTAGCCTGGCATGGTGGTGCATTCCTGTAGTCCCAGCTACATGGGTGGCTGAGGTGGGCTGGAGGATCGCTTGAGTGCAGTAAGCTATGATTGCACCCCTGCACTTCAGCCTGGGTGATAGAACAAAACTTCACCTCTAAAAAAAAAAGAGACATCTGCTGGGCTCAGTGGCTCACATCTGTAATTCCAGCACTGTGGGAGGCCAAGGCAGGTAGATCACTTGAGGTTAGGAGTTCGAGATCAGCCTGGTCAACATGGTGAAACCCTGTCCCTACTAAAAAAATACAGGGTGTGGTGGTGCACACCTGCAGTCTCAACTACTCGGGAGGCTGAGGCAGAACAATCACCAGGACCTGGGAGGCGGAGGCTGCAATGAGTTGAGATTGTGCTGTTGCACTTCAGCCTGGGCGACAGGGCGAGACCCTGTCTCCTCAAAAAAAAAAAAAAAAAAAAAAGAGAGAGAGGAAGACATCATGTCTGCAATTTTCAAATGGTTGAAACAGAAAAATATGCATATACGTATTGTGTATAAGTGGGGGAAGGGAGAGAGGAGAGAGAGCAGGATAAAGTAAAAGACAAAATAACATTTGGGGAATCTGCGTAGATACAGGATAGATTTTTTTTCTTTTTTTCGGGATGGGGTCTCGCTCTGTCGCCCAGGCTGGAGTGCCGTGGCGCAATTTCAGGTCACTGCAACCTCCACCTCTGGAGCTCAAGCAATCCTTCCACCTCAGCATCCTGATGAGTAGCTGGGACCACAGGCGCGCACCACCACGTCCAGCTGTTTTTTTTTTAATTTTTGGTAGAGATGGCATTTCGCCTCGTTGCTCAGGCTGGTCTTGAGGCTGGTAACTCCTGAGCTTAAGCAATCCACCCGCCTCGGCCTCCAAAAGTGCTGGGATTACAGGCGTGAGCCGCCGTGCACGGCCAGGATACGGGAGAATTTCCACCATTTTTGCAATTTTTGTTAAACCGGAAGTTCTACGGGAATTAAATTTCAATTTTTAAAAAGTCCTTGAGAATTTTATCTGGGATAACCCATTAAGGAACATAATCCCTAGCCATTTATTCTTGTCTTTTTTGATGTCCGTGAGTATAGTTTCTTTTTTTTTTTTTTTTTTTGAGATGAGTCTCGCGCTGTCGCCCTGGCTGGTGTACAGTGGCGCGATCTCTGCTCACTGCAACTTCCGCCTCCGGGTTCAGGCGATTCTCTCACCTCAGCCTCTGGCGCAGCTGGGACTGCAGGCGCACGCAAATTCAACCAGCTATTTTTCTTTTTCGGGGAGGGGGTTGTTGTTCTGTTTTGGAGACGGAGTCTTGCTCTGTCCCCGGGCTGGGGTGCAGTGGCGTGATCTCACCTCACTGCAACCTCCGCCTCTCGGGTTCCAGCCATTCTCCAGTCTCAGCCTCCAGAGTAGCTGGGACTACAGGCAGGGGCCACTGTGTCTGGCTTTTTTTTTTTTTTTTTTTTTTTGAGACGGAGTCTCACTCTTGTCGCCCAGGCTGGAGTGTAGTCGCGGTTATCTTGGCTCACTGCAACCTCCGCCTCCTGGGTTCGAGCAATTTTCCTGCCTGAGCCTCCCCAGTAACTGGGATTACAGGCGTGCGCCACCACGCCCAGCTAATTTTTGTATTTTTAGTAGAGGCTGGGTTTCGTCATGCTGGCCAGGCTGATCTTGAACTCTTGACCCCAGGTGATCCGCCCACCTCAGCCTCCCAAAGCGCTGGGATTACAGGCATGAACTATGGCACCTGGTCGCCCAAGCTAGTTTTTGTATTTCATCAATAGTTTCATTGTTTTCTTGTTTTTTTATTTCTAAGTACTTTATAAATTTCCATACAATTGTAACTAGATACCTCTTTTATTTTTTAATTGGTTGCTGTTAATATATAAGAAGGTGGTTTCTACAAGTTTTTGTCTAGTCAATTTTCTGAACTCTAGTATTAGTTATCATGAAATATCTTGAATTTAATAGGTAGACAATCAGATAATCTGTTATTAATGCCAACTTTAACTCTTCCTTTCCAATATGTGACTTTTTTCTTTTTTTTTTCCTGGTTTTCTACTGTATTGGCTGAAAACTCCAGAACAAAGTTGAATAGTGGAGATGACAGTTGACATCTTTGTCTTGTTTTTTAACTTTAATGAGGATACTGGTAAGGTTTTGCCGTTATATATTATGTTTGCTATTGGTTTCTTATCAATAAATGATAAATCATATATGATATTTACTACTGGTTTTCTGTCATAAATATTTTATCCCTGGATGCATAAGAATGTTTTCCCTTACCAGGAATGGATGTGGGGTTTGTTTGTTTGTTTATTTTTGAGACAGGGTCTTGCTCTGTGCCCAGGCTGGAATGTAGCGGTGCAATCACTGCTCACTGTAGCCTTGACCTCCCAGGTTCAAGCAATCCTCTCATCTCAGCCTCCCAAGTAGCTGGGACCACAGGTGTGTGCCACCATACGCAGCTAATTTTTCAGTTTTTTTTTTAGAGACAGAGTGTTGCCCAGGCTGGTCTCCAACTCTTGGGCTCAAGAGATCCTCCTGCCTCAGCCTCCCAAAGGGCTGGGATTACAGGCATGAGCCACTGTGCACCCAACATAAAGTTTGTATTCAAATGTAACATACAGAAAAGCATATATGTCATAAGGGTACTGGATGCATTTTAACAAAATGAGCACATTAAATATCAAATTTTATTAAATGCTTTATTTAATACAGCAAAGTCACACTTTTTCTTTAAGCCTATTAAAGTAGTAAAATAAATACATTCCACAGATAAGGTCCATTTGATCTTGATTTCTTCTTATTTAGATGTGTCCCTGCAATCTTATGTATTTTTTATTTACCACTCTTTCTTGATTTTCCCACTTTTCTGATTTTATTGAAATAAGCTTTCTTTTTTCCCCTACAAAGATCTGTATCTTATTACCCCTAATACTTTCTGGAAAACAAACTTTTATTTTTTTTAACACTCTTCAGAAAGAACCACATCTGGAAAGACTGGCCTGTTAATGGTGGTTGAGTGAAGATGTGAGGCAGGATCTTTGCTTTTTAAATTTAACTCCTTTTATTGTTAAATATGGCATGCATTAGAATTTACATAAATATAAATGTACAAATTGTTATTATTAATTAATTAATTAATTTTTTTGAGATGGAGTTTCACTGTTGTTGCCCAGGCTGGAGTGCAATGGTGTGATCTTGGCTTACCGCCTCCATCTCTCGGGTTCAAGCGATTTTCCTGCTTCAACCTCCCGAGTAGCTGGGATTACAGGCTTGCGCCACCAGGCCCAGCTAATTTTGTACTTTTAGCAGAGGCAGGGTTTCACCATGTTGGCTAGGCTAGTATCAGACTTCCAACCTCAGGTGATCCGGCCTCCCAAAGTGCTGGGATTACAGGCGTGAGCCATCGCACCCGGCCTTAAATGTACAAATCATTAAAAAGAGAACACGTAACCATCATCCAGCTCAAGTAACCATCATCCAGCTCAAGAAACAGAATACTGCATAAACGGCTTAACAAATTATTAAAATAGGTCAAATAACCATCATCCAGGTCAAGAAACAGAATACTGCCAGCACCCAGAAACCCTCTGCCTGCCCATCTTGATCACACCCTCCAACCTCCCTTCACTTCTAGAGTATCCTGCTTCCTGATTTTTAGGGCAATCGTTAAAATCTGTTGTCTTTTTATAGCTTTATTATACCTAGGTATGCATCTCTAAACAATACTGTTTATTTTGGCTTGGTTTTAAAGTGTATTTGAATAGAACAGTATGTAGAATAATTCAGTATATTTTCTTTCCGGGCTCTTTTATTCACAATTAAGTTTTTGAGATTCATCCCTGTTCTAGGGGAGCAGAGGTGGTCTGTTCATTTCCCTTGCCAAATATTATTTATTTGTATGAATATATATCACAATGTATCCAGTCTAAGTTGTGTGAAGAGGCATTTTGGGTTGTTTCAAATTTGTGGTTCTTAATGTTGCTCCGAACATTTTTGCACACGCTGCAAGTTCACGGGGGCTCGCATTTCTGTTGGCTATAAATCTCAACATGGAATTTCTGAATCTTTTTTTTTTTTTTTTTTTGAGGCGGAGTCTTGTTCTGTCGCCCGGACTGGAGTGCAGTGGCCGGATCTCAGCTCACTGCAAGCTCCGCCTCCCGGGTTTACGCCATTCTCCTGCCTCAGCCTCCTGAGTAGCTGAGACTACAGGCGCCCGCCACCTCGCCCAGCTAGTTTTTGTATTTTTAGTAGAGATGGGGTTTCACCGTGTTAGCCAGGATGGTCTCGATCTCCTGACCTCGTGATCCGCCCATCTCGGCCTCCCAAAGTGCTGGGATTACAGGCTTGAGCCACCGCGCCCGGCCTTCCTGAATCTTAATGTATGTAAATCTTCACCTTCATTTGGTAAAGCCAAAATGTTTTCAAAATGGCTGTACCAATTTACATATCCAAGGGCAGCATGTGAGAATTCCTGTTGCTCCACATCCTTGCCAATATTTGGTATCGCCATTGTCAGTCTTTTTAATTTAGCAATTCCTGTGAGTTTGTAGAGCTCGTGGTTTTAATATTCATTTCTCTCATTACAATGAGGGTGAGCACCTTTTCATGTTTATTGGCCATTTGAATTTTTCTTTTGGGAAATGCCTGCTGATATGGTTTGGATCTGTGTCCCCACCCAAATCTCATGTTCAATTGTAATCCCCAGTGTTGGAGATGGGGCATGGTGGGAGGTGACTGGATCATAGGGACGAAGTTCTCGTGAATGGTTTAGCACCATACCTCCTTGGTACTGTGTAGTGACTGAGTTCTCACAAGATCTGGTTGTTTAAAAGTGTGTAGCACCTCCCCCCACCGCCTCTTGGTCCTGCTCCTGCTATGTAAGACACCTGCTCCCACTTTGCCTCTTGCCATGAGTAAAAGCTTTCTGAGGCCTCTCCAGAAGCAGATGCTACCATGCTTCCTATACAGCCTGCAGAACCGTGAGTCAATTAAACCTCTTCTTTATAAATACCCAGTCTCAGGTATTTATTTATACCAGTGCAAGAACAGATTAAGAACACCTGCTCAAGCCTCTAACACATTCTCATTGAACTGTCTTTTTTGAACTTGATTTGTAGAAATGTTATATATGCTTACAATAAGGATCTTCACTTTTCACCCTATGTATTTCTATATTATTTGAATTTTTCTTTTAGTAGATAATATTACACCTGTAAATTTTAAAACAAAAAATTCTAGGACCTTTAGCACTACTCTCAATTTGTTTAATTTTAGTTACAGAATGTTATATAGTTAACCCTTGAACAATATGAATTTGAACTGCACAAGTCTACTTATATGCAAATTTTCCTCTGCCTCTGCCACCCCTGAGACGGCAAGCCCAAGTCTTCCTTTTCCTCTTCCTCCTCAGCTTTCTCCATGTAAAAACAATAAGGATGAAGACCTTTATGATGATCCACTTCCACTTAATGAATGGTAAGTGTATTTTATATTGCTTATAATTTTTTTTTTTTGAGATGCAGTCTTGCTCTGTTGCCCAGGCTGGAGCGCAGTGGTGTGATCTTGGTTCACTGCAACCTCCGCCTCCTGGGTTTAAGCGATTCTCCTGCCTCAGCCTCTTGAGTAGCTGGGATTACAGATGCCCACCACCATGCCTGGCTAATTTTTGTATTTTTAATAGAGACGGGGTTTCACCATGTTGGCCAGGCTGGTCTTGAACTCCTGACCTCGTGATCCACCTGCCTCAGCCTCCCAAAGTGCTGGGATTACAGGCGTGAGCTACCACTCCCAGGCTGGATTTTTCATTTTACCAGAGTATATCTTCAAGTAATTTGGGGTATGTCACAAACTTTCAGAGATCTTATTTTGACTCCCCCCCTTAAACATTAGTGAGGCTGGGTATAGAATTCTTTCTCGAGAATAATTTCCCCTCAGAACACTGGAGGCATTTATCTTCTAGCAAACCATGCTGCAGGTGAGAAATCCATGCCAGTCTAATTTTCAGTTTTGAGTCTATATAACTTGTTTTCCACCTCTGAAATAGTAAGTACTTTAGTAACATATAGGAAGGTACTTTTTGTTGGTTTGTTTTTGCATTTTTTCCTGTTTGGTCCTTGGCATGCCCTTTATACATGAAAACTCAGATTTTTTTTTTTTTTTTTTTGAGTCTTGCACTGTCACCCAGGCTGGAGTGCAATAACGTGATTGTGGCTCACTGCAACCTCTGCCTCCCAGGTTCAAGCAATTCTCTGCCTCAGCCTCCCAAGTAGCTGGGATTACAGGCACTTGCCATGCCTGGCTAATTTTTTTCTATTTTTAATAGAGACGGGGGTTTCACCATCTTGGCCAGGCTGGTCTTGAACTCCAGACCTCGTGATCCACCCGCCTCGGCCTCCCAAAGTGCTAGGATTACAGGTGTGAACCACTGGCCAGGCCAAAACTCAGATTTTTAAATTTTCTCTGTTCCACTGTCTGATCTTTCCTTCTGTAATTCCTGTGAAATGGGTACTTGATCACTCAGATCTATCCTCAAAGGATGAATTTTCCTCATGTACTTTCTATCTGTAGGTCTTCTTTATAGTCTGCAAATTTCCTCTATTTTATTTTTATGAAAAGTAACTGGTCTTAAGTGTATTGTTTAACCCTCCAACTGAATTTTAATGTCAGCAATCAATTCAATATAAAACTAATTCATTAATCATTACTTTTTATCCATGGAAACGTTTTTTGTTTTGTTTTGAGAGAGTCTCGCTCTGTTGCCCAGGCTGGAGTGCAATGGCACAATCTCATCTCACTGCAACCACTGCCTCCCAGGTTCAAGTGATCTCATGCTTCAGCCTCCCGAAATAGCTGGGATTACAGGTGTGTGCCACCATGACCGGCTAACTTTCGTATTTTTAGTAGAGATGGGGCTTCACCATGTTGGTTGGCCAGGCTGGTCTTGAACTCCTGGCCTCAAGTGATTCACCTACCTTGGCCTCCCAAAGTGCTGGGATTACAGGTGTAAGCCACCACGCCCAGCCAGGAAGCTGGTTTTTTAAATTTATGAATCTAATTCACTCTTGGCTCTGTAACGATACATCCTGTGATTAGAACTTCCTCAAGTTCCACTCTACTTCTTCATTATCTCTGTTTCTACCATAGGCAGCTGTTTTATTTGTTTATTTTAGTCTCTTCTAAGTCTAGTTTCCCTCAAATGTAGATGAGCCTTTATCACCTACTCATATTATAAATGAAGGACTACATTGTTTAGTTATTATAAGAAACATGTGTTTCCTCAACAGTTGTATTAATCTGCCTCCAAAACCCAAACGGAGGGATGGAAGGTCTGAGTGTGGGTCTCTGCAGGTAAGTGGCACACTGACAAACAGGTTTCCCTTTACAAGTGGAGAAAAGAAAGCAGTTTGACCTTATTACTGCCAAAACCGGCGGGCTGCATTTTGACGGTATTGTCCTTTAATGCATATGGATCCTTGACAGAGCTGTTTTTCTTGTTCTCCTCTCATTCTACTCTTCTCATCCATCTACTACAGAAGTCCATTTGCTAAGGCTCTGCTTTGTGCACTCTTCCTCCAGTATCTTTTTTTTTTTTGAGACGGAGTCTTGCTCTGTCACCCAGGCTGGAGTGCAGTGGCGCGATCTTGGCTCACTGCAAGCTCCGCCTCCCGGGTTCATGCCATTCTCCTGCCTCAGCCTCCTGAGTAGCTGGGACCACAGGCACCCGCCACCATGCCCAGCTAATTTTTTGTATTTTTAGTAGAGATGGGGTTTGGATGGTCTCAATCTCCTGACCTCGTGATCCACCTACCTCGGCCTCCCAAAATGCTGGGATTACAGGCATGAGCCACCACGCCCCGCCTTCTTCCTCCAGTCTTAATCCAGTGCCTGCCCGATCCTCCCCAAGGCAAATCTACTTTCCTTGAACTGTTCTCATGGCCTTATCCTGGAACTAATGCCACTGCTAGGGCGCTTTATATGAAGGGAGAGAAGGAGTAGGGGAAGTAACTGTTTTGAAGGCAATTTTTTCATTACCTGCCCTGATATTCCACTTTCCCCCGAAACTGCTCCATGTTCCTACACTTGCTGCCTCTATGCTTACAGTTTAAGAAAAGAGCCCTAGTAAGACACTCTCTGACCTCTACCATGCAACAGGAGCATCTATTCTGGGTTGCACTTTATTCTGTGATGGTTCCTCCATCGATATAATTCCAATTGTTTTCCAGTACCCTAAAATTTCTAAAAACTTCTGGCATTATAACAATAACAATAATGATAGCGAACATTAATTCAACATTTGCTATATGTAAAGAAACTCTCCTAAGTGCTCTGTACATACTGTCTCTCTTGATCTTCACAGTAACTCTAGGAGGCAGATACTATTATCATCATTCTAATTTTACAGATGAGGAAATTGAGGCAAAAAAAGAATAAGCAGCTGATGTGGTGGCTTCTAATCATCAAAGTTTTCAGAGACTTAAGTTCTCTCTAGTTGCTCTGCTATCCTCAACAGACAACTTCCATCTTATGGTCCAAGAAGGCTGTTCCAGCTCCTATGGTCATGGCTACATTCTAGCCAGCCAGATGAGTTATAAGAGAAATGGAAAGCCAGTTCCCTTATTTTAAAGGAACAGTCAAAATTTGCACAGACCTTTTCTGATATATTCCATTGGCCAGAATTTTATCACATGGTTACACCAGACTTCAAGCAAAGCTGGAATATAAAGTATTGCTCTGTGTGGCTGTATGATTAGCCAAAAATTCTTTCCAAAAAAAATTAAGAATGGATATAGGGGGCAAAGGATATCATGGGTAGCCAAAAATGAATACCTTTTCATACTCATGAAGTCCATGATTTTATAAAGAAAAATGGCATCTTAAAGCTTTGTGGATTAAAAATGAAATTATCCTCTCTTACCTTGTTAATTTCTCCCTGATGTCAATTATAATTTGGCTGTTTCTTTCCTTTGTATATGCCACCCACCCAATTAATAGAAAGAGTGTACTTGTAAAATAAAATAATTGTAGCTCTGAAATAAATAAATAAATAAATAAAAGCTAAACCTTAACAAAGAAAAAAAAAAAAAAAAAAAGAATAAGCAACTTGCCCAAGGTCATACGGTTGCTAAAGGGTAGAGCCTGGATTCAGACACAAGTAATCTAGCTTCAAAGTCTCCCTTTTCTTTTCTTTTTTTTTTTAAATTACAATGATTTATTCTCTGTCTTATGTTTGTTTTGTCATTTCCAATGACATCTGAGAAGTAGGGGAAGGTAAATGGGTATGTTAAGTCTGCCATTTTATAATAAAAACCATTGTTTTCATTATACCATTACTGTTTTCACTACACCACAATTTTAATTGGTAGAAATATGTTTTAGAGAAGATGTAGGACCTAGTGAAGGAATCTAGTGACAGAAAATGGGCCCTATGACATAAACTGTCTATAGTCTGAACCAAGAGAGGTGATATAAAGAATTCCAAAATATGAGGCTTGAAAGTGGCTATTTCAAAAGTATAATTAAAAACAAACAAAACCAGACAACCTATTGAAGCATTAAACAATAGCATTTTCATGTTCTCAACAATTCATTAGTTCACTGTCACCAATACCAGAGAGAAGTTGAGAACAAAATAAAATGTTAGTCCCATCCTATTTTCTGACAGTGGCCTTTACAATACTTTAATTCAACTCAAATACATATGATATAACTGCTACATGCACTATCCTACAAACTGGAGTAAAGATACGAAAGGCACTGTCCGATTGTCCCTGCCCTTACAGAGCTTACAGTCTAATGGGAGGCAGAGCCAAGTAAACAACTACAGTTCAGTGCAATAAGTGCTATGATATAGGTAGGTACATGGAGGCTGCCATCAGAACAAAGGGGAGAGGCCTGCCAAGGAAGATTCCCTGGAAATACTCTTGGACCGAGTGTTCAAGGATATGCTATTAATGCTATTATTGGTTGGTTGAAGAGACTAAACTGAATTTACTATCCTTTGCCTAAAATCTACATCTAGTTTCATTTCCACTTCCTTATATGTCAAATCAATTCTCTACTTTTTTTTTTTTTTTTAATGAGACAGGGCCTCACTCTTTCACCCAGACTGGAATGCAGTGGCATGATTATAGCTCACTGTAGCCTCAAACTCCTAGGTGCAAGCAATCCTCCTGCCTCAGCCTCCCAAGTAGCTGGGACTACAGGCATGCCCCCACCACACCTGGCTAATTGTACATGCGTGCGTGTGTGTGTGTGTGTAGAGAGACAGGGTTTCACTCTGCTAGGATTGCAGGTGCAGGCCACCATGCCCAGCCCCTACTCTCCATTCCTGTTACAACTACCTCATTTCAGTCTCTATCATTTTGCATACTGATAACTGTAATAATCTCATAACTAGCCTTTAATTAAATTTCTTCACTAGCTAAAAAACCAAATCTGATCCTGAAAACCCCACTTGGGTGGTGCCCACTTTGTCTGGGCCCTCTCCAGCCTCTTTTGTCCACTCCTTTCCCACTGTGCTGAACCTTCTCTAGATCTCTAAAAGCACCATGGCCTGTTTTGCCTAAATGCCTTTACTCAAGCTGCCTGATCCCCACGGTTTGAGAGGATCCAACCCTCCTTTGCTGATACCAGCCCTTAAGCACATTTTAAGCACATTCCTTCTGATGTCATCCTCATGGCCACTCCTGTGTCACCCTCCTCCAGCCAAGTTGAGTCAGGTACCTCTCCTGTGTGCTCCCATAGCATGCTACCTCATCAGAACACTTACCACAAATAATTATACTCAAATTATTCTGTAATTGTCTGTTTACCTGATTCTCTGTTACTCAGATCATCAGGCTAGCACAGTACATAGGAAGCAATCAAGAAATACTGAAAGAATGAAAGAATGAACGAACAAACAAACGAAGAGAGTTAAGCCTGTGAAAGTTGATGAGACAACTAAAGGAGATAATGGAGAGGACAGAACACTGGAGCAATACCCACCTTGAGGGGGCAGGAAGAAAGAAGCTAGTGAGGGAAACAGAATGAACAATCAAAGAGGCAGGAAGAAAACATCTAGAACTATACAGTACAGCAACCCAAAAAAATAGAAAAATTTAAGAAGGGCAAGTAGTCAACAGCCTCAAACACTACTTAGAGGTTAAAGAAGGTGAGAACTAAAAGAAGGCCACTAGTTAGTGATCCTGATGTTGCTGATGCTGAGTTAACTCCCACCTCAATTCCAGTACTGTCAGGGGCCACCCTTCTCAACCACTGATTGAGGCTATTGAGGGCTTACAAATAACCAGTGCTATAAAACTTACCTGTGCAATCTTTTTTTCCACAATCAAAAAATTGAAAAACAAACACCATACAAAAGAAAATAAAATCCTCACCATACAGAAACAACCTGTTATGTCACTATTTGTTTTTTATGTTTACATGTTCTATATCATTATGTTGAATTATATATCCTAAACAATTCCTTAATTATGCTTATATTTAGTATGCATAATTATAATTATTAATATAATTAAATGAAGTTTAATTTATGCTTTATTCAGCACAAGTTAGATTTCTCATTGGAAACTGGGAAATTGGCATTCTAATTTATAAATAGAAAAAAGAAAAAATGCTATAGAATTAGACATGCCTGCTTGGCCATGTGTGTACAATGGCTTTCCTGTCATATAATACTAAAATCACCTAATTTTTTTCTTTTGTTTTGAGAAAAGTCTCACTTTTATCGCTCAGGCTGGAATGCAGTGGCGCAATCATGGCTCACTGCAACCTCTGCGTCCTGGGCTCAAGTGATCCTCCCACCTCAGCCTCCCAAGTAGCTGGGGCTGTAAGTGTGCACCACCATGCCCGGCTAATTTTTGTATTTTTTATAGAGACAGGGTTTCACCATGTTGTCCAGGCTGGTCTTGAACTCCTGGACTCAAGCAATCTGCCTACCTTGGCCTCCCAAAGAGCTGGGATTACAGGTATGAGCCACCCAGCCTGGCCCTTAATTTTTACTAACAAAATTTACTCATGCTAAAAGGTGGTACACTATCTTCAGGATCTTATCTTGACCCATTTTACGGCTGATTTTATGCATGATCTGGAGCTCGGGTGCCAAAAATAGGTTAGGAACTAGATATAGAAACATCTATAGCAGTTGCAGGATTTTTTCCTAGGTTAAAAAAAAAAAAAAACTCCAGTTAAAATTAGATACACTGGGTTGTAAATAATTTAATATAGTCTAAAGTACAACATTAAGTATGCTTGTGTGACAATTTGTTGTATCTAGAAAAATAGTGTGAATCAGTTTTCAACCCTCTTTTGAGATTTTCTTTTTTCAGTATGGAGTATGTTTTAGTAGAAAAAATAAAAAGTAGAAGGAATGCAACATTTCTAAAAGTAAAAACTGCTAGGTCAAAGGGTATGAACATTTCTTTTTTTTTTTTTGAGACGGAGTCTGGCTCTGTCGCCCAAGCTGGAGTGCAGTGGCCGGATCTCAGCTCACTGCAAGCTCCGCCTCCCGGGTTTACGCCATTCTCCTGCCTCAGCCTCCCGAGTAGCTGGGACTACAGGCGCCCGCCACCTCGCCCGGCTAGTTTTTTGTATTTTTTAGTAGAGACGGGGTTTCACCGTGTTAGCCAGGATGGTCTACGATCTCCTGACCTCGTGATCCGCCCGTCTCGGCCTCCCAAAGTGCTGGGATTACAGGCTTGAGCCACCGCGCCCGGCCGGGTATGAACATTTCTAAGGTTTTTAATACATATTACCAAATTGGTTTCAGAAAAGCTGTATAAAATTTACACTTCCTTCAATATATGAGCTTTATTTATCTTCCCATACCCTTGCCAACATTGGGTATTCTTATTTTTGGTCTTTGCTCATCTAATAGGTAAAAGTATCTTATTGTTTTAATTGTTGTGTCTATAATAATAGTAAAAATATTTGTTCGTAATTATTGGCACTTCTTTTTAACAAACTGATAATTCTATATCCTTTTACCTATTTTTCTAGTGGGCATTTGTTTTTAAACTATTGGTTTATAAGAACTCTTTATATATTCATATTACCCCTTTGTTACAAATAATTCTCTTATCTTTTAATATATGACATTTGACATAAGAGGTTTTTTAGTTTATACCATCACATAATCTTTTACTTCTTCCTTAGAATCATATTTAGAAAATTCTTTCCCACATCCATATTTTATAGATTATTCACTCAAAATTCTTTCTAATATGGCTACTGTGGAATACCATTTTTATCAGAGAGATGATTTATCTCTACTATCTAATAATACAGTGAGTGATTCTAACTCCCTGACACTTACAATTACAAGCCCAATTGTGGCCAACAACAGGTTTAAAATTAAGTTCTAGATTTTTCTTATTCCAATTGTTTCATTAGCTAGATGATTTTTAAAAACCAGAGTTTTGAGTTTAGAAAATTCATTCAAAGTTCCCTTTAACCCATATGAAGCACAGATCTCTTGCTAGTTATCACCCACCTCTCAAAAACCTGTTAGGGATCCTTATGATGGGACAGGACTGAATGAAGCGCCTCCTAACTGGGTCCCATCGTATTTTCTTCTTACCTGTTACCACAATTATCAGCAATAAGTCAGACACATACAACACATGGCAAATAATACATAGTCACTGTAGTTATAAAGACAGAAAAACAGGAAACAAAACAATACTTGAATACAGAAAGAAAGTGATGTAAAGTAGCATTTAACCCTGTTTTGGAAGTCAAAATTAAATTAACATATAAGCAGTGATGAAGGTTTTCAACTCTTACCCCCAAAAGAATACAATTTTGTGCACCGTTTTTCAGAATTCTGGTTCAATAGTATGTGCACTCAATAATCACCAATGCCATCTTGTGGCAAAAATTCACCAGGAGCTTTATGAACAGATTAGAAATGATGACGTTTTTAAGTCAGTTAATTTCAAAATGGAGCTCTGAAACTAACTGGACATAACAGAGGCTCCTGTTCCCTTCAAGGTTATATTAATTATATGGTTAAGAAGATAAAGCAATGGGCACCATTCTTTAAATATGAAATAAGCTGACCCTACTATAATTAAATTTTAAAACAGCAACTAAATTAAACAAACATTTAATATCTTGGCACTTCCACAGGCGAAAGGAGGGAAGGGGCTCATCTGCCTTCCCAGGAAGCAAATTACCTCCATGTTAACCTCAATTAAAATATGTTTTCTTATAAAATAGAAGAAAAACCTAATAAATTAATGGAACTGTTAAATGGGGTAATTTTCTCTTTTCCCAAAGTTTTGATAGCTCTCAAAGATAGCTGTTATTGACAATAAAAACAATTAACACTTGTATAATGTTTAGGGTTTACAAAGAGCTTTCACATATATTACCTCATATAATTCTCACAACAATCTTGTATTGATTCAACAATCATTTTATTTAGCATCTGCTATGCCTGAAGCCCTATGCTAGGACCTGAGATTGCAAAACAAGGACATGACTCCTGCTCTTCAGAGCCCATGGTCTCATGAGGAAGGCAGATGTGTAAACAAATAATTACATGATAGTGAAGGAACTGCTGTAACAGGAGCTACCAAAACACTTTGAAGAAGATAGTATCATCCTAATGTTTCAAGCAAGGAAGCTAAAGGAAAATTAAATGACTTAATGCTACAGCCAGGATTCAAGCGAGGCCTTCTGACTCTAAAAACTTGCCTCTTTCCACTACACCATATTTATCATGTCTTAAATTCCCTAGAAAAAGAACAGTTTTTATTTTTGGCAACTGGAAATATATATTCAGATGTCCATCAGCAGGGTCTAGTTTGCTTACTACAGAACTTGTACATAGATATATACCAATTCTGTATAATGAAATGGCATCACCTGCACATTTTTTTTTTTTTTAGTAGAGATGGGGTTTCACCGTGTTGGCCAGGATGGTCTCGATCTCCTGACCTCGTGATCCGCCCGTCTCGGCCTCCCAAAGTGCTGGGATTAAAGGCTTGAGCCACCGCGCCCGGCCACATTTGTACTTAAGTTTGTAGAGAATACAGACTCATGGACAAGGGGAAGAATTATTTATTTTGCAAAAGGATTTATCTTTTAATATTCTAAGCCTTTTAAATCAGTGATTCCCTAATGTTGGTCTACTGACAACTGCTAGGCTAAGGTGAAGATTCACCAGTCCAACACAAAATGAGAAAAATATGGACAAGGCAATAAGTTTTTCAAAAAGCTAAAATGTTCCGTTTAAAGGCCTGCCCTTTTTTCAGAGATTAGAACCTTTTTGTTGTTAAATATTCTTTACTTTATGAAATGATGCTGATAAGAAAATGGTAGTTGGTTTTCTTTTTAATATTCTCTCGTGGAAAAACTGAACATTTGCAAGCCCATCTCTACTCTAAATATACACATATGGATAAATATAAGTACATATATATTTTAGTGTACAGGTTTATGACATTCAACAGTCTAGAGAACCATTGTTTTAAATCAATACAGTATGTGTTGAGATGACTCCAGAGTCCAAAACTGTAAACCACACTGTCAAAGGATACATTAAATATATAAGAAACCTCCCTTGTCATTAAGTTTACATTCTAATTAGGGAGACAAGACAGACACATAAAACAATTAGCAATACAGGACAGAATATAACAAGTGATTAGCTTAAAATTTGACATTTTTATGTATCAAAAGCGTTAAAATGTACATACCCTTTGACCCAGCTATTCCACTTCTAGGAATCTATTCCTAAAGAAACAATCATAGATGCATGGAAAGATGTATGGACAAAGATATTAACTATGGTATTATTTATAATGGTAAAAAATCAGAAACACTTTCAATGTCCAGTGACAGGGGATGGTTAAGTATGCTAAATAAACATACTTAAATATGCTCATATCTACACACCACTAAAGAGTATATACAAAACTATTAACATGACAAAACATTCACAATATATTGCAAATGAAAAATACAATGTACAAAGTAGTATTAAGTATGACACCATTTTAGTAAAGAAAAAAGTATTTTTATATATTCAGAAAAAATACAGGAAAGATTACATCAAATTAATGTATTTGACTGTAGTTATCTTTGGATGGTTCTAATACATTATTTTTGTTTTTTCCCCTTTATGATGGTCTTTATTTTCCAAGCTCTCTGAGTAGGCATTACTTTTAGACTGGAAGAAAAACAATACTGTATTATTTTAATGTTTTTAAAAAGGGATTATAAAAAAATACTGGAAAGAAACATACCAAAGTCTTAAACACTGGTTATGATTGGGCTTGAGGTTATTACCCCTTTTATGTTATCCATAAATTCTAGGATGTATGATTTTACAATGGAAAAATACAAAAAACTACTTTGGAGTAACACTGAAGGAATAACATTAAAAATTACCAAACCAGGCCTGGCGTGGTGGCTCATGCCTGTAATCCCAGCGCTTTAAGAGGCCAAGGCAGGCAGATCACTTGAGGCCAGGAGTTTGAGATCAGCCTGGCCAATATGCCAAAATCCCATCTCTACTAAAAATATATGAAAATTAGTCAGGCATGGTGGCAGGTGCCTGGTAAATCCAGCTACTCAGGAGGCTGAGACAGGAGAATCGCTGGAACCTAAGAGACGGAGGTTGTGGTGAGCCGAGGTCGCGCCACTGCACTCCAGCCAGCCTGGGTGACAGAGCGAGACTCTGTCTCAAAAACAAAAAAAAAACCCAAAAATAATTAACAAACCAAAACTGTAATAAAAAACTCTTTTAATGTTTTCTCAGGACTTCTGTCAAACATCTTTGGCATGTCTCTCTCTCAGCAACCAGCATAAGTTTGTATGCATAGACTCCTGTTGACTCTGCTGAAGTTATTCAATCAAGGCAGGCATTGACTTCAGAACCCGTTTTATTCTTTCACCCAAAGAGCAGAAAAAAGAGAAACTAGCACCATAACAGTGTTACGCCAACACAAATGTACTTATTAAATTTTTAAATAAATATATGCCTCTCCAGTTCCATATAAATATATTATTGGTCTGAACTTTCATTCATTGAAGTTTTAATTTTTATATATGCAAAGTGCCAACCTTCCTAAGTGATAGCTTAGACTCTTCAAAACAAAAACATAGGCCAGGTGTGGTGGCTCACACCTGTAATCCCAGCACTTTGGGAGGCTGAGACAGGCAGATCACCTGAGGTCAGGAGTTCAAGACCAGCCTGGCCAACATGGTGAAACCCCGTCTCTACTAAAATACAAAAAAAATTAGCTGGGCATGGTGTCGTGCGCCTGTAGTCCTGGCTACTTGGGAGGCTGAGGCAGGAGAAGTGCTTGAGCCCAGGAGGCGGAGGTTGCAGTAAACCAAGATCATGCCACTGCACTCCAGCCTGGGCGACAGAGCGAGACTCTATCTCCACAAAAATAATAATAATAATTTCTTCAATGATTTCATCAATATTTTATTTTCTGCTAGTTTTTAATTTTTTTCTCTTTTTTACTATGTTTACTTTGCTATAAATATAACATAGTCATTGGCTGAATTAAAATGGTAGGCTGAGCACACTGTGAGCAAGCTCACCTTCCCTTAAAATCTCCCAAATAACAAAAAAAGTCATTAAAAAAAAAACCATAATTAAAAGAAAACAAGAAACGCCCTTAGTGGACTAATACTATGAGGAATCACTGGACGATGAAAAGCGGGTATAATCAGACTAAAGAAGACACCACAGTCCTACACACCAAGAGCAGAAGACCAGGGCAAGTGGAGGGACCAACTCTCAGAGTCAACTAAACCCCAAGGTAAAAGACAGCAGGAAGAAGTGAAACCATTTTAAACATTTACAGCCTAAGTGATTGGAGCGTAGCACAGAAGTTACATAGCAGGTTAACCCCTCCCAGCCATTTACCTCTTTGAGTCAAGCACTATACAACAGAGGTGTTTGTTCCCAGATGGGAACAGTGGCAAAAACAACAAAGGTGTCACTCTCCAGCTAGAACAACGAGTGTGAACACTGGGATCAGAGAGAGAAGGTAGAACCCTGTGGGGATATTAACACCCAGGAAGAAGAGGGGACAGTCACACTGAAGAAGCCTGGCAACTACTACACTTCATCTCATTGCTTATTCCATCCCTATCCACAATCCATGGAGACATGCTGCAGTAAACAGACGTAACACTCATAGCAAAGCTAACTAGGACTCACAGATAAAGATGAATGAGCATAAAACTAAGACCCAAGCATGAAGAAATATTATAGAAAAGTATATTAAAAAGTTAAGACACAAAAGAGAATCGAACAATATTAAAATTTCAACTACCTTTTTGTTTGTTTTGCCAAAATGAACAAGCTAATCCTATACTTCAGAGGGAAAAAAGCAAGAAACCCAGAATACCAAAACAATCTTGAAAAAGAAATGAAAGAAGACTCATACTTCCTAATTTCAAAACTTTCTGCAAAGATACAGTATTCAGAAACTGTGGTACTGGCATATGGATGGACATACAGATTAAATGAATGGAATTGAGAGTCCAAAAGTAAACCCTAACATCCATAGTCAATTGATTTTTTGACAAGGGTGACAAGGCTATTCAGTGGGGAATAAATAGTCTTTTCAACGAATTGTCCTGGGACACTTGGATATACTTTTACATTTAGAATTCTATGCCTACTCCAACTCCTGCTCAAGAAGGAGAGTGAAATAAAGACTTTTTTATATGCAAGGACCCAAAAAGTTTGCTTCCTTCAGACTTTTGATGAAAGAATTACTCAAAGATACATATCTGGATTGTTTTTTTAAAAAATTAATGGAAGAATAACAAGGCGCAAGAAAAGAGTAAGCAGAGAAACCAGCAAAACTTTTAAGTCTAAATATGCACTGACTGGGGAAAAAACATTACTAACATTCAAAACTATAATCTCAGATGCTATCAACAGGAATATTTATAAGGGTAGGAAGAGAGGCTGAGAGAAGGAAAACCAGAAGAACATTAAAGTATCTGTCTTATTCAGATGAAGGATATAGAAAATGATTAATATAGATATTGATGGAAAAATACAAATTGAAGTATTGTGTAAAAGATTTAAGAATACTAGATGTCTTCACTGGTGAATTCCTCCAAATATTTAAGGGCCAATTACCAAGTCAAACTGATATAAGTAACCAAAGGTCTCATTCTAGAGAATCTGAAGATACATGTAAGAAGTCAATCAGTTCTGATTTTCTTAAAATGAGAGAGACTAGTTAACAGTAGTTGCCAAAGTGTTTTACCAAGACTGATCATGGTGGCAAGGATGCAGAGGACCTGGATGAGTTATACTTTGCTGGGAGGAATGTAACATGATACACACATACTCTGAGAGACAGTATGGCAGTTTCCTACAAAGCTAAACATATGCTTACCATACAACTCAACAATTACATTCTTGGCTATTTACCACAGAGAAATGAAAACTTACGTCCACACAAACACCTGTACACAAATGTTCCTAACAGCTTTATTCACAATAGCCAAAACATGGAAACAATCCCAATGTCCTTCAGCGAAATGAATGGTTAAACCTGTGGTACAACCATGAACTACTGATTCATGCAACCAATAGGGGGAAAAAAGTGTCAAAAGGTTACATACTGTATGATTTTACTCACATAACATTCTTGAAATGACAAAATTTTAGAGAACAGGATTAGTGGTCACCAGGGGTTTGCCAGGGAAGGTGGCTGTGGCTGTATCAGGGTATCACCAGGGAGCCTTGTGATGGAACTGTTTTGTATCTTGACTGTGGTGGCCACACGAATCTAACACGAAATAAAATTGTACAGAATACGATACACACATACACACACACATACACAAGTACATGTAAAACTGATGAAATCTGAGCAAGGTCACTGCATGATATCAAAGTCAATTTCCTAGTTGTACTATTATTGTACAATAGTAACAGGATGTTATCATTCCAAGAAACTGCCTAGGGAAGGGTATATGGATCTCTCAGTATTATTTATTTTCCTTTTTTTTTTTAAAGACAGTGTCTTACTTTGTCACCCAGGCTGGAGTGCAGTGGCATGATCTTGGCTCAGTGCAACCTCCACCTCCTGGGCTCAAGCAATCCTCCTACCTCACCCTCCCAAGTAGCTGGGACTACAGGTGTGTGCCACCACACCTGGCTAATTTTTGTGTTTTTTGTAGAGATAGGGTCTCACCATGTTGCCCAGGCTGGTCTCAAACTCCTGGGCTCAAATGATCCGCCTGCCTCGGTCTCCCAAGTGCTGGGATCACAGGCATGAGCCACAGAACCCAGTGAATATTATTTCTTAAAACTGCAAATGAATCTACAGTTCTCAAAGCAAAAGGTATAAAAATTAAATAAAAATCGAAATGAAGAAAAAAAAGATGGTGCCAATATGAAATGGATTACATTCAAAAATGATATATCTAAAACAATTATGAATATTTAACAATTAGAACTACTGAATCAGAGAAAATGATCCAAGAATTCTGACTTAGGTGGCTACAACATGTGGTACAGTCCTACTCCTATATACAATTCAGGATCTGTAAGAATTTCAAAAGAGAAGCAAATAAATACTGTATTTGGAATCGCTGCACAGCTGTACAGATTGCTTACTGCATAAGAGCTCCAGGCAAAGTGTCTAAGGGAGGCTAAATCCAGCCTTCACTCTATTCTCCACCCATGGGACTATGTCTACCTGGAAGAGGAATCTTTTTAAAATTTCACAGTGGCACACTTTGAGCTAACAGTGACTTACTTGTTAAGTAAACAACTTTCTTTTAAATTTAGGATAACCAACATTTATTATCTACTCTATGCCAAACAACTTTATATACTGAGTATCTACTCTATGCTTAGCACTTATAAATACTCTTTTTTTTTTGGCGGGGCATGGGAGAAGTAGACACAGGGTCTAGCCATGTTGCCCAAGCTGGTCTTGAACTCCTGGACTCAAGAAATCCTCCTGCTTCTGTCTCCCAAAAGGGAGACAACAGGCATGTGCCATCACACTCGGCTAATTTTTGTTTATTTTGTAGAGATGTGGCCAGGGTTTCACCACATTACCCAGGCTAGTCTCAAACTCCTGAGATTACAGACATGAGCCACCATGCCCAGCAGTCTTTTTCAATTTTAACATTTTATGATTCTAAGAAGTTTCAGACAAGGGGAAAAATTTAAAAGATAAAAGTTCATTTTAAAATCTTTTTTTTTTTTTTTACTGTACATGGTTTTTTTCTGTAAGATCTACCAAAAATCCTGCCTGCATTTGTACTTTATATGTATCAGTGTGAATGTGCCTATCTTGAAATATAAACAATAGCCAGAGATTGTTTTTCTTAATTATTACCCTCCTTCCTTTTTATCTCCAGCAAAACTTCACCACTTAGAAAAATAAACTGAGGCCAGGGGCAGTGGCTCAGGCCTGTACTCCCAGCATTTTGGGAGGCCGAGGCAGGTGGATCACTTGAGGTCAGAAGTTCAAGACCAGCCTGGCCAACATAGTGATACCCTGTCTCTACTAAAATAGCTGGGTGTGGCAGCAGGTCCCTGTAATCCCAGCTACTCAGGAGGCTGAGGCAGGAGAATCACTTGAACCTGGGAGGCAGAGGTTTCAGTGAGTTGAGATTGTGCCACTGCACTCTAGTCTGGGTCACAGAGTGAGAGTCTGTCTCAAAAAAAAAACCAAAAACCAAAACACACACACACACAAAAACAAACTAGAGAAGTAATCAGTTTTGGAAAGTGAAGACACGGCTGGGGCTGGTGGCTCAGGCCTGTAATCCCCAGCACTTTGGGAAGCTGAGGAAGGTGGGTCACTTGAGGTCAGGAGTTCGAGACCAGCCTGGCCAACATGGTAAAACCCCCATATCTACTAAAAATACAAAAATTAGCCAGGCGTGGTTGTGCACGCCTGTAATCCCAGCTACTCAGGAGGCTGAGGCAGTAGAATTGCTTGAACCCAGGAGGCAGAGGTTGCAGTGAGCCAAGATTGTACCACTGCACCCCAGCCTGGGGACAGAGCCAGACTAAGTCTCAAAAAAAAAAAAAAAAAAAAGTGAAGACATAACTTTTCTTTATGAACTCACTTTCCATTCTCTCAGGTCATTTTCTGTTGACAAATGCAATGCCTTCCAAGAAAATACCTAGATCTGACGGAAGGATATAAAAGCTTATACTGGACTAAATCCAGCAAAAAGCAAATAATAGTCACGAATTAGCAAATTTTTAATATCTAATATCTGATATTTTTAAAGTTGCTTTAAAAAGTATAATATGGCCAGGCGCAGTGGCTCACACCTGTAATCCCAGCACTTTGGGAGGCTGAGGCGGGTGGATCACTTGAGGTCAGGAGTTTGAGACCAGCCTGGCAAACATGGTGATACCCCGTCACTACTAAAACTACAAAAATTAGCCAGGCGTGGTGGTGGGCACCTGTAATCCCAGCCACTCAGGAGGCTGAGGCAGGAGAATCACTTGAACCCGGGAGGTGGACGTTGCAGTGAGCCAAGACAGTACCACTGCACTCCAGCCTGGGTGACAAGAGCAAGACTCCATCTCAAAAAAAAAAAAAAAAAAAAAAGGAAATTACATATTTCTGTTTCAGGTTTGTGTGTATGTGTGTGTTTTAAGGAATTTGTTTTATGTGACACTAAAATATCTGTGGTTAGCATTTGATCAATTACACATCTGACTGAAATTAATTGAGTTGACAGTTTGTTGATGAAACCATATGGCAGGAGCTACTATGGGTAAAAAGGGAAATAACTCAAAGAAAAAACACCATTCAACTCCAAAGATCACTTACCTCATTTTTTTGTGAGTCATAATACTTCTAATTTCACTTCACTATCTAGTCTTATTATGTCTTATGACGCTTTAATGCTCACATCCTAGATAAAGCTTGGAACAAATTCAGGGACATATAGCAAATATAAAAGGGAAGAGCATGAGATTGGGCTGGATTCTAAATGCAGCAGGAAGCTACTGAAGGATTCTGATATGGGAAGCAACATAACCATAGCTGTGCATTAGGAAGATTAATCTTGTTTCAATATAGAGAACGGGTTAGGAAAGTAAGACTAGGAATAGCAAAAAAAACCATTTTTAGTGTAGTCCAGTTCACAGCAGTGAGGGCCTGAATTACAGTACTAGTAACAAAAATAACTGGGAAGGACAGGAAGCAGAGGGGAGTGCAGCATGGTGCATAGACTTTTGAACCACATTGCCTGGGCCTAAATCCTAGCTCTGTCCCTTGCTAGCTATATGTCCTTGGACAAGGTCTTGTCCTGGGTACCCAGCTTCCTTAACTATAAAAAAGGGACAGCAATAGTTTATGAGTAAATGTTTATATAAATCCCTGGCTAATATTATTATAGGGATAAAACATAAGGAGTAAAAGACTAGCTGAATGGGAAAGTGGAGTAAAATAAGGGGATAAGTGTGAGTTTTTAAGTTCTATAACTTGAGGAAAACTTTTAAAACACAGACATTAAAAGGCAAGTTAGCAATATTTATCACTATGCATTGCAGTGATGTTCTTAAATAACAGAAACCAGAAACAAGTTAAATATCCATCAATTGGGTGGCTGGTAAATTACAGCACATTCACACAACACAACACTTTCAGCCATGAAGAAGCATGAGATAAGTCTAAATGTGCTAACACAGAACAATCCCCAAAATATATTTTTAAGTTAAAAAAAAAGACAGATGCAGAAAGAATACTTTGTTGTTGCACTCTGTTTTAATATAAAGATAACATACACCTATATGCACATATATGCAAATTCTACTTCTAGAAAGACACACCAGAAACTCTAGGGAGATGACACTGCTAGGGAGACAGAATGCAAAACGAGGGATCTCAAGTGGAAGGGACACTTTCTCCTCTTGCATATTGTTTGATTTTACCAAGTTTACATGTTTTCCCATTTAAAAAATTAATAAAACAAACAAACAAAAAAGACTTTTAGGAGGAAAGCTGGATGCATTCAATCATAGGAAATCATACTTACATATTTTAAGTAAGCGTAACCTTTATGTGTTCTACAAGCTTGCCCAATACTGATACTGGTAAAAGTCTAATGATACGGAGTGTTCAAAACCACTTAAAAATTGGGCAGAAGACTATAGAACTCTTGAAAGTGAGAAGGAAAGGAGAAGCAAAGAAGGTCAATAAAGTAGGAGGAAGACAAGGACTGCTTACTTTAAAAAGTAAGGGAATGACCTTAAAAATAGTTTGGGGAGCCGGGCGCAGTGGCTCAAGCCTGTAATCCCAGCACTTTGGGAGGCCGAGATGGGCGGATCACGAGGTCAGGAGATCGAGACTATCCTGGCTAACACGGTGAAACCCCATCTCTACTAAAAAATACAAAAATGTAGCCGGGCGACGCGGCAGGCACCTGTAGTCCCAGCTACTCGGGAGGCTGAGGCAGGAGAATGGCGTAAACCTGGGAGGCGGAGCTTGCAGTGAGCTGAGATCCAGCCACTGCACTCCAGCCTGGGCGGCAGAGCGAGACTCCGTCTCAAAAAAAAAAAAAAAAAATAGTTTGGGGAAAATAAAGCCTTAAAAAATATGCAGGCTAATAAAAATTAGGCTGCACCTGAAAATTCTAAGTAATTATGTCAATTTGTCATTTGAAATTCTTAATATATTTTCCAATGTTATAAATAGTTAATAGGTCAGTCCCTATTCAGCCCACAAAGGCCTACTATACCCTATTAGATTACTTATAATACTGTACTAATGGTAGTACAGATCCCACCATTTTATTTTGTTTTGTTGTTGCTGTTAAATTTTTTGGCTTTTTTGAGAAAGAGTCTCACTCTGTCACCCAGGCTGGAGTAGAGTGGTGC
This sequence comes from Piliocolobus tephrosceles, assembly GCF_002776525.5. NCBI lineage: Eukaryota > Metazoa > Chordata > Mammalia > Primates > Cercopithecidae > Piliocolobus > Piliocolobus tephrosceles. The sequence continues at coordinate 119,249,205 of NC_045441.1, read as the reverse complement.
AAGGTCAGCTCACTGCAACCTCCACCTCCTGGGTTCAAGCGATTCTGATGTCTCAGCCTCCCAAGTAGCTGGGACTACAGGCACCAGCCACCACGCCTGGCTAATTTTTTGTATTTTTAGTAGAGATGGGGTTTTGCCATGTTGACCAGGCTGGTCTCGAACTCCTGACCTCAGGTGATCCACCCACCGCGGCCTCCCAAAGTACTGGCATTACAGGCATGAGTCACTGCACCCGGCTGGGTCTACCATTTTAAAACCTTATCCTACTCAAGCTCTCAGGTACATTTGACAAGGTAACCTCTCCCTCCTTCTTGAAACATGTTTTTCTCTTCACTCTTGTGAAACCAGGCAGTCCTGGTCTTCCTCCTACCTCACTAACCTTCTTTGCTTGCTTCTCCTTTCCTTCTCACTTTCAAGAGTTATAGAGTCTTTTGACCAATTTGTAAAAATATTCTTTGTTTTTTTTTCTGAGATGGATTCTTGCTCTGTCCCCCAAGCTAGAGTGCAGTGGCGTGATCTCGGCTCACTGCAACCTCTGCCTCCTGGGTTCGAGCAATTCTCCTGCCTCAGCCTCCCCAGTAGCTGGAATTATAGGCACCCACCACCACATCTGGCTAATTTTTGTATTTTTAGTAGAGATGGGGTTTCACCATGTTGGCCAGGCTGGTCTCAAACTCCCAACCTCAGGTGATCCACCTGTCTCCGCCTCCCGAAGTGCTTGGGATTACAGGTGTGAGCCACCACACATGGCTAAAAATATTCTTTGGTGAACTCATCCAGTCCAAAGGCTTGTTAATAATTCCAAAAATCATTGTGAGCCTCACCATCTCCCTTAAGTTTGATTTTTTTTTTTTTTTTTTTTTTTTGAGGCGGAGTCTCGCTCTGTCACCCAGGCTGGAGTGCAGTGGCCGGATCTCAGCTCACTGCAAGCTCCGCCTCCTGGGTTTACGTCATTCTCCTGCCTCAGCCTTCCGAGTAGCTGGGACTACAGGCGCCCGCCATATCGCCCGGCTAGTTTTTTGGTTTTTTTTTCAGTAGAGATGGGGTTTCACTGTGTTAGCCAGGATGGTCTCGATCTCCTAACCTCGTGATCCGCCCGTCTCGGCCTCCCAAAGTGCTGGGATTACAGGCTTGAGCCACCGTGCCCTGCCACTAAATTTGATTTTTTTAATGTAAAGATTATTTACTGTATATCCTTAACTGGAGGTCAAATAGGCATCTCAAGCTTAACACTGCCAAAACAAAACTCTTGATTTGCCCCCTGCAATCCTGCTGCTTCAGATCTGCTCCATCACATTTGATGAGATCGTCATCTATCCAATCGCTCAAGACAAAAACTTAGGAGTCTTTTTTTTTCTTTTCCCAACTCACTACAACCTCTGCCTCCTGGGTTCAAGCAATTCTTGTGCCTCAGCCTCCCAAGTAGCTGGGACTAAAGGCACGCGCCACCACACCCGGCTAATTTTTGTTATTTTTAGTAGAGACGGGGTTTTGCCATGTTGGCCAGGCTGGCCTCAAACTCCTGACCTCAAGTGATCTGCCTGCCTTGGCCTCCCAAAGTGCTGGGATTACAGGAGTGAACCACCACATCTAGCCTTGTTAGCAATCATCTTGATTCTTCTCTCTCCTTCACACCTCACAGCAAATCCTATTAATGCTACTTTCGAAATACATCTCATATTCAACAACTTCCAACCACTGATATACCACCATACCCTAGTCTAAGCCACCACAATCTTTTTAGCAAAGTACTTCTATAGTCTTCTAAATGACCTCAATGTGTCCTTATTACCATGTCCCACTAGCCATTCTCCACCCAGCAGCTAGAGGGAGCTTTAGAAAATAATAAATCATATCACATCACTCCTCTGCTTAAAATTACCCAATAGTTACCCTTTAATTTTATAATAAAGATCATAAATTCAGTTTTAGGCTTGCTAAGCTTGAGAAATGTGAAGCATGTAATTGTAGATATGGAGAAAACAAGGAAATGGCCCTCAAAAGAGATTTGGGCTGAAATTACAAACTGGCATAACTTATTGGCATATGCATAGATACTGGAAATCACAGATTTGGAAGAGAACACCTCAAGTAAGTTGAAAAGAGAAGGGTGGGGACACAGAACCAAGAATTGAGAACTCTCATACGTAAAGTCCTGGTGGAAGGGAAAGAGTTGACAAAGACGACTAAGGATGAGGCCAGACACATAAATGGAAAACGAGACCTGACGCCCAGGAAGCCAAAAGAGAAAAGGATGTTTAAAAATGAAGGGAGATGAAGGCAGATGGAGATTTTAAAATGTTCCTTTGACTTGACACACATAAGTCATTTGTGGGTTTGTTTTTTGTTTCTGAGATGGAGTCTCACTGTCGCCCAGGTTGGAGTGCAATCTCAGCTCACTACAACCTCCACCTCCCGGGTTCAAGTGATTCTCCTGCCTCAGCCTCCCAAAGTGCTGGGATTAAAAGAGAGAATAGGAAAAAATGCTATGTAGATTAAAGTATACATGGGTGGGTCTAAAAAGATGACTAGGAGAATGGCACTTTAGAAAGAAGAAATGGTATGTACAAAATCAAGAAACAGTGTAGCACAGGAAATTCCAAGTTTTTAAAAAATCTCTCCTCTCAACCTACCTTGTTCCAAGAATTTAACACAACTAACTGAAAATACTTCTGCATAGCTGAAATATAAAATGAAAGACATAAATGGGGAGGGTAAAGAGGTAGAAAGGGACAAATAGAGTGAGGGTAAGGAGGAAGAATCAACACCACAATTCCTTATCGAATTGTGACCAATTCGATAAGGAATGAATAAAAGGAAGGAATCTCATGTGATTCCCACATTTCTGGCTTGACTCACTAAATTGATGATATAGCCATTAAATCAGTAAGGATAAGAAGCACAGGATGAAGTAACAGGTTTGGCAGGAAAAATGATGAAATTGTTTTTTGAAAATGTTGTATCTGAGGTACTCATCAGTCAGTTGGTAGAAACATCTAGAAGCTGTTGGCAAACAGGCCAGAAAGAGAGATGTGGGTTAGACATAGATGTAGGTTTAGTCAGGACATTAATGATATCTTACTAAGAGTAAGATGGGGAAACAAACAGATACACTCTTGAATACCAATATTAAGGGGCAGATGAAAACTAACAGGAAGTTCAAGAGATAAAAGAATAACTAAGGGCTCTTTAGGAATAGGAACTTTATTTACTTATGTATTCCCAGGGCCTAGCATAGGAGACAGTTAAAACCAAATTCTAGAGAAGCTGGGTATGATGAAAACTAAGAGCTATCTACTGGAGTTAGCAATTAGGACATTATTACCTTAGTAAGAGCACTTGAGTAGAACAATGGAGGCAGAAGTGAGACTGCAAAAGACTGAAGAGAAGAAAAAAAAAGAAATTAAAATAAACAACAGAGTCTATTCTTTCTGAAAGCCTGGTTGTGACAGAGAGAAGTAAAACAGGCCACCAGCTAGGAAAAAACCTAAAATGTTACTCATATGGTAAACTGAGGAGAGATTCCACCTAATAAAATAACAGAAAACATAAATAAGCCTTGTGAGTAAAACATTTAAATACAGAACAGTTTTAAGAGAATCCCAAATTCCTACAGGTGATAAGTTATTATGCAGTATTAAATGAAACACTTGATAAAGAACTAAAAGGAAAGTAAAATATCAAAATGTTGATATAGCTGTCTTTAAGTGGAATCACTATGGATGATTTTCTCCTTGTCTCAATTTTTCTACATTTTCCAATTTGGGGGTTTTGTTTGAGGCAGGGTCTCACTCTGTTGCCCAGGCTAGAGTGCAGTGGCATGATCTCAGCTCACTACAGCCTCAACCTTCTGGGCTCAGACAATCCTCCTGCCTCAGTGTCCCAAGTAGGTGGGATTAGCTGGGATTACAGGCACGTGCCCCAACAGCTGGCTAATTTTGTTTATTTTTTGTCAAGACAAGGTCTAACTATGTTACCCATGCTGGTCTCAAACTCCTGAACTTAAGCCATTTGCCTGCCTTGGCCTTCCAAAGTGCTGGGATTATAGGTGTGAGCCACCACACCCAGCCCATTATCCAAATTTTAATTAATGAGTTTGTATTCCTTTCATATAGTGGTTGTGGTAGGGGGTGGGAGATAACAGGTTTTACAAAAACTAATGTCTCAAGTCCAGAAAAGAAAAGAGATTCTAGCTCTAGAAAGGTAGACAATAGGGAGAACAGAATAAACAGAGAACAGAAAAGAAATGGAAGGGAAAAATAAAACCAACACAGAAATGAAATCTTCATTGGAAGTAGCACAAAGGAGTACAGACACTGCTGAAAACATAGTAATGGACATAGTAATAGACGACAGAATTGAGAAAGGCAGGCAAAACATAAATGACCTGTGAGAACCACAAAACATTGCTGACATAAACTCAAGATCTAAATAAATGGAAATACATCTCATGTTCACAGACTAGAAGACTTAACATCATCAAAATGCCAGATAAGGTGGCTCATGCCTGTAATCCCAGCACTTTGGGAGGCCAAGGCAGGTGGATTGCCTGAGCTCAAGAGTTCGAGACCAGCCTGGGCAACATGGTAAAACCCTGTCTCTACTAAAATACAAAAAATTAGCAGGGTGTGGCAGCATGCGCCTGTAATCCCAGCTACTGGGGAGGCTGAGACAGAAGAATCACTTGAACCCAGGAGGCAGAGGTTGCAGTGAGCCAAGATTGCGCCACTGCACTCCAGCCTGGGTGACAGAGTGAGATTCCATCACAAAAACTAAATAAATAAACAATATCAAAATGACAACACTGCCCAAATTGATCTACAGACTCAATGCAATCCCTATCAGAACCCCAGCTGATAAAATGACAATCCCTTGTACAAAGTGAATCCCTTGTACAAAATGACAAGCTGACTCTCAAATTTATATGGCATTGCAAGGGACCCAGAATGGCCAAAATAACCCTAAAAGGGAGGAATAAACTAGGGGGACTCAAACTGTCCTGTCAAAACTTACTGCAGGCTGGGCACAGTGGCTCACACCTGTAATCCCAGCATTTTGGGAGACCAAGGTGGGCCGATCACCTGAGGTCAGGAGTTTGAGACCAGCCTCACCAACATGGAGAAACCCCATCTCTACTAAAAATACAAAATTAGCTGGGCGTGGTGGTGCAAGGCTGTAATCCCAGCTACTTGAGAGGCTGAGGCAGGAGAACTGCTTGAACCCAGGAGGCGGAGGTTGCAGTGAGCCGAGATTGCGCCGCTGCACTACAGCATGGGCAACAAGAGCGAAACTCCAACTCAAAAACAAAAAAAAACACAAACCTTACTGCAAAGCAACAATAACTGAAGCAGTATGGTGTTGGTACATGAACAAACATATAGATCAATGGAATGGAACTCAGAGTCCAGAAATAAACCCATACATTTATGGTCAATTGATTTTCAACAAGAGTGCCAAAACCTGTTCAGTGGGGAAAGAACAGTCTTTCAACAGATAGTGCTGGGACAATTGGATAGGCAGTTGACATAATCCTTATCTCATACCAAATACAAAAGTTAACTCAAAATGGATCAAAGACATAAATATAAGAGCAAAACTATGAAGCTCTTAGAGAAAACAGGAACAAGAAAACAGGAACAAGTCTTCATGATCTTGGATTTGGCAAAAGATTCTAAGATACGACACTGAAACGAAACCAACAAAACAAATTAGACTTCATCAAGATTGAAAACTTTTGTGCTTTAAAGAGCACAATCAAGAAAATGAAAAGACAATCACAGAATGGGAGAAAATATATGCAAATCACATACAGGACAATGGATTTGTATCTAGAATATATAAAGAACTCCTATAACAACAATAAAAAGACAACCCAATTAAAAATTGGGCAAAGGATCTGAATAAATATTTTTCCAAAGAGGAAATGGCCAACACATACAAATAACCAACAATCACATGAAATGATGCTCAATATTATTACTCATCAGGGAAATACAAACCAAAAACCACAATGAGATGCCACCTTACACTCACTAGGACTGTTAGAATAAAAAAGAATAAAAATCTCATAGGCCAGGTGCGGTGGCTCACGCCCGTAATCCGAGCACTTTGGGAGGCTGAGGTGGGCAGATCACCTGAGGTCAGGAGTTCAAGAGCAGCCTGGCCAACATGGTGAAACCCCATCTCTACTAAAAATACAAAAATTAGTCAGGTGTAGTGGTGGGCACCTGTAATCCCAGCTACTTGGGAGGCTGAGCCAGGAGAATCACTTGAACCCGGGAGGCGGAGGTTGCAGTGAGCCAAGATCACACCACTGCACTCCAGCCTGGGTGACAGAGCAAGACTCCATCTCAAAAAAAAAACTAGCCGGGTGTGATGGTGCACACCTGTAATACCAGCTCTCAGGAGGCTGAGGCAAGAAAATCGCTTAAACCCAGGAAGTGGAGGTTGCAGTGAGCCAAGATCGCACCATTGCTCTCCAGCCTGGGTGACAGAGCGAGGCTCCGTCTCAAAAAGAAAAAAAAAGAGAATAAAAATTTCATATATAGCAAATGTTGGCAAGGATGTGCAGAAATTAGAACCATCATACAGTGCAGGTGGGAAAGTAAAATTCCAGCCACTTTGGAAAACAGTCTGGCAGTTCTTCAACTGATTGAACGTAGAACACAGAATTACGACATGACTCAACAATTCTACTTGTACATACAGACTTAAGAGAAACAAAAATATATGTCCATAGAAACTTATATGTCAACGTTTACAGCAGCATTATTCATAATAGCCAAAAAGGAAAAACAACCTAAATATCCATCAATAGACAAATGGATAAACAAAATGGGTCTACCCATACAATGGAATATTATTTCATCATAAAATGCAATGATACCTTCTACAACATGCATGAACCTTGAAAATATTACGCAAAGTAGAAGAAGCCAGACACAAAAGGCCACATACTATTATTATATGATTCCATTCATATGAGAAAGTTTGTAACAGGGAAATCTACAGAGACAAAAAATAGATGAATAATTGCTTAGGGCTAGGGTGAGGGAATGGGGGAGGGGAACAGGAGGATAAGGGGATGATGGCTAAAGGATAAAGAGCTTACTCTTGAGGTGATGAATTGTTCTAGAATTGACTGCAGTGATGGCTGTGCGTATCTGTGAATATACTAGAAACCACTGACTTTCACACTTCAAATGTATGAATTGCATGACATGTGAATTATATCTCCATAAAGCTGTTAAAATATATAGAAATGGAATGTTTTTTTAAAAAACTTAAGGGCCAGGCACGGTAGCACACATCTCTAATCCCAGTATTTTGGGAGGCCGAGGTAGAAGGACGGCTTGAGGCCAGGAGTTCAAGACCAGCCTGGGTAACACAGCAAGACCCCCATCTCTACAAAAAATTTAAAAATTAGCTGGGCGTGGTGGGCACATACCTGTCATCCCAGCTACTTGGGAGGCTGAGGTGGGAGGATCACTTCAGCCTGGGAGGTTGAGGCTGCAGTGAGTCCCTGATTGTACCACTGCACTCAAGCCTGGGTGAGAGAATGAGATCCTGTCTCTAAACAAAACAAAAAATAAAACAACACTTGAAAAGGATAAACTACTCTGTGTTTAAAAAAATTCAAAATGGAACGACAAAATATTCAGAAAATAATTACAAAGAGAAGCCTACAATCAACAGTACACAACTAAAGCAGGGCTCAGAAGAAATCGCATTTAAACATATGGGAATAATGAAAGAAATATTAAGCATCCAACATAAGAAGATAGAAATACAAACCACAAAATACAGTGTGGAAAGCTAAAGGGAGGATTTAAAACTAAAAGAAAAAAAATTAATAAAAAAAAGAAAATAGTGGAACTAAGTTTTAAAAATCCAAGAGCAGGTTATGAACAAGGGCAAAGCCTCACATAATACAAAATAAGAAATGATAATGAGTAGTCACAAACCCAGGAAATAACTGTTTAATCAAAGAATACCTTGGTCAATTCACACAAATAATTTTGAAAATCTAGATGAACTGGGTGATTTTCTAGGTTAACATAAATTATCAAAGCTACCCCCAAAAGATATAAATTGTAAGAAGCCAACTATCAGAGAAGAATGATATAATTGGTCCGCACACGGTAGCTCACACCTATAATCCCAGCACTTTGGGAGGCCGAGGCAGGAGGATTGCTTGAGCTTGGGAATTCAAGACCAGCTGGGGCAACAATGAGACCCCACTGCTACAAAAAAAAATTTTTTTTAATTAGCCAGGTGTGGTGGTGTACACCTGTAGTCCCAGCTACTCAGATGGCTGAGGAAGAAGAATCCCTTGAGCCCAGGAGGTTGAGGCTGCAGTGACCCATGATTGTGCCACTACATTCCAGCCTGGGCAACAGTGTGAGACCCTGTCTCAAAAAAACTAAGAAGTATGATATAATTGGACAATATAATTGTCTAAGAGCTACTTCTACCCCCTAAAAAAGAGGAGGTCCAAATGACTTCATGGGGAATTCAACAAAACCTTTAACTTCAATGCCATTTAACCATAGAGGGGAAAAAAATGCATAGAATAAGAAAGGAGGGCTAGGCACAGTGGCTCACGCCTGTAATCCCAGTACTTTGGGAGGCTGAGGTGAGAGGATGACTACAGGCCAGCAGTTTGCAACCAGCCTAGGCAACATAGCAAGGCCTTACCTCTACAAAAAAATTTTAAAATAAGCTGAGTGTGCTGGTGCACACCTGTAGTCCTAGCTACTTGGGAGGCTAAAGCAAGAGGTTGGCTTGTGCCCAGGAGTTCAAGGCTGCAGTGAGCTATGATTGCACCACTGCACTCCAGCCTGGGCGACAGAGGGAGGGAGGGGGGAAGGAAGGGAGGGAGGAAGGCAGGAAGGGAGGGAAGGAGGCAGGGAGAAAGGGAGGCAGGGAGCAAGGGAGGAAGGAAGGGAGGGAGGCAGGAAAGGAGGGAGGAGGGGTGGGAAGGGAGGGAGAGAGAGGGGAAAGGGGAGGAAGGTAGGGGAGAGGGAGGGAGGGAAAGAAGAAGGAAGGAAGGCAGGCAGGCAGGCAGGCAAGCTTGGAAATAGTTTTATAAAAGTAGAAACAAAATAACACAGTTAAAAAAACAGAAAGGAAAATGAAAACGCCTATGAGGAGTGATGCAAAATTTCTAAGTAAAGTTCAGCAAACAGAACCCAGCAGTACGTTTAAAATACTAATAAACCACAACAAAGTAAGTTAATTCAGGAATACAAGAATGGTTCAGTAACAATAAATCCATTAGTACAATCTACCACAATAATAGATCAAAGGAGAAAAATTACATTATAATTCCCATAGATGCTGAACAGGCATTAGCAACATTACTTCCATTTATTAAAAAAATACTTTAGGCCTGGCATGGTGACTCACACCTGTAATCCCAGCACTTTGGGAGGCTGAGGTGGGTGAACCACTTGAGGACAGGAGTTCAAGGCCAGCCTGGCCAACATGGTGAAACCCTGTCTCTATTAAAAATACAAAAGTTGGCCGGGCACAGTGGCTCAAGCCTGTAATCCCAGCACTTTGGGAGGCCGAGACGGGGGGATCACGAGGCCAGGAGATCGAGACCATCCTGGTTAACACGGTGAAACCCCGTCTCTACTAAAAAATACAAAAAAGAAAAACCAGCCGGGCGAGGTGGCGGGCGACTGTAGTCCCAGCTACTCGGGAGGCTGAGGCAGGAGAATGGCGTAAACCTGGGAGGCGGAGCTTGCAGTGAGCTGAGATCCGGCCACTGCACTCCAGCCCGGGAGACAGAGCGAGACTGCGTCTCAAAAAAAAAAAAAAATACAAAAGTTAGCAGGACGTTGTGGTGGGCGCCTATAGTCCCAGCTACCCCGGAGGCTGAGCCAGGAGAATCACTTGAACCCAGGAGGCAAATGTTGCAGTGAGCTGAGATCGAGCTACTGTACTGCACTCCAGCCTGGGCAACAGAGTGAGACTCTGGCTCAAAAAAAAAAAAAAAA
>NC_045441.1:119233588-119238801 GCF_002776525.5 Piliocolobus tephrosceles | reverse complement strand
AAAAAATACAAAAATCTAGCCGGGCGAGGTGGCGGGCGCCTGTAGTCCCAGCTACTCGGGAGGCTGAGGCAGGAGAATGGCGTAAACCCGGGAGGCGGAGCTTGCAGTGAGCTGAGATCCGGCCACTGCACTCCAGCCCGGGCGACAGAGCGAGACTCCGTCTCAAAAAAAATAAAAATAAAAATAAAAATATCCGATTGAAGTAAGGAATAGGACAAAGCTCCACTACTATCTTATTGTTTAGTATTTTTGGAAAGCACTAGCCAAATCAATTGAACAAAAAAAAGAAATAGGTATAAAAAGTGAAAGGAGGGGCCAGGCACAGTGGCTCCCAGCACTTTGGGAGGCCAAGGAGGGCGGATCACGAGGTCAGGAGATCGAGACCATCCTGGCTAACACGGTGAAACCCCATCTCTACTAAAAATATAAAAAATTAGCTGCGCGTGGCAGCACACGCCTGTAGTCTTAGCTACTCAGGAGGCTGAGGCAGGAGAATGGCATGAACCCGGGAGGCAGACGTTGCAGTTAGCCGAGACCACAGTATTACAATCCAGCCTGGGCAGCAAAGCGAGACTCTGTCTCAACAACAACAACAAAAAGTTAAAAGGAGGGCAGGGCGCAGAGGCTTATACCTGTAATCCCAGCACTTTGGGAGGCCAAGACAGAATGATCACTTGAGCCCAGGAGTTTAAGATCAGCCTGGGCAACATAGCAAGACTCCATCTCTATTCTGTTTTATTTTAATTTTATTTATTTATTTATTTTTTTGGAGATGGAGTCTTGCTCTGTCACCCAGGCTGAAGTGCAGTAGCACAATCTTCGCTCACTGCAATCTCCGTCTCCATGGTTCAAGCGATTCTCCTGCCTCAGCCTCCTGAGCAGCTGAGACTACAGGCATAAACTACCATGCCCAGCTAGTTTTTGTGTGTGTGTTTTCAATAGAGACGGGGTTTCACCATATTGGCCAGGCTGATCTCAAACTCCTGACCTCAAGTGATCTGCCTGCCTCAGCCTCTCAAAGTACTGGGATTACAGGCATGAGCCAACACACTCGGCCTATTTTAAAAAAAGAAAAAAAAAAATGAAAAGGAGAAGATAAAATTATCATTATTCAGCAATTATATAATTATTTAGCTATACCTGTTATTCTATAGAAAAACAACTGGGAAACTATTATAGATAATATTAGAATTCTTAAGGTGGCTAGGTATAAAATTAATACTCAAAATGTAATACATAATTCAAATAATAATAATAATTCAAACAACCACATAAAAGTTAAAAAAGAAAGCAGAAACCCCAGCAGGGCATGGTGGCTCACACCTGTAATCCCAGCACTTTGGGAGGCTGAGGTGGGTGGATCACAAGGTCAGGAAATCAAGACCATCCTGGCTAACAAGGTGAAACCCCATCTCTACTAAAAATACAAAAAATTAGTCAGGCGTGGTGGCGGGCGCCTGTAGTCCCAGCTACTCGGGAAACTGAGGGAGGAGAATGGCATGAACCCGGGAGGCGGAGCTTGCAGTGAGCCGAGATCGCACCACCGCACTCCAGCCTAGGTGACAGAGCGAGACTCCGTCTCAAAAAAAAAAAAAAAAGTAAGTAGAAACCCCATTTACAATAGCAACAAACAAGATAAACACCAAGGAATAAACGTAATAAGAAATGTGAGAGGTCTACATGAAAAAAACTTTTTAATGTTGATAGATGCAAAACAAGACTTGAACGACAATAAATACATGTACTGTTCTTTTTTTTTTTTTTTGAGACAGAGTCTCGTTCTGTCACCCAGGCTGGAGTGCAGTATCACAATCTTGGCTCACTGCAACCTCGGCCTCCCGGGTTCAAGCGATTCTCCTGCCTCAGCCTCCCCAGTAGCTGGGATTACAGGCACCTGCCACCAAGAACAGCTAAGTTTTATATTTTTAGCAGAGATGGGGTTTCCCCATGTTGCCAGACTGGTCTCGAACTCCAGGCCTCAAATGATCCACCTGCCTCAGCATCCCAAAGTGTTGGGATTAAAGGCGTGAGCCACCGTGCCTGGTCACATATACTGTTCTTGAACATAAAGAAATGAATATAGACCCTGTTCTTGAACCTCAAAACGATGTCAATTATCTCTAAATTAATCTATAAACATAATACAATACCAATAAAAATACCAACAGGACAGAGGAGCAGGACTTGGTTAGCTAATTCTAAGTCATATAGAAAAATAAACAAAGAAAACTTCCCAGGAAAACTCTGGGAAGTAGAATGAGGAAGATGATAACCAAGGAATGGGGTCATTAGGTATAAAAAGGTAATCTGATCAATGAAACAGAATAAAAGTCCAGTAATAACCTCAAATTATATGTAGGAACTAAGTACACCTATAGACAACATTTCAATCAGTAGGGCAAAGTTGAACTAAATGAAGGAAACTGCCATAACTGGGCAGCCATCCGGAAGAAAAGTAAAGTTGGATTCCTACCTCGACACCTTATTCAACTTACATTTTGTGTGGGTAAGTGTATTTAACTTAAAAATAAAATTACAGAAGTACCTGGAGAAAACACAAGAATATTTAATTCTAATTAGAAATAATAATAAAATAGGAAAGGCCTTTCTTATGACACAAAACCTAGACTCTGAAAAGACTGATAAATTTAACAACAAAACATTTAATTTCTGATGAAAAAATATACCATAAACAAGGTCAAAAGGCAAATGAAAAACTGTGAAAAATATCTGTAACATGTATCAAAGGCTAAGAACTGATTTCATTAAAATACAGAGTTTCTATAAACCAGGGGTCAGCAACCCACAGGCCATGGACCCCCAGTACCGGTCCATGGCCTGTTAGGAACCTGGCCACACAGCAGGAGGTGAGTGGTGGACGAATGAGCATTCCTGCCAGAGCTCGGCCTCCTGTCAGATAAGGTATTAGATTCTCATAGGAGTGCTACCTCTGCAGTGAACTGTGCATGCAAGGGATCTAGGCTGTGCGCTTCTAATGAGTCTCTAGTGCCTGATGACCTGAAGTGGAACAGTTTCATCCCGAAACCATTCCCCCTACTCCTCCACCCCGCCATCCCTGTCCATGGAAAAATTGTCTTCCACAAAACCGGTTCCTGGTGCCAAAAAGGTTGGGGACCGCCTTTATAAACTATATGAACCACCCCAATAGAAAAATGAACAAAAAATATAAATGGGTCTATAAATAAAGGAAACAAATAAATGGTTCTTATATCTACCTACTGAAAAGACGCTTAAGAAAAATATTCCTATTAAACTGACAATTTAAAAAACGTTTGATAACCCACTCCGTTACCAAGAGAACAAGGAAGACAGCACTTGAACACCAACAGGAAAACACAAACTTGAAATCTGACAGTATCTATCAAAGTTTAAGCAGTAAACATATATCCTTTGACCCAGAAACTGTACTTCTACAAATGTATCCTAAAGAGAGACTTTCTCATGTGCAAAAATTATATATGTATAGGGATATTCATTGTATCACTATTTGTATTAGCAAGACTGTAAACATCTTAAATACCCATCCAAACAAAGGAATACTACCATCTCCACAAAGTCCTTCCCGTCCCCTCATGCCTGGAAATAATACACAAGAAATGTATCATTGGTTGCTTCTAGGGAAGGAAGTCAATTAGCTGGGGTCAAAGGAAGAAGAAAAACTTGTCTTTTACCATATACCTTTTTGTACCATTTGGATTTCATACACATTACTTACTTAAGATGTTTAAGTTAAGACTACAGTATTATTTTTACCCAGCTTTACCAACTGTCACATTTTTCCTTCTTTTTCTTTGTCAGTTTTCCAGTTCTCACGTTAGCAACGCTTAACTGTTTTCCCAGTTAATCATGGTATTTAATCAAACTCACACAGTTAAATCACAAGTTACCTGAATTCCATTGTCCCATGATCCCCTTGCTCCTGAGCTCTCTCTGCATACTTACTCTACAAAATGCACAATTCCCTGCTCGTTATGGGGTGTATAGAAATTATGAGTTAGCAAAAATCCAGGAGTAAAAAGCTATTAATTTCTTGGCCTATGAGGCAAATACATAATCACTACTGAACTTTAGAAAACAGCAGAAAGGCAAGTGCTCAAAAAAAAGGTTTCACAAACTATCGTTTGTGCTGTCGCAATGGATGCAGACTCTAATCCACTACTTCACATTAAGGAACCTGATTTTGGTCCGGCACGGTGGCTCACGGCTATAATCCCAACACTTTGGGAGGCGAAGGTGGGTGGATCACAAGATCAGGAGTTCGAGACTAGCCTGGCCAACATGATGAAACCCAGTCTCTACTAAAAATACAAAAATTAGCACAGTGGCACACACCTATAATCCCAACTACTCAGGAGGCTGAGGCAGGAGAATTGCTTGAACCCAGGAAGCAGAGGTTGCAGTGAGCCGACACTGTGCCACTGCACTCTAGCCTGGGTGACAGAGCAAGACTCCGTCTCAGAAAAAAAAAAAAAGAGAGAGAAACTGATTTTAACCACCTATTCAGAGTCAATGTGGCTAGAGAGGATTGAACCACACTAATCAAACTCACTAGACATTAATGTGTTATATATAATGCCAATGTATTAATTTAGAATTTTAAAAATATATGTAAATGTGTAATGGTATATATGTATATGTGTATATATGTACACACACATACATCTCAAGAGTATCAAATCATGCATATCAAGGAATCACATACAAATGGTAAAGTATGCACAAGGAGAGCCACATCATGCTATGAGTGTTACAGAGAGAAGAGACCAAGTCAGAAAGGTCAGGGAAGGCTTCTGTGTAAAAAACATTTTGATCAAACTGAGATCTAATGGAAGAGAAGTTAAAATAAGAGAATGGAATGAGGAGTAAGAAGGTTCTTGGATGATGGAAAATCTTGTGCAATGGATCTGGGGCAGGAGGAAGCATGATACATCTAAGAGGGCAGAAAAAGATCAACGACCAAGAGAACATAACACAGGATTAACTGTAGTTAGAGAGGAGTCAGACGACACAGTGCCTTTGAGGCCATGTTAAAGATTTTTGCCTTATCCTAAGAGCAATAAAAAGGTTGTGAGCAGGGATGAGAATGTATTTGGGCTTGCAAAAAGACGGGTGTGCTATATGAATTGGAGGGCAGGAGTAGAAGCAGGAATACTGCTTAAAAAGCTCCTGCAGGAGACCTAAGTGAGGGATGG
>NC_045441.1:119200929-119233488 GCF_002776525.5 Piliocolobus tephrosceles | reverse complement strand
TTTTTTTTTTTTTTTTTTTTTTTTGGAGACGGAGTCTCGCTCTGTGGCCCAGGCTGGAGTGCAGTGGCCGGATCTCAGCTCATTGCAAGCCCCGCCTCCCGGGTTCACGCCATTCTCCTGCCTCAGCCTCCCGAGTGGCTGTGACTACAGGCGCGCGGCCGCCACCTCGCCCGGCTAGTTTTTTGTATTTTTTAGTAGAGACGGGGCTTCACTGTGTTAGCCAGGATGGTCTCGATCTCCTGACCTCGTGATCCACCCGTTTCGGCCTCCCAAAGTGCTGGGATTACAGGCTTGAGCCACCGCGCCCGGCCCGATGCCCAAGTTTCAAGTTTGCACAACTGGATGCATAAAGAAGCTATCACTGAAAGAGGATGAGAACACTCCAGGAAGACCAGGTTGTTTTGTTTGGTTTTATTGGGGGCTGGATGGAGGGTTGAGACATAAAAAGTAAGAAAAGGTTCTAAGTGTCAGTAACTGGAAGTCTTGGTAGACAAGGATGAAAAATGGAACACGGGGCTGGCTGGGCGCCGTGACTCACGCCTGTAATCCCAGCACTTTGGGAGGCTGAAGCGGGAGGATCACTTGAGGCCAGGAGTTCGAGCCCAGTCTGGCCAACATGGCAAAACCCCATCTCTACCAAAAATACAAAAAATTAGCCGGATGCGGTGGCCCACACCTCTAATCTACTTGGGAGACTGAGACAGAAGAATTGCTAGATTTTGGGAGGCAAAGGTTGCCAAGACCATGCTACTGCACTCCAGCCTGGGCCACAGAGTGAGACCGTCTCAAAAAAAAAAAAAAAAAGACAAATGGGGTTTAGAGGTCAAAAGAGAGAGTGAGCTATAGCAGAGTTGGTTTTTTTTGTTTTTTTTTTGTTTTTAATTTTTAACTTGAGATGCGGTCTTGCTTTGCTGCCCAGGCTGGCCTTGAACTCCTAGGCTCAAGCGATCCTCCCACCTTGGCTTGTCAAAGTGCTGGGGTTACAGACGTGAGCCATCATGACCAGTTGCTATAGTACACTTAAAAAAAAAAATTTTTTTTGGCTAGGCAAGGTGGCTCACACCTGTAATCCCAGCACTTTGGGAGGCTGAGACAGGCAGATCACCTGAGTTCAAGAGTTCAAGACCAGCCTGGCCAACATGATAAAACCCTGTCTCTACTAAAAATACAAAAACTAGCCAGGCGTGGTGGTGGGTGCCTGTAATTTCAGCTACTCAGGAGGCTGAGGCAGGAGAATTGCTTGAACCCAGGAAGCGGAGGTTGCAGTGAGCCGAGATGGCCACACTGCACTCCAGCCTGGAGGACAGAGCGAGACTCCATCTCAATAAATAAATAAATAAATTTTTTTTAAAAAAAGGTTTTATCTCCAAGGCCCGTCAACCAAGCCTAGACATCCTACTCCTCCCCATCACCTAAAATCTTTTAAAATCTATCAAAATACAAGAAAAGGGAGAGGCTTAAAATGCAATACCTAGGAGAATAAAGAATTGGTATGAAAGAATTTCAAACTATATAATACACTGAGATATCAGATGTGTCCCAGTTTTGAGAATGAGTAAAGGAGCAATGAAGTGTCAGTCAAGAGAAAAGGGAAGCAGAAAAAAGAGACTGATGACCCCACTTTACAAATTTTCACAGTTTAGACATGTTTATCTTTACCTCCGGATAAATGGCTGTTCTTGGTCTTGTGTGCTAAGGGAATGCAGAAATAGCTCCACACTGAAGCTCCTTAGCAGAAATCATGGCTTCTACTGCCATCACGTGGTGGCAGTGAGGAAGTGCACCAACCAGGTTCTAGGAAACTAGGAATGCCTACATGAAGCCCATGGTATAATTAATCCGTGATCAAAGACCTAAAGATTCTGGTAGTAGAGGGCAAACTGGTGACAGTGCTTGCTAAGAGATCCATCTTCTAAGCTGTCAATACACAAAAATCTAAGTTTGTATTGTTAATTGGGAGTAAGAAAAAAGATTGCTCCTTTTCTCTTTTTCATGTTAAGGATCGTATATTTGGAAATTCTAGGGTGCCCAGTCTGATATTAACATCTCAAACCCAACTTCTGGTATATTATATGATTACTTACAAATGCCTCTATTTAATTTTAATGGCGCATATAAATGGTGTATTGTACGTTTCTAGCACACATCAATAACCTCATCACAAACATAAGCAATTGTCTCATTAAATGTGCTAAATTCCCTTTGTCATCTTCAATTTAATCAAATAATAATTTTTGACTACTTAGAAGTATAAGGCACAGTCATAAGTACAATTCAAAAAAATCAATTCATCATGTTCTCAAAACTCATCAGCTAAACATATCACTAATATAATCAATATTATTCACAAAAAAACACAATGAATAATTAACACATCATTCCTGATAGTTCTTTTCATAGTAAAAACAGGCTTGTCCAGTGGGGTATTTTACATTCTGTGCATTATTTAATTCCCTACCTTCCTTCTACTAGATTGAATATTCGATTACAAATGTACCTCTTTAAACTTGTCTACACATACATATCCACTTGATTTTATTTTGTTTTCAAAAGCATCTGAACTCAAGACTACAGCACTGTAGACCAAAATGTGAAATAATTGTATTGGGTACATTTTTCCAATTCTTGGTTGTTTTTATATCGTAAACACAGCATAATTTTGTCACTAAGTATATTTTTGATCTTCACTTTCTCCCCTAAAACCTAGACCCCATTATCCATTCTGTCTCTGGACATTCCAAAATAATAATAATTCAACTAGTTTTCCCTAATCCTGTAGGTTCTCTTTCCCATACACTCCCCAACCAACACTCCCCCACCCCTTTCTTCTATTTCAGAATGCCTCTTACACACACACCCCGGGTAGTTTCTACAAAATCACTCCTTGGAATGCGCTTCCCTCTTCTCTCCTTAACTTGGCACCCTTTTTGAAATAATTTCCCACAGCTAGGCGCCAATGTCTTTCATTTACAAGATCAAACTGCGGAAGGGGAAGAGATTCGGAACCGAGTAACCGAAACATTTGGAAATGTCAATGAGACAGTGGCCTCTCCTTTGAAAAGAAAACAGAACTCTCAGTACAGAGCTTTCAACAGAGCAAAGATACTTTTCTTCGCTGTGCTCCTGTTCCCTCCCTGACCTCAAAGACACCTTCCCTTTTCTCTGATCCCCAGTCCCTCTGCTATGCGTGGGGCCTGCCTTTTCTCCTCCCAAGGAAAAGAAAGCCAGGGAGAAAAAGAAAAGGTAGCAGTCACCTTCCCGCCCGCCGCGCCCGCAAGCGGTCAGGACCCTGTCCCAAGACTCACCTGGCAGGTGCGGCCGCCCGGAGAGTTGCACGAAGCGGTTGAGCTGGCCAGTCCCCCGACCCCCGCTGCCCCCGCTGCCCCCGCCGGCCCCGCTACCTCCGCCACCAGCGCCGGCGGCGCCTCCTCCCCTCCGGCGGTTCCTGTCCCAGCCCTGGGCGGCCGACATGACCCGCTAACGATTGCCGCAGCCCGGTCCCGTCAGCGCCTGACCCGGCGGCACCAGCGGAACCTCCTTCCTGGGCTCCTTCAGAGACCCAGGAGACAGGGGAAGGGGGCAGCGCCCGGTCCCACCAGAGACCAATGACTTACCGCCTTGGTGAAAGACAGCCAATGGTCAGTCGTTTTCTTGGTAGGTGGAGGGAGGCGGAGAGAAACGTGGTAACCATAGCTATGGCTAAAAAAAAAGTGAGAAGAGAGAAAGGCAGAGGCAGCCACTCCTCGCTCTCATCGTCCGCGCTGGGCTGGCCGGCGTCACCCCGACTCCTGCGGGACCAGGCGGGCCAATCGAAGGTCGAGTGTCAGAGGCCGCGCCTGCGGAAAGACTCACGGCGACGGCCAGTGCCTCAGGTTTGGTTAGGATTCAGGAACTCTTTCCCGTAAACATTGCAATCAGACACCGGATACAAGCATAATACACATATTTGGGGGCAATACGGTATTCTGCCAGCTTTTCGGACTGAGATCCCATTCCCTGACAGTTGACACAAAGGGCTTGCTTGGGGTCGGGGTGGGTGAGGGGACCCAGGGGCGGAGTCAAAGCTAAAATGTAAGAACCAGATATTCCTGGGTTTCATTTGTCTTTCAGTCGGATTAACTGCACTCGTCCCTGTATAAGCCACGTCCCAATCAAACAGTTTTAAACCTGGTTAACAAATACGGGAAAA
The DNA here is from genome assembly GCF_002776525.5 of Piliocolobus tephrosceles. Taxonomy (NCBI): domain Eukaryota; kingdom Metazoa; phylum Chordata; class Mammalia; order Primates; family Cercopithecidae; genus Piliocolobus; species Piliocolobus tephrosceles. Next base: position 119,229,299 of record NC_045441.1, on the reverse strand, counting down.
TGCTCACTCTCACCAGTAATCTTAGAAATACAAAATAAAACCCCAATGAGAAACCATTTTTGGCTTATTACATCAGTAAAGGTTTTTCAAATAACACCCGGCAGTGTGTGGAATGCCAAGAAAAAGGTATTCTTGTAGATGGCTGATGGCTCTGTAAATATTTTTGTTCACTCAAACTCCTTTTGGCTAGTAGAAAATTTTAATCAGCTTGGAAGATATATAATCAAAAGGAAATGTAAAATTAAATAAAAGGCAGTAACGGGTATGGAAGATCAAGATCAAAGAAAACTTTAGATGTGCCGATCAGGAGTTCCTATTGTTCCAAAATTAAACAGAAATTTTGGCTTGAAACTTACTGGGCGCATTGCAAACCGGGAAAACAGACTACATACTGATGTTTCTAAATGATAAGGAAAAAGCATATCAAATTCCTCAAGGGAAACAAAACTTTTCAAGGTCCTTAGATGTGACAGATTTTTTTTCTTTTGCATTAGAAGAACCTTTCATGGTTTCAGAGAAAAAAAGAAATTCTGCTGGAGCTGAGGACAAATACCCTTTGGTCCTGGTGTGCAAATTTCTGGTCACCACTGGCCCTGCCTCCTTGTTTTCCTACTTCCAGTCCCTGTAGGCAGAGATGTTTTAGCTCTTAGCACCATAGCACACTACTTATGAAATGTTTGAGACTAAAAAAAAAAAAAAGCCTGTGGTTCTAAAATATGAAAAACAAAATTAATATATGTTAACTTTTTTTTTTTTGAGACAGAGTCTTGCTCTGTCGCAGAGACTGGAGTGCAAAGGCATGATCTCGGTTCACTGCAACCTCTGCCTCTCAGGTTCAAACAATTCTCCTGCCTCAGCCTCCCAAGTAGCTGGGATTACAGGCATGTACCACCACACCTGGCTAATTTTTATATTTTTAGTAGAGATGGGTTTCCACCATGTCGGCCAGGCTGGTCTCCACCTCCTGATCTCAGGTGATCCACCTGCCTCTGCCTTCCAAAGTGATGGGATTACAGGTGCGAGCCACCACATCCAGCCCGTGTTAACTTTTCTAAAGAACCTATACCTTTGAGTAACCAAATAGTAAATGAGGGAAACTTTCTCTTTAAAAGAGTAGTCCAAGTAATAAATAAGGAATGATAGGATGTCACCATTTTGCAACCCCTAATGAATTAAGAGATCTACCCATTGAGCATCAACCACTGTTAGTGTCACAAAATAAGAGGTGAGACATTATGTGCCATTCTGGGGCAGGGAAGCAGTTGAACAATTCTGCCTGAGATGACACTGAAAAGGTAAACCTCATCAAGGAGCTTAAATTGAATCCTAATGGAGTGAGGAGCATTGAAGGGTTTAAGCAGAGAGGTGACACGATCAGATTTATGTTTTCAAAGATCACTCCAGCTACAGTGAACTCAGTTGGGTAGATTTTGGGGAATTTTTTTGCTGTTTGTTTTTTTGTTTTTTGAGATGGAATTTCACTCTTGTTGCCCGGGCTGGCGTGCAATGGCACAATCTCAGCTCACCGCAACCTCTGCCTCCTGGATTCAAGCAATTCTCCCGCCTCAGCCCCGTGAGTAGCTGGGATTACAGGCATGCGCCACCAAGCCTGGCTAATTTTGTATTTTTAATAGAGATGGGGTTTTTCCATGTTGGTCAGGCTGGTCTCGAACTCCCGACCTTAGGTGATCTGACTTCCTCAGCCTCCCAAAGTGCTGGGATTACAGGCTTGAGCCACCGCACCCCAGATGCTGCTGTGGAGGCTGAGACAGGAGGATCACCTAAGCTGGGGCAGTTGAGGCTGTAGTGAGCTGTGTGCATGCCACTGCACTCCAGGCTTGGCGCCAGAGTGAGACCTTGTCTCAAAAAGAGGAAGAAGAAGGAGGAGACGAGGGAGGGGGAGTGGGGGAAACCAGGCATGGTGGCTCACGCCTGTAATTTCAGCACTTTGGGAGGCCAAGGCGGGTGGATCACTTGAAGTCAGGAGTTCATGCCTGGCCAATATGGTGAAACCCTCTCTGCTAAAAATAAAAAAATTAGCCAGGCATGGTGGCAGGTGCCTGTAATCCCAGCTACTCAGGAGACTGAGGCATGAGAATCGCTTGAACCTGGGAGGTGGAGGTTGCAGTGAGCTGAGATCATGCCACTGTCGACAGGGCAAGACTATGTCTCAAAAAAAAAAAAAAAAAAAAAAGTTCCACTGAGTTTCATCTCCCCTGAGAGAATTTGTTCATAGGACACTGTTCTGGTTTCTCCATGCAGATATTGCTCCTTAAATCAGGAGTTCCTGGCTGGGTGAAGCAGCTCACACCTGTAATCCCAGTACTTTGGCAGGCTGAGGCACGAGGATTGCTGGAGGCCAAGAGTTCAAGACCTGCCGTTAGCAAGACCCCCGTCTCTACTGAAAATTTTAAAATTATCAGAATGTAATGGCGCCCCCTTGTGGTCCCAGTACTCAGGGGACTGAAGTGGGAGGATCACTTGAGCCCAGGAGCTCTTTCAAGCCTGAGAGACACAGGAAAGCATTGTCTCAAAAAAAAAAAAAAATCAGAGTTTTTTAACCTCTATCAACCTGGCAGAGCCTATGAACACTTTTTCAGAAAAAAATGTTTTTAACGCATAAAATAAGATGTGTAGGATTACAAAGAAAACCAATTATACTGAAATATAGATATCAAATATCAAAATAACTAAATTTGTAACATAGTAAATTTTTTTGAGACAGGATCTCACTCTCATCTAGGTTAGAGTGCAGTGGAGCAATCACAATTTACTGCAGCTGCAACCTGCTGGGCTCAGGTGTTCCTCCCATCTCAGCCTCCCAAGTAGCTGAGACTACAGGCATGCACCACCACACCTGGCTAATTTTTGTAATTTTTTTAGACAGGGTTTCGTCATGTTGCCCAGGCTGGTCTCAAACTCCTGGGCTCAAGTGATCTGCTCATCTCAGCCTCCCAAAGTGCTGGCATTACGGGAGGGAGCCACTGCACCCAGCTGTGATAATATAATGAATATGTCTCTAACATATTAAATAACAAGTCAAGGCCGGGTGCAGTGCCTCATGCCTGTTATTACAGCACTTTGGGAGGCCAAGGAAGGTGGATCACCTGAGGTCAGGAGTTCGAGACCAGCCTGGCCAACATGGTGAAACCCTATCTCTACTAAAAATACAAAAATTATCCGGGCACAGGGGCACACTCCTGTAATCCCAGCTACTTAGGAGGCTGAGGCAGGAGAATTGCTTGAACCTGGGAGGCGGAGGTTGCAGTGAGCTGAAATCATGCCATTGCACTCCAGCCTGGGCAACAAGAGTGAAACTCCATCTCAAAAAATAAACAAATAACAAGTTAAGTGGTAGTCTAATAACTATTATAGGGAATAAATAATATTTCCCTGGGTGCAGTGGCTCATGCCTATAATCTCAGCACTTTGGGAGGCCAGCAGTTAGAGACCAGGCTGACCAACATCAAGGAACCCTGTCTCTATTAAAAGTACACAACTAACCGGGTGTGGTGGCACATCCCTGTCAGCCCAGCTACTCAGGAAGCTGAGGCAGGAGAATCACCTGAACCTGGGAGGCAGAGTTTACAATGAGCCGAGATTGCACCATTGCACTCCAGCCTGGGCAATAAGAGCAAAACTCCATCTAAAAAAAAAAAAAAAAAAACCAAAATGTTTCAAAAAAATTGCAATAACTATAATGGGATATGAAAATATCTGGATTTCTATTGGTGACAAACTCACAGTACAGTTAATACCACTGTGGCTTGTTGACTACATTTATCATAGATGGAAATGCCAAATTTCAGTTGGAAGATTATGAAAACAGTGGTACTTTTTTCCTATTTATATTAATCTCCCAGGTGTATTAGTTGGCTAAGGCTGCCATAACAGAATACCACAGTCTACTTAAACAACAGAAATTTATTTTCTTACAATTCCAGAGGCTAGAAGTCCAAAATCAAGACATCAACCAGATGTCTTGATGTTTGATCCGATGCCTGTCTCCTTGACTTGCTGACAGCCACTGGGATTACAGGTGCATGCCACCATGCCCGGCTAATTTTTGTATTTTTAGTAGAGCCGGCGTTTCACCGTGTTGGTCAGGCTGGTCTGGAACTCCTGACCTCCTGATCCGCCTCTGCCTTCCCAAAGTGCTAGGATTACAGGCATGAGCCACTGCACCTGGACCTTTTTTTTTTTTTTTTTTTTAAAGAGACCAGGTCTTGCTCTGTTACCCAGGCTGGAGTGCAGTGGCATGATCACAGCTCACTACAGCCTCAACCTCCCAGGCTCAGGTGATCCTCTGACCTCAGCCTCCCAAGTAGCTGGGACTACAGGTGAGCACCATACCCAGCTAATTTTCTGTAGAGTCACTACGTTGCCTGGACTGGTCTCAAAACTCTGGGGGCTCAAGCAGTCCTCCCACTTCGGTCTCCCCAAGTGCTGGGATTACAGATATGAGCCACCGCACCCAGCCTGCTAGGTATTTTTTTAACCGCAATTTAAAAAAGAGATAATGAATGAAAAAAAAAGGAAAAGGATGCCAGAAGAAGACTGAACCCATTCAGTAATATATAGATAGATAGATAGATAGATAGATAGATAGATAGATAGATAGATAGATAGATATAGATATAGAGATATAGATATATAGATATATAGATATCTTTTTTTTTTTGAGACAGAGTCTGGCTCTTCACTCTGTCACCCAGGCTGGAGTGCAGTGGTGCGATCTTGGCTCACTGCAAGCTCCACCTGCCAGATTCACCCTATTCTCCTGCCTCAGCCTTCCGAGTAGCTGGGACTACAGGTGCCCGCCACCACGCCCAGCTAATTTTCTGTATTTTTAGTAGAGATGAGGTTTCACCTTGTTAGCCAGGATGGTCTTGATCTCCTGATCTCGTGATCCACCCACCTCGGCCTCTCAAAGTGCTGGGATTACAGGTGTGAGCCACGGCGCCCAGCCCCCATTTAGTAATATTCTATTCTACGAAAAACATTCTATTCAACTTGGCTTCCTTTGGACTCAAAATGTGAAAATGTGAACAGTATTTCAAAGGAATTTTTATGATAATTAACTTATTGTTATTGGTAATGTTCTTGTATTTACCAGATAATAAACTCAGAAGTGGCTGGATGGGGTGGCTCCTGCCTATAATCCCAGCACTTTAGGAGGTCAAGGTGGGAGAATCACTTGAGGCCAGCAAGACCAGCCTAGGCAACAAAGTAAAACTCCATATCTACAAAAAAATTTTAAATCAGCCAGGCATCGTGGAGTATGCCTCTAGTTCTAACTACTTGAGAGGCTGAGGCAGGAGGATCCCTTGAGCTCAGGGTTTGAGGTTGCAGTGAGCTGAGATCCCACTGCACTCCAGTCTGGGTGACAGAGTGAGACTCTCTCTCAATTAATTAATTAATTCCTAAAACTCTACAACAAAAAGACAACCCATTTAAAAAATGGCCAAAAAAGCAAATAGCTATTTCTGCAAAGAAGATATACAAATGGCCAATAAACACAGGAGAAGATGTTCAACATCATTAGTCATTAGGGAAATGCAAATTGAAACCACAGCGAGATACCACTTCACACTCACTAGAATGGCTAAAATATAAAAGACAGACAATTATAAGTGTTGACAAGGGTGTGGAGGAAGGGAATCCCTCATACATTGCTAGTGGGAAGGTAAAACGGTGGAGCCATTTTGAAAAACATTTTGACAGTTTATCTAAATGTTAAATATACAATTACCATATGATCCAGAAATTTTGCTCCTTAATATATGCCCAATAGAATTGAAAATGTATGCCCTTACAAAAACCTCTGTATGAATATTCATGGTAGTATTTTTCATAATAGCCAAAAGTGTAAACAACCCAAAGATTCATCAATGGATGAATTGAGAAACAACATATGATATGCCTATACAGTGAAATATTGTTCAACCATACAAAGGAAGTATAGTAGTAATACATGCTACAACATGGGTGAACCTTGAAAACATGATGCTAAGTGAAAGAAGTAAGACACAAAAATCCACATATTGTATGACACCATTTATGTTAAACGTCCAGAATAGGCAAATCCATGGTGACCAAAAGTAGATTAGTGGTTGCCAGGGAGGCAGAGGAGGGATGGCAGTAACTGCTAATGGTTACTGGGTTTCTCTTAGGGGGTGATAAAATGTTCTGGAATCAGTGGCAATAATTGCACATATCTGCAAATATACTAAAAACCACTGACTTGTACACTTTAAAGGGTAAATTTTATGTTACGTGAGATCTACATCAATAAAAAGCAGCCCAAAAGAAATGAAATGTTTTGACTCAGCGCAGTGGCTCATGCCTGTATTTCCAGCACCTTGGGAGAGTGAGGCGGGTGGCTCACTTAAGGTCAGGAGTTCAAGACCTGCCTGGCCAACATGATGAAACTTCGTCTCTACTAAAAATACAAAAAATTAGCCAGGCATGATGGCACACACCTGTAGTCCCAGATACTGGGGAGGCTGAGGCCTGAGAATTGCATGAACCCAGGAGGTGGAGGCTGTAGTGAGCTAAGATCATACCACTGCACTCAAGCCTGGGTGACAGCAAGACTCCATCTCAAAAAAGAAAAAAAGAAATGAAAATGTTTAATAAATGTATACTCAAAAACCTGTGTCACCTTTTATATAAATTAAATTTTCACTAAAAATAAAAATTTTGCTTTTTTTTTTTTTTTTTTTTTTTGAGACAGGGTCTCACTCTGACACTGTCTAGAAATCAGTGAGGCAGTCATGGCTCACTGCAGCCTTGACCTCCAGGGCTCAAGCAATCGTTCTGTGTCAGCCTCCTGAGTAGCTGGGACTACAGGTGCATACCACCAAGTCTGGCTAATTTTTAAATTTTTTGTAGAGACAGCATTTCACCATGTTGCCCAGGCTGGTCTCAAACTCCAGGCCTCAAGCTATCCACCCACCTAGGATTCCCAAAGTGCTGGGATTAAAGATGTGAGCACAGAGCCTGGCTAAATTTTGCTAGTTGACACATTTTTCTACTTCATGAAAGAATTATACTCACAAATATAGTATGTTTGATTTATTCCTAAGAGGAGAGGTCCTATGAAGTATTAAAAGCTTCTCAGTTTAAATGTCTGTGTGTTCTTCTTTTTTTTCTTTTTTTTGAGACAGAGTCTTGCTCTGTCACACAGGCTAGAGTGCAGTGGCATGATCTCAGTTCACTGCAACCTCCACCTCCCAGTTTCAAGCAATTCTTATGCCTCAGCCTCCCAAGTAGCTGGGATTACAGGTGCATGACACCACGCCCACCTAATTTTTGTATTTTTAGTAGCGGCAAGGTTTGACCATTTTGGCCAGGCTGGTCTCGAACTCCTGACCTCAAGTGATCCACCCATTGGGCCACCACACCTGGCCAAATGTTTGTGTGTTCTCACATTAAAAACCACACATATGGCTGGCCGGGCAGGGTGGCTCATGCCTGTAATCCCAACACTTTGGTAGGCCGAGGCGGGCAGATCAGGAGGTCAAAGGATCAAGACCATCCTAGCTAATACGGTGAAACCCCATCTCTACTAAAGAAAAATATAAAAAATTAGCCGGGCATGGTGGCAGCTGCTTGTAGTCCCAGCTACTCGGGAGGCCGAGGCAGGAGAATGGGGTGAATCCAGCAGGCGGAGCTTGCAGTGAGCCAAGATCATGCCACTGCACTCCAGCCTGGGCGACAGAGAGAGACTCCGTCTCAACAAACAAACAAACAAAAAAAAAAAAACTCACAGAAAACAAAGAAACATACATACGACTGGGTACAGTGGCTCATACCTATAATCCCAACACTTTGGGAGGCCAAGGTGGGCAGATCACAAGGTCAGGGGATAGAGACCATCCTGGCCAACATGGTGAAACCCCATCTCTACTAAAAATACAAGAATCATCTAGGCGTGTTGGCGTGCACCTGTGATCCCAGCTACTTGGGAGGCTGAGGCAGGAAAATTGCTTGAACCTGGGAGCAGAGATCGCGCCACTGCACTCTAGCCTGGTGACAGAGCGAGACTCTGTCTCAAAACAAAGCAAAAAACCATACGTACAGTAAAGACAGTCTGACAGCGGGACCAATCGGCAGAACTGTCTACTTCCCCAGTATAAACAAAATGGATAAGCAGCTCCTAAGAGGGAGATTAGCATGCAGGAGGTTTTTGGGGAGGACTCTTGGGGTCAACACCATGGAAAGGATGGGAAGGAAGCTGGTCTGGGCAGGGGGAGAAGCTGGGCTACGATGCAGTCTCAGGGGCGACCCTCCAGGAAATCCTGAGACTGGATGGCCCTTCAGCATTATCCTGAGTTAGGACACACGGCTGGGCCTTTTATAACTGTCTGGATTAGTTACTGGATGCCCTAAGGAAGGGAGTGGAGGTGACCTCAGGAGAAATGGCTTCCTTCAGTGAAGTAGATATCAAAGGAGATGACAGCCAAGGACAGCAGGGCTTCCTGCTGCTGCTATGCCTAGCAGCTGGGGAGATTCGTTCTTTATTCCTGAAAGGATGTGGGATAATGCGTCACTAAAATGCTTAGGAAGAAAACTAGCACTTACCAAGAACCTACTACGTACCAAACATTTTCATATACATTATTTCATTTAGTCTCAAATCCAGAAGTTATTTGACCCCAAGGCCACATGGCTAGTGATGGAAGCAGAATAAGAGACCATCTCTGTCTTCAAAACTCTTTTCTTCACATCACACTGGCCAACTGACTATCTGAAACTTGGAAAGTTTTTATTGATTCTTGTCTTAAAATTGACATCTTCTGGCTGGGCGTGGTGGCTCACACCTGTAATCCCAGCACTTTGGGAGGCCAAGGTGGGCAGATTATGAAGTCAAATGATCAAGACCATCCTGGTCAACATGGTGAAACCCCGTCTCTACCAAAAATACAAAAATTAGCTGGGCATGGTGGCACGCACCTGTAGTCCCACGTAATTGCTTGAACCCAGGAGGCAGAGGTTGCAGTGAGCCGAGATGGCGCCACCGCACTCCAGCCTGGCAACAGAGCAAGACTCTGTCTCAAAAAACAAAAAAAAATTGACATCTTCTGAACATCTACGCCAGATGCTGGAGAATTAAGGGGAAAAAAACTGAAATATCACACACACACACAGTATATATACATTATACATAATAGATATAAATAAATATCTATACATCAATATACATATAGCTGTCCCTGCATCTCCTCAAGGGATTAGTTCAGGACTCCTCTTCAATACCAACATCCACAGATGCTCAAGTCCCTTATATAAAATGGTGTAGTATTTGCATATAACCCATACACATCCTTCCATATGTGTATCTGTTAAATCATCTCTAGATTACTTACAATACCTAATACAATGTAAATGTTATATAAATAGTTGTTATACTGTATTGTTAAAAGAATAACAAGGAAAAAAGTCTGTATGTGTTTAATACTCATGCAACCATCCATTAAAAAAAATATTTTCTAGGCTGGGCATGGTGACTTATGCCTGTAATGCCATCACTTTGGGAGGCTGAGGCGGGCGGATTACAAGGTCAGGAGATCAAGACCATCCTGGCTAACATGGTGAAACCCCGTCTCTACTAAAAAAATACAAAAAATTAGCCGTGCGTGGTGATGGGTGCCTGTAGTCCCAGCTACTCAGGAGGCTGAGGCAGGCAAATGGAGTGAACCTGGGAGGTGGAGCTTGCAGTGAGCTGAGATGCACCACTGCACTCCAGCCTAGGTAACAGAGGGAGACTCCGTCTCAAAAAAAAAAAAAAAGAAAGAAAAGAAAAAAAAAACCCACAAAGCCAAATTTCTTGCTTACTATATAAACAGTGAGAGCCATGCAGGTGAGGCACAGTCTTCAAGCAGACCAGACTACTAATCTTCTATCAGGCTTTGAGAAAGTCAGGAGTTCAGCGATGGGCAAACTTTCAAAGGTGTAAGTGTGTTGGCATCATTTGTAGAAGTGATAACTTGGGTGAAACTATTGTTGAGTGGCTGGTACTCAGAGGAGTGCTTATTGAAGTGAGTCTTTGTGATTGGTTGAATCAAGAAGTTGTCATTGATTGGGTTTACAAAAGCGTGTTCACTGTGATGAGTAATCATGGGTCAATTGAACTTAAAACTGGCTCTGATTGCTGGTTGTTACCATGGCTAACTGTATAGTCAATATTTTCTTAGGAGTGTGTCATTAGCAGAAAGGAAGTATGGATAAGTGGAAGTGTTGAAGGTGTTTGAGGAGAGAGTTACACGATAGCCATCTATGAAGGCGGGCGCAGTGGCTCACACCTGTAATCCTACCACTTTGGGAGGACGAGGTAGGCAGATCACTTAAGGTCAGGAGTTTGAGACTAGCCTGGTAAATGTGGTAAAACCCTGCCGCCACTAAAATTATAAAAATTAGCCAAGTGGCCGGGCATGGCGGCTCATGCCTGTAATCCCAGCACTTTGGGAGGCCAAGGTGGGTGGATCACCTGAAGTCAGGAGTTCGAGACCAGCCTGGCCAACATGGTGAAACACCGTTTCTATTAAAAATATGACAAATTAGCTGGGCAAGGTAGCAGGTGCCTGTAATCCCACCTACTCAGGAGGCTGAGGAAGGAGAATCGCTTGAACCCAGGAGGCAGAGGTTGCAATGAGCTGAGATTGTGCCACTGCACTCCAGACTGGGCAGCAGAGGGAGACTCTGTCTGGGAAAAAAAAAAAGTCATCTATGAAAAGTGGGAAGAGAAGTGGACTAGATAAAGGTAGTATAATTACTGCGAAGAATTAAGGTCCCACTTGAAGTCAAGAATATAAAGAGACAAGAAGTTAGTTTGTCATTTCTCTTTGGCCATATTTAGTTGTATGGGTACAGAAGCAGTAATACAGAAATCACTTCAACTGCGATTGAGGTTTTGTCAAGTAAGTACTATTAAGCAAGAGAGGTTCAAGGAAATTCAAAGGGTATTCAAGAACATGTATTTTTTAGCTTATGTATTTTGCTTTTTATTATGATATTGTCAAACATACTTAATAGCAGAAAGAACAATATAATGAACCCCACAATTCTATCATCCAAGTCCAATAGTTTGAAATTTTGCAATCTTTTTTCATCTATTTCTCCACATGGTTTCTTTTCCTGGATAATTTCAAAGCAAATTCCAGACATCATATCAGTTCACCTATAAATACTTCCAGATGCATTTCTAATAAAGAAGAGCTTTTAAGAACCATAACTACAATGCTATTATTACATATAGTGAAATCAACAATGATTCCTTCATATTAACTAATTCTCAATCCATGTTCCAGTTTTGCAAAGGAATGATGATAACAACCAGTAATGAATTTAAGCTGGCTAAGAAAAGAAGAAACAAGGGTGATGGTGGAGTTAGGAATAGCAGAAAAGTAATTGGATCAATAGGTTGCAGGCCCTGCTGCTGGGAGCATTGATAGAGTCAGGAACCCACAGGTAGGATGCTCGAAGGATAGGAGATGATCCCACTTTCCTTTTTGCCCATTGTTTAGTCATATCAGTCTTCCAACCTGGGGGGTTAGAAGATTCTGTACAGATTTCTTCCCTTCAGTCTCATCCATCTCAGCTCCAGCACCTGATTTTCTCAGGAGAATGTGCAAACTAAATTAGATTCTCCTATTACAACCTTGGTGCATCTTTGAAACACTTGTAATCATAATTTTAAAACTATAAGAAAATTTATTTGACATCTAACTCCACCAAGATCTACAGCTCCTTTGCTCACGACTGTCATTGCTAGTGCCTAGATACTATCAACAGGAGGTTTTTGGCCGGGCATGGTGGCTCATGCCTGCAATCCCAGCACTTTGGGAGGCCGAGGCAGGTGGATCACCTGAGGTCAGGAGTTCAAGACTAGCCTGGCCAACATGGTGAAATGCCATCCCTACTAAAAATTTTAAAAAATTAAAAATTGCTGGGCGTGGAGGCACATGCCTGTAATCCCAGCTACTCGGGAGGCTGACCTAGGAGAATTGCTTGAACTCGGGAGGCAGAGGTTGCAGTGAGCTGAGATCGCGCCATTGCACTGCAGCCTGGGCAATAAGAGCGAAACTCCGTCTCAAAAAAAATAAATAGGATGCTTTCAATAAATATTTGTTGAACGAAGGAAGGAGTATCAATAGTCTCAAATGCCACAGACTTCTAAATCCATCCATAACACAGTTTCCAACAAGGATTCTAAATTATTTGCTCTTAAGAGAGGGACACCAGTTCCTCGCTTGTAAAAAGATGCAACTTAGTAGGGTCGTAAGAGTTATTTTTTATTTTTATTTTTTAAACGGAGTTTTCCCCTTGCCGCCCAGGCTGGAGTGCAGTGGCGCAATCTCGGCTCACTACAACCTCCGCCTCCCGGGTTCAAGTGATTCTCTACCTCAGTCTCCCTAGTAGCTGGGATTACAGGCGCCTGCCAGCAGGTCCAGCTAATTTTTTCATTTTTGGTAGAGATGGGGGTTTCACCATGTTGGCCAGGCTGGTCTCGAACTCCTGACCTCAGGTGATCCGCCCGCCTCGGCCTCCCAAACTGCTGGGATTAGGCATAAGCCACTGTGCCTGGCCGTATTATTTAGTATTAGTTGAAAACTAGGTTTAAGCCCCTCATCCCTGCTGAATTTGGTCAGAACGCGTTCTAGGGCCGGGCGCGGTGGCTCAAGCCTGTAATCCCAGCACTTTGGGAGGCTCAGACGGGCGGATCACGAGGTCAGGAGATCGAGACCATCCTGGCTAACACGGTGAAACCCCGTCTCTACTAAAAAAAAAATACAAAAACTAGCCGGGTGAGGTGGTGGGCGCCTGTAGTCCCAGCTACTCCGGAGGCTGAGGCAGGAGAATGGAGTAAAACCCGGGAGGCGGAGCTTGCAGTGAGCTGAGATCTGGGCACTGCACTCCAGCCTGGGCGACAGAGCGAGACTCCGTCTCAAAAAAAAAATAATAAATTTAAAAAAATAAAATAAAACAACCAAAAAAGGCGTGGACCACGCGGTTAGACTTTCCCCATCAGGCTGATTCAAGAGGCGGATATTAACCTCTCAGGACGGAAGTTCCGGAGCCTTCAAACGCTCGGGGAAGCGACTCGGCAGCGGACCAAGATGGCGGCGCCCAGTGAGGGACAAGCGTTTGCTGTAGGGGTTGAAAAGAATTGGGGTGCAGTTGTTCGCGCCCCAGAAGGGACCCCCCAGAAAATCCGGCAGCTGATAGATGAAGGGATTGCCCCGGAAGAGGGAGGCGTGGACGCGTGAGTTCACGAGTTAGCCCTGGGTCCGGCGTTGGAAGATTGGAGAAGGCTTGGGGAGGGGGTGGCGTGTCGCGTGGGGGGTTTCCCTCGGTCGGCGACTGGGGCAGTGGGGATGGCTTCTTCTTAGGATCTGAAAGATACTCTGGTTACTATGTTTGATCGGCTTTGATCTTCCCGTCGGGATGTACCGGATTCCCAACCGCAGCCGAAATTTTGTCATCGGACATTATTTTTGGAAGGAAAAAAAGAGGACCGTTAACTGAATGAGTTCACCTGACTTCTCTTAATTGGGAATTCTTAACCTTTTTTGGTGCCGTGGACCCCTTTGGTTCTCTGGAGAAGCTTATTAACTCTCGTAATATTTTTAAATGCTTGGAGTAAATTACATAGGATTATAAAGGAAACCAGTTAGATTGGAATGTAGTTATCAAGATAGTAAAAGGAAAAAGTTATGCAGTAACATTCTTTTTATTAAAGAGTTCATAATATCTAGTAGTAGGTCTTGTCAACCATAAAAGGTATTTGAAAACGTGCAAGCACCATAATGTGGGAATATTATTTCCATTGATGACAAATTAACAGGTACTAATACTACTATGGTGTTTTTACCCTCATTCATCATTGAAGAAAATGCTAAATCTTGTCATTTAAAGAGAAATAAATGTCATTTTTACCCATCCAAGTTTATGGATGCTGTGAATTTTTTGAGGGGGGGGGAATTTTTTTCCCACACCGCCTTGAAGCTCTCTATGAATCTCTGAGAGTTTTAGAATAACTTTATTTCTTTTGAGCTATAATCGTTGATGTAATCCTATTTTTATTAAAATAATGCTTGTCGCCTGGCGCGGTGGCTCACGCCTGTCATCCCAGCACTTTGAGGAGGCTGAGGCGGGCACATCACGAGGTCAGGAGATTAAGACCATCCTGGCTAACACGGTGAAACCCCGTCTCTACTAAAAATACAAAAAATTAACAGGGCGTGGTGGCCCGCACCTGTAGTCCCAGCTACTCGGGAGGCTGAGGCAGAATTGCTTGAACCCGGGAGGCGAGGTTGCAGTGAGCCGAGATCACGCCACTGCACTCCAGCCTGGGCGACAGAGCGAGACTCTGTCTCTCAATCAATCAATCAATCAATAAATGCTTGTCTTTCAGCAATTCTAAATAAATAAATAAATAAATAAATAAATGCTTGTGTTTCAGCAATTCCCCGAATTCCCCGAGCACTGTTGAAATGCCTTCCACTGAGAATGAGAGAATTCCTTTGCTGAGTTTTTTTCTCCCTGATTTTTTTTTTTTTTTCATGAAGTCTCCTGAAGATCTTTACTTTGATTCGAATTTTGTAACTGGTTTTTTTTTTTTTTTTTTTTGGAAGGAGAGGGTATCAAAGGTCCCTCCAGGTAGAAATATCAAAATTGTTTTTTCAGCTGTTAAGAGTCGAATTTCTGCCAGGCGCGGTGGCTCATGCCTGTAATCCCAGCATTTTGGGAGGCTGAGGCGGGCAGATCACGAAGTCAGGAGTTTGAGACCAGCCTGACCAATATGGTGAAACCCCGTTTGTACTAAAGATACAAAAAATTAGCCGGGCCCACGCCCGGTGGTGCGCACCACTAATCCCAGCTACTCGGGAGGCTGAGGCAGGAGAATTGCTTGAACCTGGGAGGTGGAGGTTGCAGTGAGCTGAGAACGCACCATTGCATTCCAGCCTGGGTGACAGAGCGAGACTCCATCTAAAAAAAAAAAAAAAAGAGTCTAATTTCTGAAGAGATTCAAACTGTATAATGCATACCTGAAGTCTTGAGTCTTATTTTCTGTTTACTAAAGTTATGCAAAATACTTGTAGAGAACAGTGAATGAGTGAGGGGAATAGTTTGCTAGGATTAGTGGAGCCCTGTAGAGGCAGAAATTGATTGAAGTTTAGATATGGGTAAACTGTAAAGAGTTTTGAATGCCAGACTGAAGAATTTGGATTTTATTTAGTAAGTATTATAAAACCATTGAAAATAATAACCTGAGGAATGACATGAGTAAAATGATTTTTAGGAAGCTTAAAATCCAGCGTTGGTGTGATTTATGATATGATGTATAGAGAAGCTAGATAGAAAACATTTAAGCAGAGGGTACTGTGAAAGGTTTACCAACAGTTTTGCCACTTTATATTAGGAAGGACACGTCTGCCACTTCCCAGTCAGTTAATGGATCACCCCAAGCAGAACAACCTTCACTGGAATCTACAAGCAAAGAAGCCTTCTTTAGCAGAGTGGAAACGTTTTCTATATCCTTTTTTAGTTCATGTGAATTGCACTTTCTGCCTGCTTCTAGAGTTCTCCAACGTATTACACTACTTATTGTAATATTTTAAAGTTTAGAATCAAACCTTCGTAAGAAGTTATATAGGAAAGTCAGTGTCCTAATGTGTTATCACTCAGAGGGACAGTTGAGGTTATCTAACCTTTTCTTTTTACAGAAGAAAAAAATAACAGCCTGAGAAAAGAAGAAATAATAACTAATACTCATGTATAGTATGTTTTTGCGTATATTATCACATTCAATCTTGACCTTAAACCTATGAAAATAAGCATTATTATTATACTTGTTTTACAGAAGAGGAAACAGTTTGGGGCAGGTTATATGACTTGCCCAAGATGAACCTGTTAGCGAATGGCAGATCCAGGATTATAATCTAATGTTTTTTAGATTATTAGAGACTATACTACGATAATGTCTCTTTCTAGATTTTCCTTTGTATGTTAGCTACCTATTGCTGCATAACAAATTGCCCTAAAACTTAGTGATCTTGAAACAACAAACATTTTTTTATTTCGTAATTTCTGTGAATCAGGAATCCAGGCATGGCTTAGCTGAGTCCTCTGACTCAGGGTCTCTCACAGGCTACAATTAAGGTTGGTCAGGGCACTGTCATTTCAAGGCTTAACTAGGAAAATTGTCTCAAAACAAAAATAAAAACGCCGGGTGCAGTGGCTCACGCATGTAATCCCAGCACTTTGGGAGGCCAAGGTGGGTGGATCACGAGGTCAGGGGATCGAGACCACGGTGAAACCCCGTCTCTACTAAAAATACAAAAAATTAGCCAGGCACGGTGGCGGGCGCCTGTAGTCCCAGCTACTCAGGAGGCTGAGGCAGGAGAATGGTGTGAACCCGGGAGGCGGAGCTTGCAGTGAGCCGAGATTGCGCCACTGCACTCCAGCCTGGGCGACAGAGTGAGACTCTGTCTCAAAAAAAAGAAAAGAAAAAACACAACAAAATTAGCCAGGTGTGGTGGTGCTCACCTGTAATCTCAGCTACTCAGGAGTCTGAGGTAGGAGAATAGCTTGAACCTAAGAGGCGGAGTTTGCAGTGAGCCAAAATCGTGCCATTGCACTCCAGCCTTGGCAGCAGAGCAAGACTCCGTCTCAAAAAAAAAAAAAAAAATAGGAAAGGGTCACTTCCAAACTCAGTCATTGGCACACTGTTGGCAGAATTCATTTACTTGTGTCTGTTGGACGGAGGGCTTCGGTTCTATACTGGCCATTGGCCAGAGATGCCCCTCCCCTCTTGGTTCCTTGCTATGTGGGCCTCTCTAAAAGAAAGTTCACAATTTGGCAGCTGGCTTCCATCAGAGTGAGCAAGCCAAAGAACAAGATACAAGCCAGCCTCATTTTGTAATCTAATCTCAGAAGCGACATCTCATCATTTTTGTCATATTTTATGCATTAGAAGCAAGTCACTAGGCCAGCCCATACTCAAGAGGAGCAGATAACACAAGGACATGAATACAAGAAGGCAGGGATCATTGGAGCCACCTTAAAAGCTGCTCACATCACCTTGCTTTGAGAGAAGTAGCTCCACCTGCTTTTTTTCCTGCAAGTTTGCACCCCCACCCCCGTGTGTGTGTGTGTGTAGACATTCTTCCTGTGTTGCCCAGGCTGGTCTCGAACTCCTGGTCTCAAGCAATTATGCTGCCACAGCCTCCCAGAGGGTTGGGATTACAGGCCTGAACCGCCAAACCTGGCCCTGAATTTCTATCTTATAAACTATTAACAAGGTCTTGACTTAGGAATCAAAAATTAACAAAATTTCAGAATTTAAGACCATGAAATAAGCCAAATCACACACCTTTTTTTAATTCAGAAACTAATACTGGCTAGGCGTGGTGGCTTATGCCTGTAATCCTAGCACTTTGGGAGGCCAAAGTGGGCGGATCACCTGAAGTCAGGAGTTTGAGAGCAACCTGACCAATATGGTGAAACCCCGCCTCTACTAAAAACACAAAATTAGGCCAGGCGTGGTGGCTCATGCCTGTAATCCGAGCACTTTGGGAGGCTGAGGCAGGTGGATCATTAGGTCAAGAGTTTGAGACCAACCTGGCCGACATGGTGAAACCCCATCTCTACTAAAAATATAAAAATTAGCTGGGCATGGTGGCATGTGCGTGTAGTCCCAGCTACTCAGGAGGCTGAGGCAGGAGAATTGCTTGAGGCTGGGAGGTGGAGGTTGCAGTGAGCTGAGATGACACCACTGCACTGCAGCCTGGGCAGCAGAGAATACTCTGTCTCAAAAAAAACTTATACTGGAATATTACCCAAATGAAAAAGTAAGCACATACCAGCTATCACATTGCATGTTTCAGGAAGAGACATTAAGCGTTATGTCATAAGTTTATTTACAAACATACCTCGTGTGCTATATGCCTGAGATCAAGAATTTGATCCATTGTTTTGTTTCCTTTTTTTCCTTCAACTTTTTTTTTTTTTTGAGACAGAGTTTCATTCTGTCCTCTAGGCTGGAGTACAGTGGCACCATCTCAGCTCACTGCAACCTCCTCCTCCTAAGTTTAAGCAATTCTCCTGCCTCGGCTCCCGAGTAGCTGGGATTATAGGTGTCCACTACCATGCCTAGCTAATTTTTTGTATTTTAGTAGAGATGGGGTTTCACTGTGTTGCCCAGGCTGGTCTCGAACTTTTAAGTCCAGGCAATCCGCCTGCCTCAGCCTCCCAAAGTGCCAAGATTACAGGCATGAGCTACCATGCCCGTCCTTTTTTTCTTCAACTTTTATTTTCAGTTCCAGGGTACATGTGTAGGATGTACAGGTTTGTTACATAGGTAAACGTGTGCCATGGTGGTTTACTCACAGATCAATCCATTGCCTAGATATTAAGCCCAGCATCTGTTAGCTATTCTTCCTGATGCTTTCCCTCCCCTGACTCCCACCTCCAACAGGCCCCAGTGTATGTCCTTCTCCCCACGTATTCATGTGTTCTCATCGTTCAGTTCCCAGTTATAAGTGAGAACATGTGTTTGGTTTTCTATTTCTGTGTCAGTTTGCTGAGGATAATGGCTTCCAGCTCCATCCACGTCCCTGCAAAGGACATGATCTCATTCCTTTTATGGCTGCACAGTATCAAAGAGATTGTGAGCTCAGACATCCATTTTAAGCAGTTGATGTATTTTTTTTTTTTTTTTTTTTTGAGATAGAGTCTCACTCTGTCAGTCAGGCTGGAGTGTACTGATGCGATCTTGGCTCTGCAACCTCTGTTGTTCAAGTGATTCTCCTGCCCCAGCCTCCCAAATAGCTGGGATTACAGGCTCCCACCACCACGCCCAGCTAGTTTTTGTATTTTTAGTTTCACCATGTTGGCCAGGCTGGTCTCAAACTCCTGAAGTCAGGTGATCCACCCGCCTCAGCTTCCCAAAGTGCTGGGATTATAGGCATGAGCCACCGCGCCTGGCCCAGTTGATGTCTTATAAAGAAAAGTGCAGCAAATCAGATCCAAAGTACAAGTCATCATAATTAGTAATTCCCACTTGTTTTCCACTGAAAATGGCAAATTCTTCTCTGGGCTGTCATTTTGGCACCTATAGACCATAGATGTTGTGAAGCTGAGGAGACTCTATCCCAACATGGCCAACATGGTACTGACAGGTAGCTCTGTGAAAGGAGCAGAGACTGAAGGCAGAAGAAATGTGATACCACATCAAGTCCTCCACTTTTCACTACTTTATTCCCTGTGTGCAAGGACAGAAAGACTTGGTAGTTTTTTATGTGAGTCTTAAACATTTTTAAATTACAGACTTACAGAAAGGTTGCAGAGGTTACAAAGAACCTTTTTTCCCTGAGCTATTTGAAAGTAAGCCACCAAAGTGATGTCTTACTACTCCCAAGTATTTCCTACAAACAAGGACTTTGTCCTGTGTAACCAGAATGCAACCATCAAAATCAGAAAATTGACATTGATAGGTTATACCCTCTAATCCTCAGACCCCAGCTTTTTCATCAGTTGTACTAATAACATTCTTTATAGTTGAAAGATCCAGTTGAGAATCACACAGTACAGTTAGTTGTCACGTTGCTTTATTCTCCTTTAATCTGGAACGTTTCCTCCGTTTTTTCTTGAATTTCATGATCTTGGTATTTTGAAGATTACAGAACAGTTGTGGTGTAGAGTGTATGTCAGTGACATTTGTTTGATGTTTCTTTGTGATTAGATTCAGGTTATGCAGGAGTGTGGTGAAGCAGTGCTGCATTCTCATTGCATCCTGTCAGGTGACACATGATTTCTATTTATCGCTTTATGGTGATGATCACTTTGATCACTTGATTAAGGGAGTATCTGGCATTTCTGTTGTAAAATAACTCTTTCCTCCTTTGTAAATAAGAAGTACTTTGTGGGGAGTTTCTTTGAAACTATGTAAATATCCTATTCCTTGTCAAACTTTATGTAATTGATTTATTTGTAGCAATGTGGACTTATGATTTTCTTTGTTATTCAATGGGTTATAATTCATTACTATCATTATATATTTTGATACTCCAGTTGTTCCTTATTTAGTCAGTGACATCGCCCTCAGGTTGGCTTCTGTGGCCTTTTGACATGTCCCATAACCCATGACCTCTTTATTGCTTTCAGGAACAAGTTGTTCTCGGCTTATCTTGTATTTTTCTTGCCCCATCCCTGGAATCAGCCAATTCTACAAGGATCCTTGGCTGTTTTTCAGTGGAGAATGTTATTTAAAAGCTAAGATCTGAACTGGGTGTGGTGGCACACCTGTAATCCCAGTACTTTGGGAGGCCCAGGCAGGAGAATTGCTTGAGCCCAGGAGAGACCAGATTGGGCAACATAGCAAGATCCTGTCTCTATATAAATGAATGAATGAATGCCAAGATCTGGGTGCAGGGAGAACTCATAGCTACTGGGATGCCACTGTTCTGAGGCCCTGTCAGAGGAAAAAGCTAGAGAATATATATGTTTATACACACACACACACACACATTGACATGTATACACACATCTAAATTTACATCCATTTTTCTCTATATTTTAAAAAACAATGAGTTCCTGCTGACATCTCCAGTTGCAATTGTATATCACAGGATTCATTCTAGTTTTCTCCTTTTCCCTATTTTTCCCTCCCATATTCAGCACTGTGAAACATAATTTCTGTTATCCTCAATATATTTACTACTTTGATCAATCCCCTATATGCGCTTTGCTTAATCTCCCATTTCTGCCATGCTGCCATCCTTTCTTGCATGAATCTCTCGTCACCCCATTTAGGCCCCAGCACTCCACACTTGGCTGCCCGCAAGTGAATGCCTGGTACATACCATTTTGGTTCTGACACCCTGGGCTGAGCCGCCTCTTCACAGCCTCCTGGGTCAGACATCTTCCTTGTTCACCATCTAATGGCTTTAAGACTAAATTGCTCAGGAAAGGGAAGGTATTTTAACCATCCTTCTACCATTGTTTCTTGCATTAAATCTTGATTTTGATACAATATTTAGATCCATTTCCTTTTTGTTCATTGGCTATAAATTGATCACCATTTTGGATATAATGATTATTTAACCATTACTTTTATTCTAGATAATCATGGCTCCTTTAATATTTGTATCTAAATTTTGTTTTCCAGTCTTCATTCTTCCTTTGCTGATGTTGGAATGTTTTTCAAATTCCTATATCCCTTTATAAAAATGTAGAACTTTGCTGCATCTTCTTTCATATTTTATCCTTTTTTTAACTGTGCTTTGTAAAATAAGAGCTCTTCAGGTAGAATTTTTTTTTTTTTTGAGACAGAATCTTGCTATGTTGCCCAGGCTGGAGTGCAGTGGTGCCATCTCAGCTCAACTGCAACCTCCACCTCCCAAGTTCAAGTGAGTCTCCTGCCTCAGCCTCCCCAATAGTTGGGATTACAGGTACATACTACCATACCCAGCTGATTTTTGTATTTTTAGTAGAGATGTTGGCCAGGCTGGTCTCAAACTCCTGACCTCAAGTGATCCGCCCATCTCAGCCTCCCAAAGTGCTGGGGCCACCACACCCGGCCCAGGTAGATTATTAAAAACTGAGGCTGGGCGAGGTGGCTCCCACTTGTAATCCCAGCACTGTGGAAGGCCGAGGAGGACCAGCCTGGCCAACATGGCAAAATCCCTTCCCTATTAAAATTACAAAAATTAGCAGGGCATGGTGGCGCATGCCTGTAATCCCAGCTACTCGGGAGGCTGAGGCAGGAGAATTGGTTGAAACCAGGAGGCAGAGGTTGCAGTGAGCCGAGATCGTGCCATTGCATTCCAGCCTGGGCGACAAAGCAAGACTCCATCTCAAAAAACAAAACAAAACAAACAAACAAAACAACTGAGCATTTAATATTAAGGAGTAATAAATGTTTTAGGATACCTTTCCAAATACATACTTAACAGATGCTTTTAGCTATGTAAAACACATTCTCACACATCCCCATTGATACTAGCAATCTTTTGGAGGGATAATTTTATTGCCTTTATTCTTTGGAAAGTAAAAATGGATGGGGTACAGTAGGAGAGCATAGGTGAGTGGCAGAAAATATTTCCGTGTTTTTGACTTTGACCGTCTCTTATTGTTTAGGCATATCCCAGTACTTTCACTAGTGTCTTTAAGTTCCTAGTATTTCAGATTCAGTGAAAATTAACAGATGCTATATTCTACCAGAGAACCAATAATAAACTTTTTTTTTTTTTTTTTTTTTTGAGACAAGGTCTCATTCTGTTGCCCAGGATAGAGGGCAGTGGTGTGATCGTATATTACTGTGGCCTTGATCTCCTGGGCTCAAGCCATCCTCCTCCCTCAGCCTCTCAATTAGCTAAGACTACAGGTGTGCACCACCACATCCCGCTAATTTTTTTATTTTCCGTAAAGATGAGGTGTTGCTGTGTTGCCCAGGCTGATCTTCAACTCCTGAGCTCAAGCAATCCTTCCATTTCAGCCTCCCAATGTGCTGAGATTATAGGCATGTGCCACTGTGCTTGGACAATAAACATTTTAAACACCTAAAATACATAGTACTTCTTCAATAATAAGTTAATAACTTTTCCCTCCCACTTATTACTTAAATGACCTTCATCATTCTGTGAAATATGGGCCTGTGCATTAAAAATAGTTTTTACCACTTTTCTCATTGCCTTTCTCCTTAATATTTATTCCTATATACATTAAGAATGAGTTGGGCTGGGCCCAGTGGCTCACGCCTGTAATCCCAGCACTTTGGGAGGCCAAGGTGGGTGGATCAGGAGGTCACAAGTTCAAGACCAACCTGGCCAAGATGATGAAACCCCATCTCTACTAAAAATACAAAAATTAGCTGGGCGCAATGGCAGATGCCTGTAATTCCAGCTACTCGGGAGGCTGAGGCAGGAGAATCACGTGAACCCGGGAAGTGGAAGTTGCAGTGAGCCGAGACTGTGCCAATTCAATCCAGCCAGGGTGACAGAGCGAGACTCCATCTCAAAAAAAAAGAGTGAGTTAAGATTGTAATTTATGACTTACTCCTTTTAATATACTTGCAGTGTTCACCTGTGATTCCAGCACTTTGGGAGGCCAAGGTGGGCAGATCACCTGAGGTCAGGAGTTCAAGACCAGCCTGAGGAACATGGTGAAACCCCATCTCTACCAAAAAATACAAAAATTAGGTGTGGTGGCATGCACCTGTGGTCCCAGCTACTTGGGAGGCTGAGGTGGGAGAATTGCTTGAACCTGCGAGGGTGAAGTTGTAGTGAGCTGAGATTGTGCCACTGCACTCCAGCCTGGGTGACAGAGTGAGACCTTTTCTCCAAAAAAAAAAACAAAAAGTACATATATGTATGCACACACACACACATACACGTATATTTATACACACGTGTATATATACGTATACGTACACACACACACATTTATATATATATTTGCGGTGTTGTTTTTCTTAACATGGATACTCTTTGAAATGGGCAGGTAAGCCCCCTGAGCTGTCTCCACTCGTCTGTGCAAAATATGGCTGGGTCACAGTTGAATGTGATATGCTCAAGTGCTCTAGCTGTCAAGCTTTTCTCTGTGCCAGTTTACAACCAGCTTTTGACTTTGACAGATGTAAGTATAAGGTACAAATTACATTTTTCTCCACACTCAAATATGTACTATCCTGGTTTTCTGGGGCGGGGAAAAGGTCGTTTTAGTTTGATCAAAAAATGCATACTTCAATCTTTTTTTTTTTTTCATCTTTTTTTTTGAGATGGAGTCTTGCTTGTTGCCCAGGCTGAGTGAGATACAATAGTGCAATTACAACTCACTGCAGCCTCAACCTCCTGGGCTCAAGCAATCCTTCCACCTCAGCCTCCCAAGTAGCTGGGACTATAGGTGCAGTGCCACTACACCTGGCTAATTTCTGTTTTTTTTTTGTAGAGGTAGGGTTTTACCATGTTGCCCAGGCTAGTCTTGAACTCCTGAGCTCAAGTGATCTGCCCACCTTGGCCTCCTAAAGTGCAGGGATTACAGGGGTAAGCCATAGTGCCTGGCCAGTCTTTTTTTTTTTTTTTTTTTTGAGACGGAGTTGGGCTCTGTCGCCCAGGCTGGAGTGTAGTGGTGCAATCTCGGCTCACTGCAAGCTCCGCCTCCTGGGTTCACACCATTCTCCTGCCTCAGCCTCCCGAGTAGTTGGGACTACAGGTGCCTGCTACCATGCCTGGATAATTTTTTGTATTTTTAGTAGAGACAGGGTTTCGCCATGTTAGCCAGAATGGTCTCGATCTCCTGACCTCGTGATCTGCCCACCTCGGCCTCCCAAAGTGCTGGGATTATAGGCACGAGCCACCGCACCTGGCCTTTTTTTCTTTTTTTTTTTTTTTTTTTAAACTAAGCTAGCTACTGCAGCATGGACTTAATGTAATCTAGGTAACAGCAGCATGTTTACTTTATTATTCCAAAATTTATACTTCTAGACAAAGAGTGACAAAGGACTTTTATGAAGGCTCACATTTGGAATGCTCTGCTTTATAAGATACATGGGGGCTGGGCGCGGTGGCTCACGCCTGTAATCCCAGCACTTTGGGAAGCTGAAGTGGGCGGATCACATGAGGTTGGGAGTTTGAGACCAGCCTGGCCAACGTGGTGAAACCCCATTTCTGCTAAAAATGCAAAACACTACTCAGGTGACTGAGGCAGGAGCATTGCTTGAGCCTGGGAGATGGAGGCTGCCATGAGCCGAGATTGCACCATTGCACTCAAGCCTGGGTGACAGAGCAAGACTGTCTCAAAAAAATAAAAAATAAAAATAAGATACATGGTATCTCCTTTGTTGATCTTTAGGATCTCAATTTAGAACCTGTTTTGTGGAAAATATTAAGATTATGTAGTTGATAATATTTTCACATTTTAAAATTCTCTTATTTGTATTTTTAGTTAAATCTCTGCTCTTAGAGGCCATTCATTGGATTCTGAATCTATATAGTGTTTTCTAAGGTGTTGCTGTTTGTGTGGATTTCAGATAAGCAACGATGTGCTGAGCTGAAGAAAGCCTTGTGTACTGCCCATGAGAAGTTCTGTTTCTGGCCAGACAGCCCATCCCCAGGTACTTATTTTTGCGAACTCCTGTTCACCATTTTCCTTCGTCATTGCATGTCTAATATTGTCTATTTGTTGGTGAAAACCTAGTCTTTGAAGTTTCTTTTTCTCCTTTTCTTTTTTTTTTTTTTTTTTGAGATGGAGTTCCACTCTTGTTGCCCAGACTGGAGTACAGTGGTGCGATCTTGGCTCACTGCAACCTCCGCCTCCTGCATTCAAGCGATTCTCCTGCCTCAGCCTCCAGAGTTGCTGGGATTACAGGCATGCGCCACCATGCCCAGCTGATTTTGTATTTTTAGTAGAGATGGGGTTTCGCCATGTTGGTCACTCTGGTCTCGAACTCTTGACCTCAGGTGATCCGCCTATCTCAGCCTCCCAAAGTGCTGGGATTACAGGAGTGATCCACTGCTCCATCCTCTTTTTCTCCTTTTCTATTTGCATTTTTCCAGAAAAACTTATATTTACTTGTGTTATTACTTACCTTCATTAAGTGCATTTGACATGCTTAAGGCTTTAGACATATGTATGCATTATCCCATTTAATCCTTACCGGGGCCCTGGGAGGTAGATATTATCAACTCGGTTCTTTTTGTTTGTTTGTTTGTTTGTTTTGGGTTTTTTTTTTTTTTTTTTTTTTTGAGACAGAGCCTCGCTTTTTTGCCCAGGCTGGAGTGAGGTGGCACGATCTCAGCTCATTGCAACCTCCACCTCCCAGGTTCAAGCGATTCTCCTGCCTCAGCCTCCTGAGTAGCTGGGATTACAGGTGCGCACCACCACACCCTGCTAATTTTAAAAATTTTTTGTAGAGGTGGGGTTTCACCATGTTGGCTAGGCTGGTCTCAAACTCCTGATCTCAAGTGATCTGCCTGCCTCGGCCTCCCAAACTGCTGGGATTACAGGCATCAGCCACTGTGCCCGGCCACAACCCAGTTAATTTAGGTGAGGAAACTAAGAATCAAAGGTCTTAAAACCAACTAGAAGAAGCTATAACTAAGTTTAATCTGATTTCAAACCTTCGCTTTTCCCATCACACCAAGAAATGCCATATTCTACCTAGGCTTCCTGTAGAGGGAGTACTAATAGCAATCATGGTGGAAGTTCATTTGCTACCCAAGTGAGGGTGATCACAAATCTGCAGTTTATTACAGTAAAACAGTACACTATCACAACAGCATTGAAGTAAGGGTGTCATCACAGCCACAGGCTGCCTGTCTGGGGAGGCCAGGTCCAACCTCCTATTTCCTGTCTACGTAAGGGCCATAAGAGAACATACTCACCCTTGAATCAGGAACTACTGATGTGTGCACAGAACACTTTGGAATAAGAGAGCCCAAAATGTAATCTCAACTGGGTTTTTAAAAATATTTTGTTCATCGGCCAGGCACAGTGGCTCCCAACCATAATCCTAACACTGGGAGGCCAAGACAGGAGGATCGCTTGAGTTCAGGAGTTTGAGACCAGCCTGAGCAATAAATACAGTAAGACCTCATTTCTATTAAAAATAAAAATTAAGGCCGGGCGCGGTGGCTCAAGCCTGTAATCCCAGCACTTTGGGAGGCCAAGACGGGCGGATCACGAGGTCAGGAGATCGAGACCATCCTGGCTAACACGGTAAAACCCCGTCTCTACTAAAAAAATACAAAAACTAGCCGGGCGAGGTAGCGGGCGCCTGTAGTCCAGCTACTCCAGGAGGCTGAGGTAGGAGAATGGCGTGAACCCGGGAGGCGGAGCTTGCAGTGAGCTGAGATCCGGCCACTGCACTCCAGCCTTGGGGACAGAGCGAGACTCCGTCTCAAAATAAATAAATAAATAAATAAATAAATAAATAAAATAAAAATTAAAAAATATTTTGTTAATCATGTAGGCATATTCCTGCTAAGTAAACAGCTTCAAAGCAGAGCCCTCTGGTGGGGAATCTAAGAGCAAGTAGAAAAAATTATTTAGACCCATAGTTATAAAGCAACACTATTCATCTGTATATTTCATGCCTTGACCAAGACTCAGTGCCATATAGGTATATTTTTTATTTCAGTAGGATGGCAGGCTAATTCCAGGGTCACTGATAGCTAGGAATATTCCATGATTTACCACTAAAAGGAAAAAATAGATTGAAAATAACCAGAGATTCCCCTCTACCTTTGATCAATGAAAGGGTGGTAGAAAAGGGATTATTAAATAAAATTGTTAAAGTGAAGCTGATTGCATAATAAGGATTTCCTGCTGTTGAAATAGCTAGGATTTACTAGTTATTTAACTGTATTGTATAACAAAACTTGGTCCCATGAGGATTTGAATCCATCCTTGTCTAGTGTACTCAGTCCAAGTTTGTTTTTGCTTTTTGTTTTTTGTTTTTTTTCTTGAGATGGAGTCTTGCTTTGTCGCCCAGGCTGGAGTGCTGCAATGACTCAGTCTAGGCTCACTCTACTTCCTGGGTTCAAGCAGTTCTCCTGCCTCAGTCTCCCGAGTAGCTGGGACTACAGGCACGTGCCACCACACCCGACTAATTTTTGTATTTTTAGTAGAGACGGGGTTTCACCATGTTGGCCAGGCTGGTCTCGAACTCCTGACCTGAAGTGATCCACCTGCCTTGGCCTCCAAAAGTGCTGGGATTACAGGCGTGAGCCCCGTGCCTGGCATCTAAGTTTTTAAGGTCTGCCCAGGGCTCTATTTGTGGTTCCCAACTCTTGTCACTATACATTTTGCTTTCCTGATCTCATTCGTAATTCAGCTACCACCTCGGAGACCTCTAATTCCTATCCAGACCTCTCTTTTCAGCTTGACTCATATTTTCATCTACCTTCTAAACATTTCCACTTAATATTATAGGTACCTGGAACTCAATGTATATAAAACTGAACTCTTCCTCTTATACCTAAAACTTTCTCCATCTTGGCAAATAGCACTGACCTCCCATCCAGTTGTCCTAGCCAGAAACCTGAAAGTCACTTTAGATGCTCTTCTCTATCGTCACCCACTTTGACCTATCCATTCTACCTCCTAAATGGATCTTAGATATGACCTTTCAATTATACGATCCCTTGGTTTGGTTCTTTAACATACAAAGAACATTTGTGTAGATAAAAGAACACTCAATTATTTTCACTTTATGCTTAAATTTATTAAGCAAAACTACTAATTTTGAAGGTAATTTTTTTCTAACATTTACCAATAATTATAAACTAAATTAAATTTCTTTAAACAGTTTATGTTATGTTATGTTATGTTATGTTATGTTATGTTATGTTATGTTATGTTAT